>NC_140963.1:83242416-83292416 GCF_056783735.1 Eptatretus burgeri | reverse complement strand
GACAAATCTCAAATTCAAATTTGGACCACATTATGGATAAATCTGTGACACCCTGCCATTTTGGAGCAAAACAACAACCCTGGTTCATTTATAAAGAGCATAAGTGTACACAATGCTCAAATGTGCACAGGGACAAAAAGACATTTGTTCACAAAGTAATTTGCCCAAATAAAAATTTTTTTCTCTCTTTGCGTTCATACAACACACTCCAAATTTCATGCAAGGGGATAATTACCTCCACCGGCACATTATTCGCTACAGGTCATCGATGCCCTGTGGTGAGCACAGCAATAACGAGCCTAACATTTACGCAAACTAGATCACAGCATAATAATTAACATTATAATACCAAACATCATAAGTCTTCATGATATTGTGCAAATCTGGATTTCCGTGAGGATCCTTGAGAAGATGCAATTTTGCATTTGCACAATCCCTGGGAGAAGCACAGTGCACAGAAAAGTCAAATGTGGCAGGTGAAGATCCCACATCGTGCACAACTTCAGAGCGTTTTCAATGTTATTATTACACCATTAGCATGACGTTCCATGCAGATCTACTGTCGGGTTTGGAAAATAATCTTTTGATTCGCTTATTGGATCAAAACCGAGCAAAATGGATCACAATATGAATATAACAATAATATTAAACTAAATATATGAAACATCTCCACAGACTACTCTGGAGAAAATTTCCCAACATCGCTCTCGGAGCAATCAGTTGGACCGGTGTACCGCTTTGCTTAACAAACGCTGCCTATCAAGAGGTCAGCAATAACCAAGGGTCCATGCTTTGTGCAACGCATGTGCCTTCAATTGTCGATGCGGAAACGTAACCCCACCTGATGCAGCGCGTGCAGTGAATGCAGCGTGTCATGATAGTTTTGACGAGTGGTCCAATGTTCTTGTCCTCAACGGCACGTTTCATCTCGCCAAAGCGGCTTCGGTCACTGCCAAACATCATGGACTGATCCTGAAAATGACACCATTGGCAAAATCTCACACTTCAACCAGACTTAATTTGAGTCCCTAAAATACCTGCTTTCTCAATAACAGTGAGCACTTGTGAAAATCTAAATGTACACAAGGAATTATGCTTAAGGATTATATATTAATTATAAAGTACAAAAAAGTGGAATTTTGAACCCCCCTTCCTTCATGTCCAGCCATCAACACGTGTCTGGAAAATGACTCTCTCTCAATCTCCTTCCAACATTATATCCCGACTCTCCTGACAGAGATATGCAAAGACAAACGAACTCACATCAAGGCAGATGCGCAGAGATAGGCAAAGAAAAGAGAGACAGACAAAGAGACATGCACAGGTAAACTGAAAGAAAGACACAGACAGAGAGACGCATAAACAGACAGAAACGTACCTGCAGGTAAAAGAGGTGGGTGCGAGTATGGTTAACAAGGTGAGCAAATAACATGATTAACAATAGATTATCAGATGGTGTGACAGTGTACTGCTAACTTGAGCCTTGGAGGAAAGGGTGCGATTGTAATGACTCGCAAAGAGGCAGTTCCACAGGTAGGAGAAAATAGGAACAAATGAGCAGAGGTGAGCAGAAAGCCTAGATTTTGGAGGGTGAATAAGGAGGGGTGACTGCGAGTAGGCCAGCATCCCAGAGGGATGAATGGCTGAAAAAACAGAGGGAGAAAGGCCAAAGGCAACCCAAACTGTCTGCAATGAGAGAAGAAGAGGCTGAGTGTCTCAATTTCTCTGCGGGAGCAGGTTCCGACAAACGCCTTCAGGAGCCACAAGCCCAGGGTTAGTGGTCTGGGAGTTTACACTATCCCAGCACAATCTACCACAGGCTCACCGCTCGCCCACATATCATGGGGTTATTTGAAAATGATGAAAATGAAACGATTTGCAATACATGTAATTAACTTTAATGTCGTTAACAATATGTGTAATAAACTTTATTTATGTTAATCAACTTCAAGCCACATTAACAGGCCTCAGTGGGAGCATAATGTGGTGTCTTTATGCATTCCGAATTCCAAAAAGGACTTGTTAATTTTACCATGAGGGTAAGTAGCACATCATTATCATATCTTTCTTGTTCAGTTAACATCAGTCATTCTTATTATATTATTCGTTTCTTCTGCTGCAAATATCACCCCCCTGGAAGCTCTTTCAAATTAGGCTGGGAATTAGGCACGCTGCTGTAAAGGCACGCATAAACAAACCGAAGTGAATACGAAATGTCAATGCTTCTTAAAATGCACAGAAGTAGGTTTTTCAAATTGATTTGGCTTTTCTGTTCGAGAAGGGAAGCAGGAGTCGTCATCGTCGTTTTCTAGAAGATAAAATAAATTTAATGTGCCTTATCTCAATTTTGATCTCTCACCATCTTTGTGCCATAAAGCTAGAAGTAGAGGCTTTTAGAAGACATTGATAAACCCCACAACCGAACGAGTTTGCATGCTTCATGAACCCTATCCTCATTCAATTTTTTTAAAGCATTAAAAAATATAAAAATAATATGTAAAATAACGCTTGATGAGCAGCAGTTGATTATCTGTAAAAATGAACAACAAGAGCAGTCTATGACGAATTTTAAAAGCGCCAACCAAATGGACTTGTGCCTTGGAAATTTATAGTAGCCTGGGAGTGAAAGGCGTGGACGTCGGTCAATACAATCCATCAGACCCTGGAGAGGTGCCAATTATTTTGAGAGCATTGCATTCCACAGCATTCGAGAGTGAGAAATGTGAAGCATTGGCAGCAGCCCGTAAGAGAGAGCAGTATTCAATGAAACTACGAACAAAGTCATTGGCCGGCTACGGAGAGTTCAGGTTGACAAGGAGGGGCACATTACGACAGAGGATGCCCAGTCTGTGGCTGGCTTTGAAGGCCAACTTTGCAATGTGGTCTTTCCAGGAGAGGACATAGCCGATAGCGAGACGAACAAGTTTGAGGTTCAGTACTGAACGTCTTCAAGTGGCTCATCAAAGTAAGACATTTGTATAAATTTAATTATTCTTCACAGCGACAGCGAGACAATTGCCTCTCCACTGAACATCTCACGATAAAACTTCCTAAGAGCATGCAAGGTAAGAAACAACAGAGTTCAAACAATCAATCGGCTTTTTGATGAAAATCATTCAAAAAAAAAAAAAAAAAAAATCGATCTGTGCGAGGACAGAGATCAAAGTTAGCGATGAGAGAGATGCTCAAATTGCACTGTTTCGTAAGCTGAATAAAAACATGTTAACTCTTGCATTAGCGATGAAGGAGGGGAGGAATAAATAATTGACAAACAGCGAATCCATACTTGACAAGGTGAGGAAGCCAAATGCTGGCTGAAAAAAAAAAATCAAGGTGAAAAATCTTGAAAATGAGAATTGTTGAGTGTGATTACGATGTAATTTTATATCTTTAAATATCCCAGTCTGAACAACCACACCAGCAAGCACCAAACACGGCATCGGTGAATCCTCAGATACATTTCCCTGGTGGCAACCATGTCCTGCCTGGTGATGGGAGAGGAGCTTTCAAATTCATTCTTCATTAAAAAATAAACAAACCGTTTTGTCCCTTCAGAAACATGGTCACCTCATTTTGAAAGCTTTTTGGACCCACATCCATGTGAGGTTGTCATTTTGAGATTCATCCATCCAAAGGATGAGGGTTGTTTAGACCGCTTCAACACCAATTAATTGATGTAACATTGTGAGACCACGAGCTCGCTCTATGGGAGAAAAACTTTGTGCTCGACTGATCGTGCTCTATGGGAGAAAAACTTTGTGCTCGACTTTGTGCTCGACTGATGCAAATTGGCCTTTTCGGCAAACAAACGGCTTCACAAAGCAACAAATCATTCTGCAACCGTCAGGAAGGCATGAGTTTGTGCGTTATAATTTGTCGTTGAAAATATATATATATATATATATATATATATATATATATATATATATATATATATATATATATATATATATATATATATATATATATATATATATATATATATATATATAAATATAACATGATAATAAATATGTTCTTAAATTGATAATCCATTCGACATTTATCTGCGCCAACGCGCACTATTAAAAGTGATAAGTGAAAGCAGGCAAATCGACTCTCCAAACAAAGCAAGCAAAATCTCAATCAAATGCAAATGAACCTCAAATTTGTAATTTCACTTGCACGATGAAAAGTTTATTTCGATTTTGCTCACGGGTTTTGGGCCTTACTTGCTTACTATACCCTAAAACGTCGATACGACGCACAATATTCTTTAATGGTAATGGGTTTAGAACCACACAAATCACAAGAGTTTTGAAGGAGTAACATGTTATTACTACCTCTACCACCGAAGGTGGAGGTGGTTATGTTTTCACCCCTTTCGTCTGTTTGTTTATGTACAGGATATCTCAAAAAGTTGTAGACGAATCCGGATTAAATTTTGTGGACAGGTTCGGTGTGTGACAAGGATGAACCGATTCGATTTTGTTGAACATCCGGATCCGACTACTAGAGTGTTTAAAGTGATTCTTCACCATTGAGAGATAGGGCCAAAAACTATATACAGCACGATATCTCAAAAATGTATTGGGCCAGATATGTTCTTGTAGATCAGGCATTGGGTGGCGGAGGTATGTGCTCTAACGAGTGCCCTTCTAGTTCGTACTTGAACAGGACTCGGTAGAACGCATAGAAGCTGAACGCATACCGGTAAAACGCATACCCCACCCCCTCCCCCCCCCCCCCCCCATCATTACTCTTTAGAAGCACCTTTGGCAGTGATTAGAAGTTCAAATCTTCTTGGTTATGTGGATCAGCTTTATACATCAAGATTTAGGAATTTTCTCCCATTCTTCCTTGCAGATTTGTTCAAGCTCTGTCAAGTTAGATGGGGAGTGTCGGTGAACAGCAATCTTCAAGTCTTTCCACAGATTCTCAATGGGATTCAAGGCTGAGCTTTGGCTGGGTCACTCAAGGACTTTCACGTTCTTGTTCTGAAGCCATTTCAGTGTTGCTTTGGCTGTATACTTGGGGTCATTGTCCTGTTGGAACGTAAATCTTCACCGCAGTCTCAGGTCTGTTGCACTCTGAAGCAGGTTCGCCTCAAGGATTTGTCTGCATTTGGCTCCATTCATTGTTCCCTCTATCCTTAAAAGTCTCCCAGTCCCTGCTGCTGAAAAGCATCCCGGTAGCATGTTGCTATCACCACCATGCTTCACGATCGGAATGGTGTTCAATGGGTGATGAGCTGTGCTTGGTTACTGCCAGACATAACTCTTTGCACTCAGGCCAAAGGGTTCAATTTTCATCTCATCAGATCACAGAATATTTTGCTTCATGCTCTCAGTCTTTCACATGCCTTTTTGCAAACTTCAGGCATGCTGTCATGTGCCTTTTTCTCAAGAGTGGTTTCCATATGACCACTCTCCCATAAAGCCTAGATTTGTGAAGTGCTGCAGAGACTATTGTCCTTCCAGGAGGTTCTCCCATCTCAGCCATGGAACTCTGTAGTTCTGTCAGAGTGGTCATTGGGTTCTTGCTCACCTCCCTGATTAAGTTCCTTCTTGCACGGTTGCTCAGTTTGGTCAGAAGGCCAGCTCTAGGAAGAGTCTGGGTAGTTATATATTCCTTCCATTTCCTAATGATGGAGCTCACTGTGTTCTTCAGAACTTTCAGCACTCTAAAAATTGTTTTATACCCTTCCTCAGATCTCTACCTCCTCACAATTCTATCTCGGAGTTCTAGTCAGTTCCTTGGACTTCACGGTGGTTACTGCTCTGATATGCACTGTCAACTGTGGGACCTTATATATAGAAAGGTTTGTTTATTTCTAAATCATGTCCACTCAATTGAAATGGCCACAGGTCGACTCCAATCAAGTTGTGGAGACATCTCAAGAATGGTCAGATGAAATTCCCTGAGCTCAATTTGGTGTGTCATAGCAAAGGGGTTGAATACTTATTGACACAAAACATTCCAGATTTAAATTTGGAAAAATTTCTGAAAACATGTTTTCACTTAGTCATTATGAGGTCTTTTGTGTCGATCAGTGACAAAAACAAGAATTAAATTTAATCCATTTTATATTCAGGTTGCAACAACAAAATGTGACAAAAGTCGAAGGTTGTTAATACTGTTGTGGTTACCAAATTCGCAAACCACCATTCAGGTCCCTTAGGTGAGATATCTCGGTAAGTATATGTGTAGTTAGGCCCAAACCCGTTGTCTAGAGGGAATAAATGTCATTCATGCGTGCTGCGACTCTTCAGGATAGCCGTTTTTCTTTTACTATCTTTATTTTGGACCAACCGCCATTATCACCACCGCCAACCGCGTCTCAACAGTCATCACAACATCAACCACCCACCGCGGCGCCGCTTCACCACAGCAGCCACGACCTTTGCCGTCACACCTCGCAACCGTCGCATCGCCACCGTTCTTGCGCCGCTTGTGGGTACCGGTATTGGACTCGTGCAGGGCGCGCGCCGAACAGCGTGTACAAAACCACGGACTTTCCGCTCCAAAAACGGATCAAAAACGACTCACGCCCACTTTTGTTCCTTCCAATCGGTGAGCGAGGGGCGATTTGGCCCCGCCTCCAGGGCGTTGGAGGGCGGTCGCTATATGCAAATTCATGGATCAAAAAGCATTCACGCCCACTTTTTCTCGGGCCAATGGGGAGCGAGGTGAAAGGTCGAAGGCAGGGGGTCAAAGGCGAAGCCACGGGGCTGATATAAGCGACTGCGTTCGTCAGTCGAGAGAGTCGTCGTGTGTGCGTTGGAAGGAGTTCGCAGGAGGAAGAGTTCGGAGTTGGAGTCGGAGCGAAGAGGACGGAGCTGTGGAGAGGCGGCGGCGGCGAAGGCAGACGAGGGGGTGCTCGCGTCGGTGCCGGGAGCTGCACACCAGGGAGGCCGACGGCGCGACCTGGTCGAGGTGGAGACGCTCGTCGCGGGACCCGAGACAGAGTAAAAATCCTCCTTTCCCCGAGCATCAGCAACCCCCTCCTGTTTCCCCCCGCGCTGAGATAGTGCGACCAAGGGGGCCCCCTTCCCACCCCCTACCAGACACTGTCCGCGAGGCCCGCGGAGTTGAGGCACCACCGCCGCTCCGCGTCTCATCACCAGACGGGTAGGCCCGACACGGTCTCGGCCCCAGGCCCGCCTACCCCCTCATCCTGGAGGGTGGTTCTCTTTTCTTTTGCTTTGGGAATATGTGTTGTTGGCGCCGTCTGTGAAGTAAAATTGTGTAAGTGTTGCCGTGTGCTCGCGTAATCGGTATTAGATCTGCATTGTCGCATTTGCTTTTTGTCTTCTCCTTTTCTATGTGCTTTTGGTGGAATTGTATATGTGTGCTTTCCGTTCATCGCGAATAAATGTGCTTTATGTTGAACTGTTTCCCGCTTCGCTTCGTCATTTCTCTCATTGAATCCTCATCTTGCTTCACGTAAAGGGTTGGTAGTGGGCTGAATACGCCCGATAATTAATCGAACCGTCGAGGCCGACGATAACACCGCTCGGTTATCCCGATAGTACGGAACGGGTCGCTTAAGTGGCCCGTGTCCGAAGTCGACCTGCGGCGAGGTGCGATTGCCCGGTCTACCCTCCGTGTGGGTACTTAGGTAGGTCGAATTTGGCGAGCAACCCTATCCCACGCGGGGGCCGATTGGCTCGATCGCGGTGAGACCGAAAGGTCCACCCGTGACTGGTTCCCGGCGTTAGTCCGAGAGGGTCACGACTGGATTGTCCGTCCGGTGGGCGACGTGCCGCGATTCGAGTTATGTGGCCGTCAGCAGGCCGGCGGGCGCGAATCAGTAACAATACTTTCAAGGCACTGCATAGCATTTTGGTCCGATCTCTCAATGTTGAAGAATCACTTTTAAAATTACAAGTCTGGAGAGGGCGATGGTTCACGAGCAATGTACACGGTTTGCCTTTTTTATTTTTTGACCTTTGAGGGGACGCCACAGGCAAACTGGCGGGAATCGGGAAAAACGTAAATGATGAAAGTTTAGTACTCGAAGAGCACTTGCATACCAACTTTCATTCGAAACAGTTGAAAACCCGAGGAGCTCGATGCCCAATTTATCGACATTCTATAAGTTTGTGACCTTGACATTGGGACGAAAATGAGCAATCGAGCTCCGTGGGGCTATGCAGGTGCCATTGGGCTAACCAAATACCGAAACCCCTGCCAGATTCAACAAACCCTCTCAGAGAAGATGTACCTTGAAATCGGCTACCCCCTAAAAACACGTTTTTTGGGCGTGGCTCCGCCCATAATGGGTGCAGCACGCCCATTCTCCGGAAAACACAACTAGATCAAGATATAAACCTCCCAACCAAATTTTATCAGGATCAGATCAAAACCCACGGAGCTATGCTCAGGACAGACCGACAGACAGACAGACACACACCCATAACGAATATAGTGGTCACTTACTGACTCGTGAACCAATAGTGTAGTACTGCATTTGGATCCACCAGATTATGTCCAAATCAGTCTGCAACATTTAGATATTTCATGCTGATAGACAGACAGACAGACAGTGACAACGAGGGGTAAAAACATAATCTCCATCCACCTTTGTTGGTGGAAGTAATGAAGATTGATTCTCAGAATCTGGAACACTGAATCATGTGGGAAGATGGTTGCAGTCAATTTGCTTACTTTCTCAACATCGAAGATAAATCCAACAGAGGGCAATTTTCAGTCTCTCTGCAAGGCTCACAAGTGTGTGTTCATCCTTCAGCAAACCAGAAAGCATCATTTTGTACATCACACAGCGGAACTCTCCAACCAGTCTCTATCCTCAAAGTTATGGTGGTATCTTGTCAAGTCAGTCTCTGGTGTATACTCCCTCCATCCCCACCCTCAAACGGCATGACCGCAGATTCTGCTCGAGATAAAGCTAAATGTTTTAACTCGGTGCTTGCCTCCAGATATGGTGTATCGAACACACCCCATTCTGTCCCCATCATAACCCCTCATACTCAATGTGAACTGGACTTTGTGTCCTTGTCACACGAGAACAGAGAGGGAAAGTTCTGGTTAGCCTTGAACTTGCTTTCGTGATGGGCTCAGATGGTATTAGTATCCATGTTCTTAAATCCTGCTGTGGTTTCTCCTTTATCTTGACTCTTCAACCTGTCCTTATCATTTGGCTGCCTTATATCTGCCTCAATGTCAGCAAACATCACTGGTCAACAAGAAGGGTGCAAAAACAGATCATCAAACTACCGACTAAAAACTAGTTCCAATTATAAGCAGTCATGGAATCAATCAATGCTGTTATCATCAAGCGTTTCTTCCTTTTAAACGACCTCATCCTTGGCAGTCACTGGATGATGCACATGCTTCTGTTACTTGCACCCTCAGCAATGGTTGGAGGTTGGAGGCCCTAAACCTCACACTAGAGGTTAGGACAGTCTTTATTGGACACATCTTGGGCATTCAACAGTCTGGCATTCTGCTCTGCATGTCAAGATTACGGTCTGTAGCATATTATACAAGACCACCTTCATGCATGTAGTTCTGACTTCGCTCATTCACGTGGTCAATGTGTTGAGAGCAATGGAGCCCTCCCCTCTCAGTGGTAACTGTAGTGTCCAAAGGTCTGTCTTCCACCAAATCATTTTTTTAACAGTATCCAAGGCTCATCATGGAGCTGCCACACACAAATCACTCAAATGGACATACAGATGAATACTCGAGACAACAGTGGACTGCGAGACGAGACAAACACAGCCACTGAGCTTGGGGAAAGTGCCAGTGCCATCAATTCCCGAGGCACACTGGGAACCAGCGACACCACAATGACGACGACACACCTTTCTCACCACACTCCGTGGAGCATTTCTTCCTCCCCATGGATGCCAACCTATGGGGATTGTCTGTTCTCTATCATTTTCAAAGCTGAACATCAAGCGAGGGAGTAGTACATAGCATTTTAAAAGCCTTTGGTAAGACTTGGAATGGGTTTGACCAACCGACCTCCTAGACTTGACGAGAACACTAAACCATTACAATGAGTGTAATGATAAGACCTTGTACCTCATCCGCATTATACCTCTCCAATGCTCTGAAAAAACACTTCCTTTTAACAGATGACTCGACATTGTGACATACAGTATGTTATACCGATGACAGGCAAATAGCAGCAGCTATGACACTGTCTGGTTATGTGGAATCAATTAGAATCAGGTCTTATAATCACATCAATTGCACCCCCTCCCCATTCCTCCTCTCCCCTCAAATCAGGCAACAAACTAGAAGGGCACTCGGGAGAGCACATACCACCACCAGGGTTGAACGGTTTACGTTTTGTATCCCACCAACAGGCCGGATCTGGATGCAGCTTGAACCAAAATCGAATCGGCTTGTGATAGTCACCAATTCAACTCATCCGAGATTTGTCATAACTAGTCAACAGAATTTTGAAACATGTTATACTGTATCGTTTTTGGCCCCATCTCTTAATGGAGAAAAATCACTTGGTAATTCAAAAAAAATTCTCAGATCTGGATATGGATCTTCACCAAAATCGAATCAATTCATCCTTGTCACAGACCCAACCTGTCCACCAAGTTTTGTCCAAATCCGTCCATAACTTTGAGATATCCTGCTCAGACAGACCTCCGTCCGAAAAACAGGTGAAAACATAACCTCCGTCCACCTTCGGTGGTGGAGCTAACTATAACAGTGCAAATCAAAACAAATGGAGAGAAAATAATCTCAAGTAAAAGGTATCTGTTTAATGCTCACTACGGTTTATAAATCGTATTTGATCAAAACTACTGCAAAATTTTAAATGAAGATTTAATTTGTAGTTTTACAAGATTTCAAGAAGCGGAACCCCTGGCAGGGGAAAACATTTTCAGATCAATTATTGATAATCGGACCTCCCCCAATGGAAGCCCTCTCACATTATCCATTTTGGTTGGTCTATTTGTTCCCCCCTATCTGAGCACATACAACTCATGATTCTGGGGTTCCAGGTTCAAATCCCACACACAGTGTTGATTGTTATATTGTTTCCTAATGTGCTTCTACCTTTCTTTTCATATGTAGCACATGGCTGTTGGTTGCATCATTTGCTGGGGGGTGTGGCTGTGCTGCTGACATAGTGCCCCTGCAGGATGGAGCAGGAATTTGGATTTTGGACAGGTTTCTGGCGATAGTCCTCATGTCGTCTTATTTGTGAATACTCTTGCATATCACGAGTGTCCACAATTCAAATAACCGCACTTCACGTGGAGGCGCACAGCAGTTAGAGAAACGCTTTTGAATATTTAAAGGATAGATAGTCTTCCCCGCTAAAATGGGATTTTAACCTTTACCTCGTGTTTTCTTTCAATCCTGGGTTGGGTTGGAGAATTCTCATCTAAATCCCCAGCTCTTGAGAGAGGGAAACCAGGCTCAAATCGCATTTAAGACATGTGTTCCTCTATATTTTATCAACTTCTTAACTTTCTAGTTTAAAAAAAAAAACAAACGTTTTTACAGGTTCTCAGACTCATGGAGGAGCTGTTACATGCAGAGGTATTAAATAACATCCGACATTTTCAATTCACACAAACACTGCCTGTGAGTTCGGGAAAATTGCCACAACTTCTCAAAGCATTGTGTGTACCGGAGACATCAAATTCCGATGTCGCTGTTGTCTCCAGTCAGTGGGGCCATTGAGGGAGAAAGATCCCCTTCCCTCCCACACCCCATTCCCCAGCCTACTTGGGATGCCAACACACAGGGTTTACCCATGCTCAAGCTTCTAAATGGTGAGTGTCAAGTCAGTAGGATGCACATACCATTTTGAAAGTCTTTGGTAAGAACCGGCCAGGATCAGCCAATTCGCAAACCTCTCACTCTCGGAGCGGGTGCTCGAACCACAATACTACCGAGTCTGGTATAAGAGTAGCTGATGTAAAAGTACAATGACGTTTACTCATATCCTTGACCTGCACGTGATTGATGTACAAGCTCCTTCCTTTATCAATGTAAAAAAAAAAAAATTGCCGATCAAATCGCATGATAAATCGAAACGGAAGAGCCTTGCCCGAAATAATCCATAAATGCACAGAAAAATCACAAATTACGACCTTTTCCATGACGTACCTGAAGGTCACACTCGCCTCCCTGGTCACAAATGGGACAATCCAGAGGGTGATTGGCCAAAAGAAACTCCATAACACCTTCCCTGAGGACGTACAGCAATGAAGGAGTCAAAAAAATAAAACCCAACAAATAATTAAAAAGTTCCCTTCATCTACAACGGAGTGTGCCATTCATAAACACACCTGGCCTTTTTAGTTCGCTCAGAATCAGGCTTGATGTTCCAACCTTTCATGACTGGCATGGCACAAGCAGCAACGGGCTGGAAATGCACAACACATCCGCCATGACGATCATGTGATTACTGTGGAGCATGTTCTAATCATTCAGGTTGAGTGACCGAAGACGGTAGACAACTGTCAGAACATACTTTCGGTGCCTTCTCTATTTCAACGAGGCACATGCGACAGTTTCCGGCAATGGAGAGGCGCTCGTGGTAGCAGAATCGAGGGATTTGAATTCCAACCTGTTCACAGGCCTGTACAACAACAGTACAATTGTTATTTAGACCCAAAGGACCTCATACAAGAAAAAGGACAAAAAAAAGGTTTGGAGGAAGTTCCCATGACAAATACAAACACAGACGTACAATAAGAGAGGAGGCAAACCTGCAGGACTGTTGTGCCAGGTTCCACCATCACAGGATCACCATCCACAAAAACCTCAATGAGGTTCCGATGGTTGCTGGTCAAATGGACTGTGAACAGCAGGAGAAATAACATGCATGTGTATGTTCCACTTGTATTTACAACTGAATCACCTCTTGCTAAGTGCCTTACGTTAACTGAAACAATATGTATGCTGACTGTGGACCGAGCTGCGTGCGCAAACTCGAAACATTCGGATGTGCAGCACGATGGTGCTCGTCCTATGAATGAATGAAAGTATGATTGATATTCTCCTGCAAGGGATGCTGAAGTTTGGTATGAAAGGACCCATTCAAGCGCATGCTGGACCCACGTGTGGGGGTTGCATCATCTCTCAAAGGGTGTTGCTATGACTTATGCAACCCCAACCCTCCCCCCTCAGCCCTCGCAGCCCCGGTACACAGTGACAATGGCCAATTATTTTGATGAAATGTAGCGCCAAGCATTGCTATCAGCAGGCTCATAATCACTTTTGGAAGGACGGTGTAATCAAAGATGCAACAACCAGTACTCGCAAAGAACCGGTGACAGTTAATAGTTGAGGGTCGGGGGTCGAGGATAGGCGAGATGGTTCAGAGACAAGTGCGCCACCTCTGGCCAAGGAAGGGAATTAAACAACTGGACAGCAACAGGCACAGGAGGCACCTCTGTAGGCTTTCTACCTTGGTTGTGGGGGAGGGGGGAGCTTTGTGTGTGTGTGTGTGGGGGGGGGGAGGAGGTTTGTGGGGGGGAGCTTTGTGTATGTGTGTGTGGGGGGGAGGTTTGTGTGTGTGTGGGGGGAGGGATGGAGGTTTGTGGGGGGGTGGAGACTTGTGGGGGGTGTGGAGACTTGTGGGGGGTGTGGAGACTTGTGGGGGGTGTGGAGGCTTGTGGGGGGGTGTGGAGGCTTGTGGGGGCAGGGGTGGAGGTTTGTGGGGGCAGGGGTGGAGGTTTGTGGGGGCAGGGGTGGAGGTTTGTGGGGGCAGGGGTGGAGGTTTGTGGGGGCAGGGGTGGAGGTTTGTGGGGGCAGGGGTGGAGGTTTGTGGGGGCAGGGGTGGAGGTTTGTGGGGGCAGGGGTGGAGGTTTGTGGGGGCAGGGGTGGAGGTTTGTGGGGGCAGGGGTGGAGGTTTGTGGGGGCAGGGGTGGAGGTTTGTGGGGGCAGGGGTGGAGGTTTGTGGGGGCAGGGGTGGAGGTTTGTGGGGGCAGGGGTGGAGGTTTGTGGGGGCAGGGGTGGAGGTTTGTGGGGGCAGGGGTGGAGGTTTGTGGGGGCAGGGGTGGAGGTTTGTGGGGGCAGGGGTGGAGGTTTGTGGGGGCAGGGGTGGAGGTTTGTGGGGGCAGGGGTGGAGGTTTGTGGGGGCAGGGGTGGAGGTTTGTGGGGGCAGGGGTGGAGGTTTGTGGGGGCAGGGGTGGAGGTTTGTGGGGGCAGGGGTGGAGGTTTGTGGGGGCAGGGGTGGAGGTTTGTGGGGAGCAGGGGTGGAGGTTTGTGGGGGCAGGGGTGGAGGTTTGTGGGGGCAGGGGTGGAGGTTTGTGGGGGCAGGGGTGGAGGTTTGTGGGGGCAGGGGTGGAGGTTTGTGGGGGCAGGGGTGGAGGTTTGTGGGGGGTGGAGGTTTGTGGGGGGGTGGAGGTTTGTGGGGGGTGGAGGTTTGTGGGGGGGTGGAGGTTTGTGGGGGGATGGAGGTGTGGGGGGATGGAGGTGTGGAGGTTTGTGGGGAGGGTGGAGGCTTGTGGGGAGGGTGGAGGCGAGGTGGAGGTTTGTGGGGAGGGTGGAGGCTTGTGGGGGGGTGTGGATGTGGTTTGTGGGGAGGGTGGAGGTTTGTGGGGGGGTGGAGGTTTGTGGGGGGTGGAGGTTTGTGGGGGGGTGGAGGTTTGTGGGGGGAGTGGAGGTTTGTGGGGGGGAGTGGAGGTTTGTGGGGGGAGTGGAGGTTTGTGGGGGGAGTGGAGGTTTGTGGGGGAGTGGAGGTTTGTGGGGGGAGTGGAGGTTTGTGGGGGAGTGGAGGTTTGTGGGGGGAGTGGAGGTTTGTGGGGGGGGGAGTGGAGGTTTGTGGGGGGGAGTGGAGGTTTGTGGGGGGAGTGGAGGTGGAGGTTTGTGGGGGGGAGTGGAGGTGGAGGTTTGTGGGGGAAGGTTTGTGGGGGGGTGTGGAGGTTGGTGGGGGAGTGTGGAGGTTTGTGGGGAGTGTGGAGGTTTGTGGGGGAGTGTGGAGGTTTGTGGGGGAGTGTGGAGGTTTGTGGGGGAGTGTGGAGGTTTGTGGGGGAGTGTGGAGGTTTGTGGGGAGTGTGGAGGTTTGTGGGGGAGTGTGGAGGTTTGTGGGGAGTGTGGAGGTTTGTGGGGGAGTGTGGAGGTTTGTGGGGGAGTGTGGAGGTTTGTGGGGGAGTGTGGAGGTTTGTGGGGGAGTGTGGAGGTTTGTGGGGGAGTGTGGAGGTTTGTGGGGAGTGTGGAGGTTTGTGGGGGAGTGTGGAGGTTTGTGGGGAGTGTGGAGGTTTGTGGGGAGTGTGGAGGTTTGTGGGGAGTGTGGAGGTTTGTGGGGGAGTGTGGAGGTTTGTGGGGGAGTGTGGAGGTTTGTGGGGGAGTGTGGAGGTTTGTGGGGGAGTGTGGAGGTTTGTGGGGAGTGTGGAGGTTTGTGGGGGAGTGTGGAGGTTTGTGGGGAGTGTGGAGGTTTGTGGGGAGTGTGGAGGTTTGTGGGGGAGTGTGGAGGTTTGTGGGGAGTGTGGAGGTTTGTGGGGGAGTGTGGAGGTTTGTGGGGGAGTGTGGAGGTTTGTGGGGGAGTGTGGAGGTTTGTGGGGGAGTGTGGAGGTTTGTGGGGAGTGTGGAGGTTTGTGGGGGAGTGTGGAGGTTTGTGGGGGAGTGTGGAGGTTTGTGGGGAGTGTGGAGGTTTGTGGGGGAGTGTGGAGGTTTGTGGGGGAGTGTGGAGGTTTGTGGGGAGTGTGGAGGTTTGTGGGGGAGTGTGGAGGTTTGTGGGGGAGTGTGGAGGTTTGTGGGGAGTGTGGAGGTTTGTGGGGGAGTGTGGAGGTTTGTGGGGGAGTGTGGAGGTTTGTGGGGGAGTGTGGAGGTTTGTGGGGGAGTGTGGAGGTTTGTGGGGGAGTGTGGAGGTTTGTGGGGGAGTGTGGAGGTTTGTGGGGGAGTGTGGAGGTTTGTGGGGAGTGTGGAGGTTTGTGGGGGAGTGTGGAGGTTTGTGGGGGAGTGTGGAGGTTTGTGGGGAGTGTGGAGGTTTGTGGGGAGTGTGGAGGTTTGTGGGGGGGTGCAGGTTTGTGGGGGGGTGCAGGTTTGTGGGGGGTGCAGGTTTGTGGGGGGGTGCAGGTTTGTGGGGAGGGTGCAGGTTTGTGGGGGGTGCAGGTTTGTGGGGGGTGCAGGTTTGTGGGGGTGGATGTTTTTGGGGGGTGGATGTTTTTGGGGGGTGGATGTTTTGGGGGGTGGAGGTTTGTGGGGGTGGAGGTTTGTGGGGCGGTGGAGGTTTGTGGGGGGGGTGCAGGTTTGTGGGGGTGGAGGTTTTTGGGGGGGTGGATGTTTTTGGGGGGGTGGAGGTTTGTGGGGGACTGCGTACTGGGTTGTACACTCACGCTGCTGTGCGAGTACGGGTAGCCATCTCAAGCTCGTATCCAGAGCACACAGAACCTTTGCGGGACTCAACCGCAGCATTTTAACCTGGAAAGGAAAGCAAAATGTTCCAACAGACACAAGGACAACCACACGTATTGGAAGGTAATCTATGAAAGCGGAACCAAGGCCCTTCCAACACAACATGAGACCTTGGGAGCGGCTGCAGTCCGTTATTTAAAAACAACACGCCGGCGTCTCAAAGTCAAGGACGGTGCGAAGCTCAGGGCTCCTTGTGTGCATTTTGGAACCGACCGAGGTTTGTTGAACAAAATGCATTTAGTATTCAAACATTAAAAGCGACTTAAATAAAAAATAGGGGACTCCGTACAAGGAACGAAGCATATAACAACCTGCAATCCTTGACCCTCGTATTTCCTCAGACAAGAATTTCCAATATGGCCGCCAAGGACTTCCGGTACGTCACTTCCTCCTCGATGTAAACAATTATTTGGTTGTTGTTGTTTGTATTTCATTTTTAAGTGGATTGCCCGGGGACACAATAATAATTGGTTCGTGCGTCCCGTGTACTTATTTTCCAAACTAATTTATAAAACCAGTCCAAAACCATATTATCGGAGACCATCTACTTATTACGTCCACGTGTTTGCCTTCCCTGTTCCCCTCTGCTCATGCTCTCACAAAGCCTGGTGTTGGCTTCACGTGGTGAATGGCTTATGATATCAGGGTCTTGAGTTTGAGCCTCTGTCGGGCCGTTAAATAACATCAAGTAGGTTGACAAAATGAGTACCAGCTTAGAGTACAAAATGAGGTCACAGGGGCACCTGACAATGTTGACAATGATGCAACCAGCAGCCACATGCTGCATACGAATAATGACCCCCCCCCCAGTGGGGGTGCCATCACCCCCCATTAAACTGGATGTAAGACTGCAAGGATTATCGCCATTCACGTTGAATGCACCGTTGTGTCGCCGCCGCACGGCCCCATTTCGCCGCCATGTTGCTCTGCCCAGTGTGTGTGATTCACCGCACCCTGCGTTGAGTTGTGTTGATGTGAGAATATGTCACATCGACTTTGACTTTCAACTCAAAATTAAAATTCAATACTCAAGATCTCCCGAGAATTTATCACGCGAGTTGAAATATATTTGTAACGAGTGGGCTAACCAAGATGGCGCTTCTTAGCGACAAATCTGCACCACCCGTAATCTTTCCAGTCTTTAATACATTTCATTGTGTCACCCGTCCCCTCTCCCTCAATGGAATGAAGAAGATAAACCAGTACGGTATATATTGAATGAATACAGTGTCGCGCTGCTCGAGCGCAGACATCATTACTCGGCCCCAAAATCTCATCTCATCTCATCATGGCCGTGAGAAAACTCTCACCATTTTCAACACGTCTCTTCCCTCCTCTCAAACTCCTTCCCCTTCTCTCGACACTCCCCTCACCTCCCATCTCCAGGGGCAGCCGTCCTCCCTTGACTTGGAGTGGATACATACAGCACAGGACATATAAACATATTGAAGCCCTTCACTTGACGAGGCAGCAAGGCACGGATTGAGTCCCATCACAACACTTGTGGCACAATCTGTTATCGCAAAAGTGTCACCTGCGACACGAACACATTCTATCTGCCCTGCTGACACCAGTTAAGAGGTTTGCAGTCAGGAATAGTAGTTAAACGAAAGCATCCTAGATGTCACATGACACTGACTGATCCTCGATGTGACATGTCACATGACACTGACTGATCCTCGATGTGACATGTCACATGACACTGACTGATCCTCGATGTGACATGTCACATGACACTGACTGATCCTCGATGTGGCATGTCACATGACACTGACTGATCCTCGATGTGACATGTCACATGACACTGACTGATCCTCGATGTGACATGTCACATGACACTGACTGATCCTCGATGTGACATGTCACATGACACTGACTGATCCTCGATGTGACATGTCACATGACACCGACTGATCCTCGATGTGACATGTCACATGACACCGACTAATCCTAGATGTGACATGTCACATGAAACTGACTGATCCTCGATGTGACATGTCACATGACACTGACTGATCCCAGATGTTTTTCTCAGGTCAAGCCACATTAGATCTGTGACTCTCTACAGGTATCATGTAAACCTGTACTAACCTGTTCCATGGTCGGGTTGTCGGCACCTAAACCGTCTCCCCCACCGGGTTTTCTGGTGAGGAGGGTGTTTGGATATGGACACCCAACAGGATAAACCAGAGTTGGTGTCAAAGCCACCCAATGCTCGCCTGTTTATACATTTATCATAATTAAAAGACCAGTCTAATAGCGAACGAAGCAAGCTTCATACTTCACACGTGCATGTGAGAGAATAGGAAACAACAACAACAACAACAACAACAACAACAACAACAACAACACAATACCCCTGGCGATTTGGAATCCGTGTCGTTAGCTATGACCTTTTGCTACTGGTTGTTGTTAAACGCTGTGCGGTGTATAAACACGATTGGGTTTTATTTCTATCTTGTGAATATTACTTAACGCGTGCACATGAGAGAATAGAATAGGAAAAAGAAAAACGTAGAATTCTTCTTACATTCGCTTCTTAAATATATCAAATTAAACCGTCTTTTTGCTATGAAAAAAATAAATATTACCTTAACATTACCTTCACAACAACTACACCGCCGAGAACAGGATCTCTTCTGCAAAAATAAATATTACCTCAACATTACCTTACAACAACAACTGCACCGCAGAGAACAGGATCTCATCTGCAAAAATAAATATTACCTTAACATTACCTTCACAACAACAACTACACCGCCGAGAACAGGATCTCATCTGTAAAAATAAATATTACCTCAACATTACCTTCACAACAACAACTACACCACCAAGAACAGGATCTCATCTGAAAAAATTAATATTACCTCAACATTACCTTCACAACATCAACTACACCGCCTAGAACAAGATCTCATCTAAAAAAATAAATATGACCTCAACATTACCTTCACAACATCAACTACACCGCCTAGAACAAGATCTCATCTGAAAAAATTAATATTACCTCAACATTACCTTCACAACATCAACTACACCGCCTAGAACAAGATCTCATCTGAAAAAATTAATATTACCTCAACATTACCTTCACAACATCAACTACACCGCCTAGAACAAGATCTCATCTAAAAAAATAAATATTACCTCAACATTACCTTCACAACATCAACTACACCGCCGAGAACAAGATCTCATCTGAAAAAATTAATATTACCTCAACATTACCTTCACAACATCAACTACACCGCCTAGAACAAGATCTCATCTAAAAAAATAAATATTACCTCAACATTACCTTCAAAACAACAACTACACCACCAAGAACAGGATCTCATCTGAAAAAATTTATATTACCTCAACATTACCTTCACAACATCAACTACACCGCCTAGAACAAGATCTCATCTGAAAAAATAAATATTACCTCAACATTACCTTCACAACAACAACTACACCACAAGAACAGGATCTCATCTAAAAAAAAATAAATATTACCTCAACATTATACCTCCACATTACCTTCACAACGACAACTACACCGCCAAGAACAGGATCTCATCTAAAAAATAAATATTACCTCAACATTACCTTCACAACGACAACTACACCGCCAAGAACAGGATCTCATCTAAAAAATAAATACCAGAAGTGAACGTAGTATTCTTCTTACATTCGCTTCTGACTTTACCCACAACTTGTTCACAACTGTATATGCAATTTCCGGGTACTTCGGAATTAGCGATCAAATAACGTAAATCACGATTTAAAATTACTTTTTGATGATGTGGGAGATATCTATTAAAATCAGTGGAGGAAATAAAAAAACCATGTCTGATATTATTTGAGCCTTTCATGTCTCCGACGATGCCTTCATCTCCCTGCATACATCATTCCCCATGACAAAAACCGGAAACAAAAAAAAAACCAGAAGCAAAAAAAAAAACGGAAGCAAAATGGTCATAGCCAATGACACGGATTCACAATTGCAAGGGTATTGTGTTGTTTTTGCTGTTTCCTAATCTCTCATGTGCACGCGTTAAGTAATATTCACAAGATAGAAATAAAACCCAATCGTGTTTATACACCGCACAGTGGGCTGAGTTCGCGGGCTGAGTTCGTGGGAGTCCCGTGGTAGGGCTGAGTTTGTGGGCTGAGTTCGTGAGAGTCCCGTGGCAGAGTTCGTGTGCTGAGTCCCGTGGGAGGAGTAAGCTTTTTGCTTCGGAGAGAGCAGTCATTCAGCAGGCCATCGGGTCCTGCTTGGCTTGCTTGGCTTGAGGCCTTCGGAAGCTTTTTGCTTCGGCTGGCTCAGTGAGCTTTGGCTGCTGCTTTGTTTTAGAAGGAACTTGAGCCGGTTGTTCGGCTCGAGCTGCGAGTGGAGGATTCTTCCTCTTCTTCTTGGTTCGTGGAGCTTTTCGTTCTCCATTTTGTTTCCCGGCTTGGTGCAACGCATCGGCCTCTTCTTGGAGTTGAATCCTCGGGGAAGCGACGATCGACAGGAAGGATCGGTGCCTCATCTCACCGGCACGTGTTGAGAAGCGCGGGAGGATTCGCGGGAGCTCGGGAAGGATCGCGGCGATTGGATCCAGGTCGCTCTCGCTGGAGCCCGGGTCCGGACAAGTTGAAGACTACACGAGATGGAAAGGTTCGAGTCAAGCTCTGAGTTTCAGCTCACCTGTCCTCCGAGCTTGAGCTCGTGATTAAAGGCCTCAGCCACCATTTCGTGTGTGTGTGTGTGTGTACGTGTGTACGTGTGTACGTGTGTACGTGTGTACGTGTGTCTGTGGGCCCGTCTAATATGTACGAACTGCTGTTAAGTGTAAATGACTGTACATAATAAGTAGACGGTTGTAGTTCTTTTGTCGTGCTTTTGTTGCTTGTATAATTGAATACGTGTTTTGCCTTATTTAATTGCATACGTGTTTCATTATAATAAATGTCCTTGTGTGAATGCAAACCTGCTCGTTGCGTCCATTCCCTTATTGACTGAACATTTCGTGTATTGGGAGTTAGAAAGCCGTTGGTTTTCCGTAATAGGGGGACATTTGGACCGACGGTTCTCGGCGATTACACCGCTCAGAATCACGCACGGACAAGCTCGCCTCGGTGGTTTGTTCCGTACGAGTTCCGTCGAGGGTGGAATACCCCGGTAGTTGGATCACGTGGGTATTTAGGTAAATTGAAGATTGGCAATCAACCCTACCCCACGTGATCTGCCAATTGGCGTATTTCGGTTCTTGTACAAGGACCCGTTGACTCTGAGTTATCCGGGCGGCAATCTATATTCTGGGCGATCGGTCGGGCTGACTCGACTTGCGGCTCCGTTCAGAGCGGTCGGTTGGCGGCCGACACCCGACAGTAACAATTGGTTGTCAGGAGTGCGATTCGTCCCCCTCCGCCTCCGTAGCAAAATTCACGGAGTCTTATCAGGGGTATACGGAGCAACCCCCCCCCCCCACCCGTGTCCCCAAATTACGGGCGTTATAAATTTTATTCCCAGCACGTAAAATATTCAGCTAAGGCGAGCAGGGCCAGGAGGGATTAGGAATGGATTTGGAAATGTTAGAATCTATGGCTCAGGATGAAATCACCGTGCAGGACACTCCCATTATGCGCCAGGTATTGTTAATTTTGCTGGCAAAGATGGATGGCATGGGAAGTGAAATGGATGAAAGTGCTTGCAAGATAATAAGCGACATGGAAACAAATATGCAACAAATGAAAAATGAATGGGGAAACAAAATGGATGGAATGCAAAGCGAAATGAAAAACGAAATGAAAGTGAATTTAAAAGAAAACGCAAAGGAAATGAAGGAAGAAATAAAAAACAACATGGATGAGAATATGCAAAAACTGCGGGGTGAGATGCAGCGCATCGAGCGGAATCTCAAGGCTGGGCAAAAGGCAGTGACGGCAGTTGTGAGGAGCGAAACACAGGCAGTGGAGCTCATAATGGCGGCGCCACGTGCTGGAGCGAGCGAGCTGAGGGGGAGTGTCAGGCCCGCAGCCAGGGCTCAGTATTAAGGGGAACTGGATGGGGGGGGGGCACAATTATTATATTTCATATTTTTGATAACCCGGTATACTATTGTATTCATGCAGCATTGACACATCAATACTGAGGTTGAGTTGAGTTGAGATCAACTCAACATCAATGTTGAGAGGAGTTTTTGTGCTGTCCATCTCTCGTTTGGCTGCTTTTCTGTCTGTGAGCGAATAAACTGCTTTGCAACCACACACTCTGTTTCACTGATGGTTGACTTTGTTAATGTCATGATGTGCTGGAGCAAGTGGGGATCCAAAAACGTGCCATTTTCAGGATTCAAGGCAGCGAGTGAACGGGCGAGTTGTGTGTTGCGCTCACTGAAGCGCTGAGCGATCTCTCCAAGCACAGTGTCAATTGTGCTGTAAAAAACCCTCTGCAGTTCCATCTTGTCATTGTCGTTGTTTTGTCCTGTAGTCTCCAAAACTACAAACTGTTCCAAGTTCTTATGCATTGTGCGTAAACCACGATGTGCCGACTTCTTCCACGATGGCATCCGTCACAACATTACTCAATGTGCAGATCAGTTCATTCTGCATTTCCCGACTAGTATAGCTTGCGTTTCGTGGGATATGCTTTTATTATTTTGGCGAGCTCGGTGTCTTTTTTGAGTGTGTGGATTAAAAGCGAGAGGAAGAGCCCACTGTGCCCGTCTGACATATCCTCAAAATGATCAAGGCTCCCTCTAAAAGGTGTCTGATTTTCGGCGAGAAATCCCACAACATCTATAAAAGCAGACACATAGTACCGGTTTCTATTTAGCTGGTCAGCATTGAGGAGTGTGGAAATCTCCTCACCACAATCGATGCGCCTCTCATTCTCCTTCCACCTCAAAACACAAGTTAAATGTTCCTTTGAAGTTTCCCGTTTGTGAAACCCCCTGCCTTTCTCAACGGCATCTTTCCAATTCCTGTAGCCTCGCACTGTGAAAGTCGAGTCCACTGGGCCACGTGCGGTGTTAAACTTCCTACATGTATAGCAGAATGCTGCATCTGTCTGTACACTGTATTCCAGCCATTCATTAGTCTGGTACCACGAGGACACAAACGAGCGACTCTTGTTCTGCAACAGATGGCCAGGGTACCGCTGTAGAACAACTTGATTCGGTCTCTCACTTCCAAGATCATCGGGAAGCGGCTTGACAGTCACACCCGGTCCCGAGGCCGCCGCCGAGCGTGGAAACTCGGCTGTCTGCGCTGGGGCTACAGCGGCAGGGCTGACGTTGCTGGCTTGACCAGGTTGGCCAGCTTCTGTCGGTATTTCATCGACATGATCGTCTTTTCCTCCTCCTCCTCCTCCAACTCCTCCCAGAACATGTCTTTTATCATCTTCTTCATTTTCGTCGCTTGCATTTTTTCCTTTTCTGAGCCATTTTCGTTTGTCCATCATCCACGTCTTTTTCTCCTGCTGCGAGCTCGTGCTCTGCGATTCGTCCCTCGTGACTCGTGTCACTAATCTCGCGACTCGCGACATTTGACGGTTTTATTTATTAAATTATGTATCCATCAAAAACAGGTTTTATCTGCATAATTTCAAATGTAAGCACGATTGCAAACACACATATTTTTAATTTTTATAATAGAATTACTTTTGTAAGATGGAGGGTTGACGGGTTGTGAAGGTCACGTGGTGCACGTGCACTTCATCTTTAATAATGTAAATTTATGTCTTTTCCTTAATCATATTTTGACTATATTACATTTATACCTAACTTACAACCAATCAGGTCACCTGCTCAATCGGGTCTCCATATCGAAGACGCCGATTGGCTATTCCTTAAAACTAAATGATCCACGATATATATATATATATATATATATATATATATATATATATATATATATATATATATATATATATATATATATATATATATATATATATATATATATATATATATATATAACCACCCACAACATCGACATTCGACACGAGGTCTTGGCTGCTGGCGTTGGTGCTTGTGTTATTATCTTTTATCTTGTGGTCTTGGACTGTATTGTCTTGACAATTGCTTTTGGAGATGCGCTGGGAAGTGCAAACTTATCTCTTGACTGTTTTTCAAAGAAGGATATTATTAAAGAACAGTTTATCCAAGAAGGCTTTATTGTTCACCACGTTGAACATCTGGAATAAGGGTTTTAGTTCACACAGGTGAACTCTTAAACAGCAAGTTCACAGTGGGCGCTCGTCCTTAAACACTAAGTTGTTCACAGGGTGCAACAGGGCATAAATGTGTGGCGTACAAGTGGGGGGGGGGCACCAGATGCGCCATGGGGGGCATTGCACCCAAATCCCCCCCCCCTAGTGACAGGCCTGGGGAGTGTGGATTGTGTCGGTCTCGTGGTGGAGGACAAAGTAATACGGGGGACGTGTAAGACAAGACTCGTGCAGGTGACAGAGAAAGTGATGGTGACACAGAGGGAAAAATTAAACGGGGTGACGGAGACGTGTACGGCAAGACACGGAGAGACGACGGAAATAATAAAATGAATAACAGAGACACGGGAGGTAGAAACGGTAGAGGAGAGACTACACGATAAACACGACACAAAGGACGAACACGCACACATGGAGGTAGTGAGGGACAATGGGGTTGAGCTTGAGGAATGTGTTGGGACCCGATGCAAGCAGCAGGATAGCCTCCTTCAGGAACGAAGGGAGGAAATGTGCCCCCTTGAGGCGGATCTCGACCAGGTGGGTCCGGTCGTGCCGAACGAGGTAGAGGGGGCGAGTGCTGTTGACAGGTGCACATGAAGCTTGGGGGGTATGAAGGCCCCGGGAACCCTTGTGGTGACGCAAATCCCCAGCGTGGTCGTCCCGCCGTGTGTGGTTTCGAAGTGTGTGAGAGAAACACCGAGGGTGGAAGGAACGGCGTGTGTGAGGTCGCTGTGCGTGAGGGAGATGGCGGTTAGCATGCGGGAGACCGCAACCGCATGTCCGAGTGAGAGTGCCATGGTGGAGTGTGTGAGCGTCGTGGCACGCAGGAGTGTGTGCGTTGAACGGCGACGACGACGGGACCAGATGAAGGACAAGGGCCGAGTAGCGGCCGGAGCTGTTTTGAGCACCGTGCCGGGTTTGCACAGTAGCGAGCGCGGGGTCCGTGCTGTGCTACGCACAAGGCCGCCACGTGCGCGGCTGCGCAGGTGAAACCCGGTCCGGAAACGCCAGCGGTGGATGTTAGCCGATCCCGCGAAAGGACAGAAGCGAGGCTGGATTCGGAATTTGGACCGGATGGGTTCTCCACACGAGCGTGTATGTAAAGCTCCGACGAGCAGAGCACATGTGTTCGCTTGGGGAACCCCTCGAAACGCGGGGCTTGCTTTGAGATGCGCAGAGTGACGTCGTGGCTGCACGGAGGTTGGAATCCGGCAGAAGGGAATTCCTGCCGGACGGTACCGTCCAAGAGGGACGAGGTGCGTGGGGCGCAAGCAGCCGCCATGACGTCACGGGGAAAAAGAGCACGGCTGTGAATTGCCGCGCTGGTGGTGCGCATTATAAAGGAAAAAAAAAAAAAAGCAAAGTAAGCCTCGCCACTTCGAGTGGACACGAGCCCCAGCAGGGGGTGGAAGACCCCCTTGCTGGGCGCACAGGAAGTACCAGTTAGGGGGATGGGATAGCGATAGTTAGACCGGCTTCATGGGGACATGGGTTGTACCTCATGGAGCCCGTGGAATGGATTAGTTAGAGGGATTTTAGTTTACATTTAGGAAATGGAATTTTTGGATTTTTGGAGACACTGACAGACTGTAAATGTGTAGTGGACATGTAGCTTAGCTTCGTAGAGTAAATGGAACGTGCATGAGTTTTCAGGGATGACGAGGGAGCACGAGTTAGTCAGGGGATTTAGTTCGAAGGATGGCAGTGTGGAGTGTTGGTGTGATTTGCGAAATGGAAAGTGTGTGAGGAATGAGTGTGGGACAGTAGGCCCAAGTGTGTGAGTGGAGTGAATGTGGTATGCATGGTGCGAATGACTGGTTGGGGGGAGGAGTAATTCCCACCGAAGAGACCCCAGGGTCAGTTTAATGTTTAGTTAGTGGATAGTTAAATTTACCAAAAGGAGGTCGTTTTGTTGTTGGTGTCGAGAGAAGGCACGAAACCCGTCTGGAGGAGTGCAAGAGTTCATGGACCGGCTGGGAGCGTGGCTGTGGAAAGTTAAGTATTTGTTTAGTGGGCAC
Organism: Eptatretus burgeri; assembly: GCF_056783735.1. Lineage (NCBI taxonomy): Eukaryota > Metazoa > Chordata > Myxini > Myxiniformes > Myxinidae > Eptatretus > Eptatretus burgeri. The sequence continues at coordinate 83,265,848 of NC_140963.1, read as the reverse complement.
CCCCGGGCACCGGACGAGTCGGCCAGAGTAGGCCAAGGGCCCAAGAGGGGCCGGGATAGTGTAGTGGGCATGGGCGACCCGTCGGAAACGGGACCCGTAGCGCCAGAATGCCACGGGGGCAGTGTAGTGGGCACGGGCGACCCTCGGAAAGGGACCCGGGGCATCAACACACCACGTGGGCATCGGACGGGGGCAATGCCAGAGAGGGCAACCCCCCACATTTATAGGGAGCAGGTTGGCTCGGAGGCAGCCTGCGGGCCTGGGGGTGCCATGGTTAGAGTTTGGCAGAGGGGGAGTTCCTGCCAGTTGAGCCACGCTGCCCAGCCAGGACATGTTGCGAGGACACGTATGAAAATTTGAGGGCAAGGCCCAAATTTATAATGGACACCAACACAGGCGACGGGAATCATGGTTTTTAGAACCGATAGTTTTAAAGTGTGAGGCGTTTTTGGAAAGCCCCAGGGTAGTTTCAGGTTAATGAATGTTAGGGTAGATAGGAGATGTACCCCTTCGCACCATCCATCCCTTCGCTCATTGTAGGCCGCTGGACTCACCTTGGTAGATCGCTGAACTCTGAGGAGGCCATTCTGAGGCTTCATTGGGCCTCGAGACAGGATGCAAGTCTCTCCCTATTCTCCTCCAGAGAGGGAACGTAGGGGTTGGGAGTAAGCAAGGTGGACATGACAGGCTAGCCGGACAAAGACAATAAAGGGGGTTAGGGAGACAATTATAAAAGGGAAATAAAAATAAAGAGGGGCAAAATTTTGTTGTGTTGTGTGGCAAATTAAGGGAGTGGGTATGGACAGAGACAGGCAAAGGCAATAGAGTGGGAGGGGGGTGTGGGGTGGAGACAGTAAGCTCGGTCTGAGCCCGCCTTCAAAGCGGCCGGCACCACCGCACTCCCTCCAAACCTGATGGAACCACACCAGAGGCCGGCCAGCTTCACCTGTCGGCCTGTTGTGCTGCAGCCGCCTGTTCTGCATGGACTTGCCTTGCCATGCCTCGTTTGCCTGCCTCTGCCATGACCCCATGCCAGCTTGCCCTTGTTTGCGTTTGCCCCTGTGTCCATCCATCACCATGCGCGCTGGGACCATCCAGTTTTGTGAGGACTGCCCAACAGGCAGCCCGTGCATCCATCATGTCCATTTGTTTTGCGACCATCTCCATCCATTCCCCTGCACCAAAGATTTTGCTATGACTTTTGCCTTTCCCCTTTCACAGATCACAAGTCCTGGGCCATGGTTAGTGTGATGTAATAGATAAGTTAAGATTGTAAATACGTGCACCCCCACCTGCATGTTTGTTTTAGTGCCGGCAATTTTAGTTGCGTTGTCCGAATGAGTCTGTGAGAGTTTGTTTAGTTAGTTACGCAGCGCATTAGGTTATTTATTTTTGGGTCACGTATGAAGAAATGTCGCACTCAGGGATCCGAAGGTAGAACGTACTAGGGGAAAACTTACACATGCTGGTCACACGAAAATTTGACGACTCGGGACGAGTCTGAAAAAAGGGGAGGGGTAGTGTTACGAATTTGGAATTCAATTGCACACAACATACAGGTTCCCTTAGTCAGCTATGTCAAAAAGTGCATGTTCCCGAGATAGCTCACCTTCCATTGTTTAAATGTTCAGAGATCAATAAGATGCGCTGCGGTTTGATTTAATAGTTAGGGAGCAAACAATGGAGACGGCCCTCCCCTTCTTCTGCAAAGAGGAAGAAGAACCCTGCCATCCCGTGACGTCAACAACTCCCTCCCACCCGTGGTTGAGCGGTGGATCATGAGGGCATGAGTCACGCCGGGTGCGTGGGAGGGGGTGCAAAGGATAAAGAGGACATCTTTTCTTAGTCCAAAAAGAGTTGGTGGGAGTCCCGTGGTCGGGCTGAGTTCGCGGGCTGAGTTCGTGAGAGTCCCGTGGTAGGGCTGAGTTTGTGGGAGTCCCGTGGCAGAGTTCGTGTGCTGAGTCCCGTAGGAGGAATAAGCTTTTTGCTTCGGAGAGAGCAGTCGTTCAGCAGGCCATCGGGTCCTGCTTGGCTTGCTTGGCTTGAGGCCTTCGGAAGCTTTTTGCTTCGGCTGGCTCAGTGAGCTTCGGCTGCTGCTTTGTTTTGGAAGGAACTTGAGCCGGTTGTTGGGCTCGAGCTGCGAGTGGAGGCTTCTTCCTCTTCCTCTTGGTTCATGGAGCTTTTCGTTCTCCATTTTGTTTCCCAGCTTGGTGCGACGCATCGGCCTCTTCTTGGAGTTGGATCCTCGGAGAAGCGACGATCGACAGGAAGGATCGGCACCTCATCTCACCGGCACGTGTTGAGAAGCGCGGGAGGATTTGCAGGAGCTCGGGAAGGATCGCAGCGATTGGATCCAGCTCGCTCTCGCTGGAGCTCGGGTCCGGACAAGTTGAAGACCACACGAGGTGGAAAGGTTCGAGTCAAGCTCTGAGTTTCAGCTCACCTGTCCTCCGAGCTGGAGCTCGTGATTAAAGGCCTCAACCACCATTTCTTGTGTGTGTGTGTGTGTGTGTGTGTGTGTGTGTGTGTGTGTGTGTGTGTGTGTGTGCACGCGTACATGTGTATGTGTGTCCGTGGGCCCGTCTAATAAGTACGAACTGCTGTTAAGTGTAAATGACTGTACATAATAAGTAGACGGTTGTAGTTCTTTTGTCGTGCTTTTGTTGCTTGTATAATTGCATACGTGTTTTGCCTTATTTAATTGCATACGTGTTTCATTATAGTAATGAAATAATACGTGTTTCGTGTCCTTGTGTGAATGTAAACCTGCTCGTTTCGTCCATTCCCTCATTGACTGAACATTTTGTGTGTTGGGAGTTAGAAAGCCGTTGGTTTGCCGTAATAGGGGGACAATTGGACCAACGGTTCTCGGCGATTACGCCGCTCGGAATCACGCACGGACAAGCTTGCCTCGGCAGTTTTTTCCGTACGAGTTCCGTCGAGGGTGGAATACCCCGGTAGTTGGATCACGTGGGTGTTTAGGTAAATTGAAGATTGGCAATCGACCCTACCCCACGTGATCTGCCGATTGGCGTATTTCGGTTCTGGTACAAGGACCCGTCGACTCGGAGTTATCCGGGCGGCGATCTATATTCCGGGCGATCGCTCGGGCTGACTCGACTTGCGGCTCCATTCAGAGCGGTCGGTTAGCGGCCGACACCCGGCCAGTTACAATATATATCGGGTGTATAAAAAAGTGTGGTAGATAAAAAATTAGAAAGGAAAAAATAACTTGAACCAAAAACTTTAACATTTTCACGCTCACGCTGACGCTAATGCCGGGGGTATTGCTATAGCTCTCTGTTCTTCGAACAGGCGAGCTAAAAACAAAACCTGTCAAAGGGCGGAGGAGCTCCTTGTGAGCCAACGGCCATCCATATCTAGTGCCCAACTGTGTCTGCGGATGCCCTCCTGCAGTTGGGTTACTTTTTTTTAAGGAGGTTGGTGTCAGGATTTGCACTCGGGCCACCGTAAAACCGTTCATTCTGCAAAACATGCGAAAAGCACAAAAAATATCTGAAAACCCACTCTGTTGGAGTACCTCCTGTGCAGCTTCCCTCCGCAGGGCAGCTCACCGGATGATGGGATAGGGGCTACGCCTTTGGGACCCCCAATCTTTGATGATAGGAGGAAACCCACGGGGTAACCTTCCCGGGTCAGATTGCAGTAGTGTGTGTTGGTGTGGTGCTGAGGTGTCATCCACCAGATGGCGGTCTCCTTGGGTTAACCTGAGGCAATTATTTTGGGTGGGTGCCTGGAATGTCCTATCCCTAAAGGCCTTGTCACACCTTGACGTTTTAGCCAGCTTATGCCGATTTTTGAAAAATTTGTCTAAAACGCTGCTACACGTTGAATACGTCATAAACATTGAGAGCACGCTGAAAAACTGCCATACGTCGTAGTACGCTTGCTTTCATCGTTGTACTTTACGGTTGTCCTCAAATTTTAGCATGCTTGAAATTTTACGACTTACGCCAGCGTATGATTCACAAGTTCCGCGACGCTGGCCATAAGTTGTAGGCACATTATGCGATCGTTGACACACGTCAACACACGTTACTTGTAAGTTACTCATAAGTCGAAACACGTCAAGGTGATGGTTCACCTTGACTTCATGGTTGGTAATGGTTATGGTTTAACACTTCAGTGTTCCAGACTCCCTGTTTTTTTGTTTGTTTTTTTTTTCTTCGGTATGACGGTGATGTTGACACTTCGATTTCCAGTGCGGTTATGATTTAACTCGCAGCCTGTTAATTATATTATAACCGCACTAGAAATCGAAGTGTCAACATGACCGTCATACCGAAGAAAAAAAAAAACAAACAAAAAAACAGGGAGTCTGGAACACTGAAGCGAACCATTACCTTGACGTGTTTCGACTTATGAGTAATGTACAAATAACCTCTGTCGACGTGTGCCAACGATCGCATATCGTACGTACAACTTATTCCCATCGCATGCGGAACGTGTGTGTCATACGGCAAGTATGTCGTAAAATTTTTAACACGTTTAAAATTTCAAGACGTACTGCACTTACTACGACGTATGATAGCGTACTTGAGCGTTCTATTCACGCATACCAAACTTACCCATACCGTATTCGACGTGCGCCAGCGTTTAAGATGCATTTTTCAGAGGTCGGCATACGCTGGCAAGATCGCCAAGGTGTGACTGCGATGTTGACTCTTCCATTTCTCCGGCGGTTATGATTTGAATCATTGTGCGGCAGCCTTTTAATAGGCTATGCCACGTGATCGTCGGCGATACGCTGCCGCCCGCTATGCATAAGTTAGACTATCGTTGGGCATAGGTTGTGAATGCCGACAACAGGCGAAGCATTCGTTGGTATAAGTTATCTATAAGATAACAAAACGTTCTGTGTCCGTTACAAATATGTTATGCATACGACCAACTCGTTATGAATACGTCCGAATCTTTTAAAAAAAAACATCAAAAATTCAGCGTAAGCCAGCGTTTTACATACATTTTGATACGTTGCCATTGCTGGCTAAAACGTCAAGGTGCGACTGGGCCTTAAGAGAGGATAATCACTTGTCTCTGTTATCATCTGAGCTCAAGCATTTGAACATCAGTATTGCAGCACCCTCTGAGGTTCGGAGACAGGATAGTGGTGAGATCATGGTGGGTGGTTACACCTACTATTGGTCTGGTCGTTCTGATGGTTAGCATGCCCAAGGAGTTGCTGTAGCTGTGTCCAGTAAGCTGACTCCAATGATAATTAAGGTAACACCGGTCAACGAGCGTATTATGAGATGAAGGATTCATCACTCCTTGGGTGTCGTTTCCCTGGTCTCTCTATATTCTCCGAATGAGGGGAGTGATCTCACCGTAAAGGACGCATTCGATGCCATGCTTGAGTCGGTGGTTGATCAGTGCCCCAGGCGAGATACTCTTATAGTCTTGGGGGATTTTCATGCATCGACTGGAACTGACAGAGATGGTAATGAGACATGTATTAGTCCCCATGGGAATGGAATGTGAACCAGAATAGCACTAAGTTCCTTGACTTTTCAAGAAGCCATGGGCTTATGGTGGTTGGTTCATGGTGTCAGCGCCCACAGGCTCATCGCTGGACTTGGTATTCCAATGCTGGTGGTGTGGCAAAGAAGATTGACCATGTGCTCGTTGGTGGTTGCTGGAGGATGATCCAGAACTGCAGGGTCTACCAGAGAGCTCAGTTCATCAATACTGACCAATGGCTTGTGGTAGCAACTCTGAAGTTGCAGCTTAAATCTGGGAGAATGGTACCATCCCAGCATAGGCTGGATGTTGGCAAGCTCAAGGATGAGAGGGTCGCTGAGGAGATGGTGAACAGGCTGAGTGGGGATTTGGGAGGACTGGTGTTGCCGGTGGATGTCTGAGAACTCACCATTGAGCGAATAATAATTTTATGCTGGAATTGGCACCTCCCTGAATGGGTATGAGAATCTCACCAGTGGATACCAGAATGTAGCTATTGTGTACCAGAACCAAACCAGTGGGAACTGGAATCGAGCCAATGTGTACCAGAATCAAAACAGTGGATATCGGAATCGAGACAATGTGCCCCAGAATCAAAACGGTTGGGACCGGAATCGAGCCAATGTGTACCAGAATCAAAACAGTTGGGACTGGAATCGAGCCAATGTGCACGAGAATCAAAACAGTTGGTACAGGAAACTAGCCAATGTGCACCAGAATCAAACCAGTTGGACTGGAATCTCGCCAATGTGTACCAGAATCAAAACAGTGGGGACTACAATCTAGCCAATGTGTACCAGAATCAAAACAGTGGGGACTAGAATCTAGCCAATGTGTACCAGAACCAAAACAGTGGGACTGGAAACTAGCCAATGTGTACCAGAATCAAACCAGTGGGACTGGAAACCAGCCAATGTGTACCAGAATCAAAACACTGGGTACCGGAATCCAGCCAATGTGTACCAGAAGCAAATCAGTGGGTACAGGAATCCAGCCAATGTGAACCAGAATCAAAACAGTGGGTAACGGAATCTAGCCAATGTGTACCAGAATCAAACCATTGGGACTGGAAACCAGCCAATGTGTACCAGAATCAAAACACTGGGTACCGGAATCCAGCCAATGTGTACCAGAAGCAAATCAGTGGGTACAGGAATCCAGCCAATGTGAACCAGAATCAAAACAGTGGGTAACGGAATCTAGCCAATGTGTACCAGAATCAAAACAGTGGGTTCCAGAAGGGCCACTAAAGAGAGCACTTACTGTACACCGATGTATCACTTTAGCATTGTGACAGTCGTCCAAACGCTCCCCACATGTCATCCAGCTGTACAAAAGAGCTGTCTGTGACTTTAAAATCGATAAAGAAAACATGGGGAGCCCAGGAAGAATCCTAACATGATGATGCATCGTGAAGAACATCCATTCAATTCTATAGGGCTTATGAAATGAGTGCAACAAGCTCGGTGGGATGAGTTATCGGTGAGGAATTTGAGACAAAGTGTATTCTTCACATGGTGTAGCCATTATTAGATAATAGTGCAGGCCTGAGTCCATGTTGGCAGCATAATGGACGGTCTTATGTTCGGTCTTCGCCCCTCGAGGGAGGGGGATGCTGACAGTGTCGGAGTGTTGTTCGTTCTTTTTGTTATTAACACTGCAAATGTTCGTTCTAGTTTTTGTTTACGAAATAGATTACTCTGATACATTGTTATGTCATTTGATTAATGAGCGAAAAGGAATGAAATGTTTTTTCACATTTCAACAGGTCTTTTAAACCGTGTATTGTTGAACTTAAATACACTTATAATGTTGATAGCATTAGCAGGTAGTTCTCTTACAAACCGCCAACATGGTGGAAAACTCAGATGAATGGGCCAAGTTCATATTCCCTGTTGTGAAATTCCCTTCTCATTGCACGTTCTCGACTTTCCTTTCGCGCGACTGACCTTCCTTCGTATTACAAGCTTGGCCACAGCACTCACTATAGGAATCAGCAAAATGCACACGATTGAAAACACGACCCCAATAGGTACACAACCGAGAGGACACACGAATCAACGGGAACGCGGCCCAACAGTAACACCTCGCAACGAGAAAACAAAACTGGACCTCAAAGAGAACACCATCTGAAAATCCAACAGAGTGCACGACCCAAAGACCGAAATTGTTGTCAAGGATGCTTTGAATGAAATCAAAATACAGAGGGAAATGTTTTTTGTTTTATACAAGGGGGGTGCTCAGAAGTTATCAGAACGAGGTTTGTTTTTTTTTTTTATGCAGAGTCAAGGAATTCCCAATAGTCCAAAAAATGCCTTCACTGATTTCTATACATAATTAGTAAGAACAATTTTTAATCAACCATATAGACTTAGGTAATTAAAATATACTGTTGCCTTTTCTTGAATCAGTGTGATTAACTCGTTTTATAACTTATGGAACACCCCCTTGCACTTGTTACCTGTTTATGACGAGCTTCTGTGTACATCACTTACCGGTACTCAACCATTTGTACACAATGGACAGTGGGTCCATTTTCTAAAACCGACAAACATGGGTGGATGGTGAATCGTCGTCGAGGTGAAGTCTCAGTCGACCCACATACAACAGGCGCCGAGTTGTCTGAGGAAGGGGTGGGGGCATATTAGACACCCCCACCTCTCATCCACACACAACGTACATATACAATACAATGTGTTGTCATTATTACCCTTGCCAGAGGGGAGGGTCTTGCATTTGGGTCCGTTTGTTTGTTTGCTACTTGTGAAATCGAAGATTTGCAAGTATATCGCTTGGTTTGGTCTGTTACGACTTGGCAAAAATTATTTTTTGCCAAGTGTGTTGATCTGTTCCTTAGTTTGTTTGTTTGTCTGTCCACTCGCTTATAGCCCAAACTGCTCAGCTGATCGTTCTAAAACTTTTGCAGATTGTCGGCACCATCCCAGTGATTGTCAAGTGAGAAAGTTTTACGAGGTCAACATTGGCCAAAAAGTCAACATAGGACAAATTTCTAAAATTGAGAATTTTTATCTGATTGGCAAAGCTTGGTGTTGGCTTAATGGTTAGGATGGTGGCTTGGGATCCTAGGGTCCTGAGTTCAAGCCCTGTTGGCTGCTGAATTAAAATACACCAGGAGGTTGACTCAGCCTGTCATCCTTCTGAGGTCAGCAAAATATGAGCACCAGTGTACTGGTAAGGAGAAAGAGAGAAAAAGACAGAAAAAGAGAGAAAAAGAGAGAAAAAGAGAGAAAAAGAGAGAAAAAGAGAGAAAAAGAGAGAGAGATAGATAGATAGATAGATAGATCTGATTGGCTTGGCTTTAAATTTGCACAGGATTTTCATACCAGTTCACTAAATTCAAGTACCAACGATTTTTGAGGTCAACATAGGCCAAAGGTCAGCAACTTAGGTGAAATTTATAAAATCCTCAATTTCAATCTGATTGACTTGAAATGAGGTCAACATAGGCCAAAGGTCAACAACTTAGGTGAGGTTTCTAAAATCCTCAATTTTCATCAGATTGACTTGAAATTTGAACAGGATTTGCGTTTCAGGTCACTGAGTTCAACCAGCAATTATTTTTGAGGTCAAAAGTTCTACAAAGGCCTAGTTTGTAACATTGAGAGATATGGCCACAAACGATATATAACGATATCTCCAAAAGTTGTGGAAGGGTTATGACAAAAGTCGATGGATGAGTTGGTTCGGTGACCAGAACAAGAAGATTCAATTTTGGTTCAGATCCAGCCTAATGGTGGGAGACAAAACATAAGCTCTTCAGCCTGACAGAGGTATGTGCTCTCCCGAGTGTCGTTCTCCTTTGTTCTGTTTTGCCAAGTGTCTCTCTATGAGTTATGTTTCATTGTGTTTGTATGTCTGTATGTCAATTGCCTACCCATCAGATTTTTATTCCGATCTTCACAAAATTTATCCACCTGCCACTTGGTAGAGGTAGTCACAAGCTTGAAGTCGATTGTTTTTGAGGGCAAAAGGTCAAAGGTCAGGCAAGAATATAATCACTAATTTCAGCACACAAATTAAAGAATAGATAAAAAAAATTACCAAAAATGGTGGTTGGTCCGCCTTGAATAAAAGGAGAAAACTGATCTTTCAGGCCTTACCCTCCATCGGAGAAAAAGAGAGAATAATTGGGGCAGGTGGATCACCCACCCTTTTATTCAAGGTGGATCACCCAAAAAGGTCAAGGTCACATAAATCGTCAATTTTCCTATGAATGACTTGATATCTCTATATATAAAACCGACAAACATGGGTGGATGGTGAATCCTCGTTGAGGTGAAGTCTCAGTCGACCCAGATGAGTACGTCTATTAATTACATAGTTGGACCATGTGTATGCCCATGAATTATGTATTATTGGACTGTGACTACGTTAATTAATTTCGTCTGTTAGTTATGTATGATTGGAACGTACCTTTTGGACCATTTTTGACCTTTTTGATCTGTTGGACCTTTTAAGATCCTTTATACCCTTTAGACCTTTACACCCTTTGGACTGCTTCGACCACTTGATACATTATATCCTTAAGACCCTTTAGACCATTAGACTCCTGAAGATCTTTACACTCTTTTGAGCTCTTGACCCGTAGACCTTTGGAACCTTCAGACCCATTAGACCCTCTTTCGACACTTTAGACCCCTTTAGACTCCTTAGACCCTTTTGGCCCCTTACTACTATTTGAACATACCCTTAAGACCTTTAGACCCCTTGATCTTTTAGACCCCTCTGACCCTTTAGACCCCTTCAAACCCTTTAGACTCCAACTACTATTGGAAAATACCCTTTGGACCTTTAGTCCCTGAAACCCCATAGAACTTCAGACATCGTAAGACCCTTACAGATCCCTATAGACCCTTTGGACCACTTAAACCCTTTAGACCTAAAGGCTATTAGACAATCTAGTCCCCTTAAATCCCTTTGGAGTAATTAGATGCACACCACACAAACATCTATAGTCTTCTTGCAATATATAGATAAACAAACTATACCTCTTATCAGTAAGCAATGCGCAATCTCCACCCACGCGGAGGGTGGGTACTTTGCGAGTTTCAATATAATTTGCATGTTGGGTCACTGAATTGGTTGGCCAATCAAAACGTAGAAGCACATTGTTTTTGAGGTAAAAATTCAAAGGGTCAAAGGTCAAGGTTGCATAAACTCATCAATTTTTATCTGATTGACTTGAAATTTGAACAAGATTTGCATCTTGGGTCACTGAAGCTTATTGTTTGACATCAAAGGTTAAAGCTCAAAGTCAAATAAAATCATCAATTTTCATCCAATTAACTGGAAATTTGAACACGATTTGCATATCGAGTCAATGAATCGGTTCGTCAAAAATCAGAATGATCGATTTAGCCGTTTTGACATGTCAAAGGTTTCCGTGACACCAATTTCACACTTATCGTTAAACTCGCAGTGACCCGTGGAAAAGATGGTACTTTTTGTGAAATTATTATTACCATACCTCAATAATTTTTCTAGATATCAAATTTCAACTTAAGCAGCCTATTTGTACAAATGTGTAATATATGTGAGTAAACGATGGTCAAAATTAATCAAAGATCAGTGTCAATGCCAAATTGCTGTTTCCATGGCAACTATTGATCATTTGTATTCCACAAGTATCGTGCTTTGAATGACATCTTTCTTGTTTGTTTGTGTGTGTCTGTCCACAGATAATTTGCTAACGTAAGCCACAAACGCCACCAAATAGTATCCATTATTACACGTTATCTATATTATCAAATGGTATTACACAGGGTCTGCCATCTTGATTGCTCTTTCTAGTTGTTAGCCCATACTCGCGAAGTGAAAAGCGGGGTTAAGCGATTGGTCCCGTATGTGCGTGTCTGCATTTTGTTATTATCCCCCACCAACCAAGGAAGTTGGCGGGGGATATAGAAATGGGTTCCGTCCGTCCGTCCGTCCGTCACATTTCGTTTCCGGAGCTTAACTACAAATCCCCTCAAGATATATTTACGAAATTTGGTACACATATCAAGCAAGTGGTGAACTGGTGCCTTTTGATATTTTCTTATTGATAGGTCACATGGTTTGGCAGTCATGTTGGATTCAAGAAAAAAATATTAAATAATGTTTCCCTTTTCTCTGGAACCGCTTGTCAGATTGACACAAAAATTTTCACCATAGGTGTGACAATTCAGGTAAAATGTTTTAGTTATAAGTATGACGTCATAGGACATGTTTCGGCAGACTTCTTTTTTTTTTTAAACCTTCAAAAATACTCTTCTCCGAAATGCTGAACAGATCTAGGAAAAACTTTACAGGTATGACCGCCTATCCATGAGGAACAAAACGTTCTCACATATGATGTCATCGGTCACATGGTTTGACACCATAATGGATTTACCCGAAAATCTATCAAAAATCTTCTCCAGAACGCCTGGACAGATTGAGGGGAAACTTCACACAAATGTTCCCCAAGCCTTGGGGTTACCAGGGTGTTCATGAATAATTGATAGGTCACATGGTTTGACAGCCATATTGGATTGAAGGAAAATATATCTTAAAATTCTCTCTCTTGAACCGCTGCATCATTTGACTTGAAATTTCAAAATTATGATGTGGTAGTGATGAGGAATACATGTTTTAAATTTCAACATAATCAGACGCATGGTCTGGCAGCTAGAATTATTTAATTATTTGATCTGGGCTATTTTTGATTTTTTTTTGAATAAGGCTCACTTGGCTGAGCCTGGATGGGTTTGAGGGTGGAGGTCCTATTCAGGTCCCTCCTGATGACTTCAACGTTGATTTTTACTTGTTTGGGTTCCTTCTGATGACTCCAATGCAGTACCTATTTTATTTGGTCTTTCATTTGATTTGAATTTAATTTTTTCCATCACAAATTTGTTGCCAGAAGAGTTGGCTCCCACCAAGTCCTTCTCATTATTGTGCAGGGTAAGTATTTGATGAATACTATCTCGTTAGTATTATTGTTTAACCCCTCCCCCCCTCCCCCCACAAACACGCCTCCCTCCCCACCTCCTCCAGGGAAATTTGAGCCTATTTATATGAAGGGGGGAAATGGGAGGGGGGGGTGCTAAATCCTTCAAACCCCTCCTAAATCTGTTCCAGGTCGGCCTGGTTGGAGGTGACATGCATGAGTGCAGAACATGCATGTTGTTTTCAGGACAGAGAGAAACAATGGATTTTATTAAATAAGACTGAAAAGTTATTTAAATCGCCTGTGCGAAGTGAGCCGCAGCTAACGTTTCGATCCTTAGCCCTTCATCAGAGTAAAAGAGGGAGCGGTTTGTGCCTTGAGACCACTTTTGCTCTGATGAAGAGCGAAGGGATGAAATGTCAGCAGCATCTCGGTTCCCAAGGTGATTGACACACCTTATATCAGCTCTTTGTTGAGAAAAGTCCATTGTTTAAACTTGTCCATCGCAGATCAACACGAGGCCCAGTCATGGAGAAGCAACGATTCACTGAAGGCCGGACACTGAACATTTCAATAAACGATGGTCTTAGCCTCAAGAGAACGATGGTCTTAGCCTCCATTGCAGAGGCAGGTTCGGGACTTGATGAAGGCCGGGTATAGGCCGGGAGGGCATGAAAATGGTGTTCACAGTGGACACACCAGATCCTTTAAGCTAATTATCTTTCCCTACCCTTTCACCCACACCAGATTCTCCTGGATCCACCCCAGTAAAACTGACCATCAATGGTCCACCCACCCCAACCCGCAAACAGCACTTGACCTGGTAGTGCAGGCCGTTTCATTACGTAAAGAATGTGCATCGTTTTTATTACATTCCTCACGTAATTAAAACAGCCTCATACATTCCGCTTCCTTGTTTAGCGCACTGTATCTTCCCCAAATAGAGACTGTATGTCAGTGTCAGTCACAACGTAAGTAAGAGTCAAAATAAATTTGAGTTTGGGAGAGGTAAGGTGGTTGGGGCAGGTAATTAAATTTCGAGAGAGGGCCCAGTATGTGATGGCTTGGGCTATAGGCATTGCTTTTCCACTTGATTACAAACACATAAACTAGACCTGGGAAAATGGAGTTGCATAAAGACCCCTTAAGGACGTCCTCAGTTGGACCCTTTCATGGGATAGATTTGGCTCAAGCCTTCAGGCTTAACATCATTAATGATGACATTAATTTTAAAAAGTTCATACCATGATTCCCTACATCTTTCATGAAATAGCACAAAAGCACCCAATGATGCATTCCAAACGATCCTTTTCATGGCTAAAGATTCCTTATCGGTCTTATTTTCCAAGGGTCTATATTCACCTCTTCGTCTTTATAGTGATAGATAAAAGTGTTTGAAACAAGTAAAAAAGACATAAAATGTCAAAGCCCCTATTGTTTTCATGATTTTGCTGTATGGAGTTGAAGGGCTAGGTATTTAAGGTATTTATGTACAACTAAAATTTTTCGCCAGTCTATCAATTAGCCATCTTTGATCAGATCGCAAAATAAAGTGAATGGCACGTGTATGCCATAATGTATTGTGCTTGTGCCAAGTTTGAGCAAAATCGGACCTGCATGTCTGAGAAATGGTTGGGGACACATTTAAGTAACAAAATGGCCACCAGTCGGCCATCTTGGATCTAATCTCGAAAAAAAACATTCATTATAATTATCTGTGTGACAAGTTTGAACAAGATCCGTAAATGCATGTCCGAGAAATGGTTGAGGATGTCTTCGACATCTGGTTTTTTTTCCAACTAAAATGGCTGCCAGTCGGCTACATTGGATCTGATTTCAAAAAAAATAAAAACATGACGTGCATATGTAAGCCCTCATTCGTTATCTGTGTGCCAAGGTTGAACAACATTGGTAAATGCACGTCCGAGATATGGTTGAGGACATGTTCAACATCAGGATTTTACAACTAAAATTGTCGGCAGTTTACCAGTCAACCATCTTTGATCAGATCGCCAAATAAAGTTAGGCGTAAATGTATGCCATTGTGTACTGTGCTTGTGCCAAGTTTGAACTAAATTGGACCATGCATGTTGGAGAAATGGTTCGGGATACGTTTAAGTAACAAAATGGCCGCCAGTAGGCCATCTTGGATCTTATCTCAAAAAAAATGACATGCATCTGTAAGCCCTCTTTACTTATCTGTTTGCCAAGTTTGAACATCGGTAAATGTATGTCAGAGCATCTGACACCCCAGTAATGTGCATCTTGTACAAGGTCTTGTATCAAAGTTGTCTTGTATCAAAGGTTGAGGACATGTTCAACATCAGGTTTTTTTACAACAAAAATGGCCGCCAGTCGGCCATCTTGTATCTGATCTCGAAAATACATGACTTGCTTATGTAAGCCGTCATTCGTTGTCTGCGTGCCAAGTTTGAATAACATCAGTAAATGCATGTCCGAGAAATGGCTTAGGACATGTTCAACATCATGTTTTTTTTACAACAAAATGGCCGCCAGTCAGCCATCTTGGATCTGATCTCGAAAAAAACTGACATGCTTATGTAAGTCATCATTCGTTATCTGTGTGCCAAGTTTGAGCAACATCGGTAAAATATTTCCGTAAATGGTTGAGGACATGTTCAACATCACATTTTTTTCCAAATAAAATGGCTGCCAGTCGGCCATCTTGGATCTGATCTCGAATAAAACGGACATGGTCATGTAAGCCATCATTTATTATCTGTGTGCCAAGTTTGAACAAGACCGGTAAATGCATGTTAGAGAAATGGTTGAGGACGTGTTGGACACTCGGTTTTTTTATCACTAAAATGGCCGCCAGTCGGCCATCTTGTACCTGATGGCGAAAAAAATGACGTGGTTATGTATACCATCATGTGTTGTCTCTGTGCCAAGTACAGATAAAATCGGTCCATACATGTTCGAGATATGATTGCGGATGCACGCACGCATGCACGGACACAAAAATCGAGACCAAATCCATAAGCCCCCATTTCGGACGAAGTCCAGCGGGGGCGAATAATCATGGTCTAAGGGTCAGTGTTTAAACAGGTTTGAATACTCTGATTTCTATTACTTAGTCCATTGCTTGCTCACCTTATCTATAAACAGGGTGTTTCAAAAAGAGTGATGCAACTTTAAATGTTTATTTACAAAGAAACAGAAACTTCAGGAACATGAACCAAACATTTCCTGAAAACTTATTACATGGTATTTTCTATCACTGATTGCTATTGCAGAAAGTCACAGCTAGGGTTTGTGAGAGCCCAAGGTCTGAAACTGGCATTTACGCAAAATCCTTGTAATTGACGTTCTCGATATGTGCCCTCCACGGTTCAGACAGGCATTGATCCTGACTCCAACGTTCTGTCCAACTTTCCTGTAGGTCTCATGTGGCACTGCCTGGAGGTAGTCTGATACCTCTTGCTTCAGATCATCCAGTGTGGCAGGGCAGTCGGTGTAGACAGAGCCCTTGGCAGCCCCTCAGAAACAGTAGTCCAGAGGGTTCAAGTCTGGGCTATGAGGTGCCCAGGGCAACGAGAGTTACTGAAGAGCTGCCGCAGGAAAGTGATGGTGTCACCAGCTGTATGTGGGGGTGCACCATCCTGCATAAACCAGGTCATGCTGAGCTGGTTTGGGGTGACCTTTTGGACTAGATTATTATGGAACTTCTGGAGCACGGCCCGGTGGCGCTCACCGAACGGCGTTGATGGTGGCTTGCTTCTCAGTTACTGATGCTAGCCTGCCACTGTTGCCCTTTCTCTGGTTGTGCACTGTACAGTTGTGCTCAAAATGTTTCACAGTACATTGAATGGCACAATTTGTGGGTCCATCACGTGTTCTGAGGTCCTATTCCTGGCAAAACCTCTGGCGGGTTTCTACACATGATTCAGTCTCATACCACAGAGCCACCACTTTTGTCTTCTGCTTCACTGTCAATAGTATAGATGAGCTACAGAGCTAGAAATCCCAGGGAACAAATTCCATGATAACACCACCAAACCCTGAAAAGGAAAACGATATAGGTCAAAAAACAAAGAAATAGCAGGAAGTCAAAGTTGTTTCAATCTTTTTGAAACACGCTGTATGTATAAGGTGTAATTAATGTTTATTCTGCTACACGAGCCAGCCATTGGATTGAAAGGTCATTTCAACATACGAACAATGACCCTTCGAACCATTCCACAAGGCTCTTCCAGCAAAAATAGAGGTTAAGTT
This sequence comes from Eptatretus burgeri, assembly GCF_056783735.1. Taxonomy (NCBI): domain Eukaryota; kingdom Metazoa; phylum Chordata; class Myxini; order Myxiniformes; family Myxinidae; genus Eptatretus; species Eptatretus burgeri. Next base: position 83,249,200 of record NC_140963.1, on the reverse strand, counting down.
TCTTCAACTTCTGCGCCTCAGCACCATCTATAACTTCTACCGGGAGACTATATAGCAAAGATGGCCATCAAAGCCAGCCACAGACTGGGCATCCTCCATCGTTTCAAGTATTTCCTTGAAAAATTATAACTACTCGGTCTCCAAGGGGTACCGCTCTCACCTCTGGGCCAGCACCCCAGAATCACATCTGTCTCTCTTGGATTCTGTGGAATGTAAATCTCTCAGCTTTATTGGAATCTCTCACAATGAGACCAAAGTACAAGGTCTCCTGCTCTCATATCATAGGAAGGTCAGTGGTCTCTATGCTTCCTGGCCTCTTTCTGCCGAGTCAGCACTCTAAACTTTCCACAACTCCAGGGTGTATGCATTCTTCCTGTAATCCCTTCCTGGTTAAATTTACAAAATCGAAGCTGACTTCACACCTCAACTCTTGTGTTCCTCGCTTCTCGCTTGTGCAACAGGCTTCTTATGGATGTTCAATCCCACTCTTCCCTCCAGGGCTTCAAGCAGGTGGTGCACCACCACCTCATGTCACCCCCAATCCTTATTCCTTACCTGGGATCTTGGTCAATTTTATGATCTTAATTTTAAATGATCTTTTATTGATCTTAATGGGTAATTTTATATTATCTGAATCAACCTGGGATTTTTATCTTCCAGGAATCTCGATCTTGTAGAGAAAAATATCTCGTAATAAGCAATGTTAAAATCACAGAGTGGAAAATCCCTATAACTCCAGAACCAAATGCCACTGTCTTAGATCAAAGTCGTGCGACGTTTAGTGCATCTGAATTAAATTTGCAATATGTTGGACATATCTTGAATCAAAGTTGCATTAAGTTAGTCCAGTCTCAGATCTGTCACACTAACTTGGTCATGTCTCAGATCAAATTCACAGTGTGTTTGTCACATCTTGGATCAAAGTTGCACTAAGTTGGTGCAAACTTGGATCATGGTTGAATTAAGTTGGTCATGTCTTGTATCAAAGTTGCACTAAGTTAATCACATCTGCAATGAAAATCACTCAAAGTTGGTTGCATCTCAGATGAAAGTTACAAGAAGTTGATCGCATCTCGGATCAAAGTTGCACGAAGTTGGTCAACTCTCAGATCAAAAACACTATGTCGGTCACATCCGGGATCAAAGTTGCATGAAGTTGGTCCAGGTTTGAATCACTCACACTAAGTTTGTTGTGTCTCAGATTATCACACTAAATTGGTTGTGTCCCAAATCAAAATCACTCCCACTAAGTTGGTTCAGTCTCTGATCAAAGTCACACAAAGTTGGTCTTGTCAGGGATCAGGGTCACATTAAGTTAGTTGTCTCGGATCAGGGTCAGATTAAGTTGGTTATAACGTGAATCGGTCACATCAAGTTGTTCGTGTCTCAGAATAGTTACACAAAATCGGTTGTGTCTCAGATCCAAGTAGCACTAAGTTTGTCAGAGTGAACCTGGATTGCGCACGTATTTCCGATTCTACTTAAAGATTTATATTTATATCAGGGACTAAAACGAACTCGTTTTGACAGCTATGTTTGTCTCAAGCCAAGAATAGCGAGCGAGCTGCGTGGTGCTGACACTGAACCCCCAGTAGTCAAACAGCGGCGGACTCTCCATCGTGAGCGTGTCGGGCGCTGGCTGAGTGCGATTGCGAATTTCAAGCTCGGCGGGCGAGGGTCATCACTTTGTCGAGACCGTGGACCGCCACCGAAGTACAAAGTATTCTCCAGGTTCTCACGGTCCCACGAAGCGACCTGCATAAACTCCACTCTCCGGCGTCCTCGATGCCGCCGTCTGGCGAACTCGCGATCGGGGTGAGTCTACAATTTTGGGTTTCGGACGTTGCTCTTAGCGGACGAGTGGAGATGCGGTTCGATACCCGCCCCATGGTACGAGAACGTGGAATGGTGGGGGGGGGTGGGAAACGGGTCGGACGAAGGACCCAAAGTGGAGTATGCGATCCTAAAAATACCGAGGAGATTATTCTCTAAATTGCTATTGCGAATTCCGCCCGACAGGCGAGGGGCCGGGTCACACGAATGGATCATGCTCAATGGGCCGACGCTTTGTTGCCTTCGCTGCGAAGGTTCACCTCCAACTGCGCTACGTCGCACCGGTGTGAGGTCCCATCTCGGGCGCACCTGCGGCAACTGAGTGGTCATTGATCGTATCGATCGGTTCCATATCAACGACATCCAAGTCCCCGCAGTGAGAGACGCAAGTGTGTGCAACATGATACAGGTTCACACAATCAAAGTCGTATTTCGAACCGAACTCATTCGAGAGGAGAACGAGGTGTACTCTCATTCCAAGAAATGCCGACTATGTTTACTCGTATGTTGAAGAATAAAAAAAGTTTGGCCATTCTTGGACTGTTGGGAGTATAGTCTCATTCCGAGAACATTTTGAATGGCCACCGTATGTATTACTAACCTCAGTGACCAGAGAGCACAGACATTGTTTACATCATCATTGTAATCCACTTAACATCCTTTTGTAATACTTGTCGTTGTATAGTAAATATTAGAGGAAATTAATGTGCATGTGATGGCTGTCACACATGGCCGATTCACAGAGGTACTCGCTTTCAAAGTTGGTTAGCCTGGGTTCGAATCCCGACCGAGCTATAAACTGCCATCCTGGTGTTTCAAAGGCAGGATGAATCATCAATGTGTGTGACATTGTCCCTCGGATGGACGTTAAACTGGTGTCCCGTCTGCCGATAATTAAAGATCCCATGGTATCCTTCGTCAAGAGTAGGTGAGCTGTTGCTGGCACCCTGGACAAATTCCAAGTTCTTGCCCTAACCTTAGTCGAACGTCAATCCTGGCCAACCGGTTCGTGAAAGACTCGGGCCAACCCCATAAGAACGTGGGAATAATTGTTGCTGTAAAAGTGGCGATGATGATGATGATGATGATGTGCAGGTAAATCGAAACGTGCTCCGAGTCGTAATTCGTACCGAGAGCCGCTCCGCGACACGGACAATGCCCTCATTGAGTGTGTACGCGTTTGCTCGGCACACTCGAACGCTCCTCAATGCGCCTTTGTTATCGCGAATGTTCATACAGGACGTGCTGCGTGCATGGTAGTACACGCACGGGCACCATGGGAGCACGTAACCCCGTCTTTAGGAACTTTCATGAACTCGGAATTAGTTGACAAAGTTTGCAAAACTAGCCCTCCGAAAGTTAAATCAACTGTGATTTCAAACCCCAAACCTCCAACGTATGCCATGAGCTCATTGTGAACGACAACAAACGTAAATGTAAATGTGCTTCAGTAAAATGACACAAATGATAAAAATTGTGGAAAAAAGAAAGAAAAGAAGAATCGTTTTACTCAAACTTTCTGAACCTGGCTTAACCGATTGTTGATGACTGATGAGGGTACGAGTTCTTTCGAGGAGGTTGAAATAGCAAGACCATTAGATATAATAGGACACCAGGATGTACGATCGTAGATTGCTATTAAAAAAAAAAAATCATTTATTAGGTACACAAAGGTAGAACCCACTACCCCTCACACCTCCCCCATTTCTTCCAGTATGTCTACACATTCCATTTCCCTTCCCTCTCCTAACTCCTATCTCTCTCTTCCCAAGTTATTCCTGTTTTATAACTACTCTAACACTACCCAACCTCCTCTCTCTCCCTCTCCGATGTACCATTTCATCCCCCATTCTCTTCCTTTTGTTGGTCGAGCCCCCCAATACTCCCTCCATTGCATATGGAATAGATAGCCCCTAACCATAAGTAATTAATTGGACGTAATTTAACACATGCTTGATACAACAACAGCTTCAGCAAAATGTCAGACATGTCAAAGAACCGATGTTAGATTTTCGGGACGATGGTAATGCTGTCAGCATGTGGCTCACGGTGTCAGAAAAGATCACCAACTGCTGAATCGTTTCCATCATGGGTGGGCCCTGTGACTAGCCTATGGGAGGTTGCTCAGAGTCCGTGGGAGGATGGGAACAGCCATGCAGGCCGAGCGGGTGCAAATGGTGACGGACGATTGTTTGACTGTTATCAGCACCGATGTACATTTTGTGAGCCACATTCAGTGGCACGTACGGACCATGTCCTCTCATCTTTTCTCGTTCCTCTCCGAGTCCGTCTCGGTTGGTCGCCTGCATCCGTGTTGGAATGCTGCCAACGCCATGTCTATTCACAACTCGGGTTCTATGTATGATCCGCTCAACTACAGACCGGTCAGTCTTCTCCACATCATAAACAAGGGGATGGAATCTACCATTGCTGCAAACCTCAGGCATTCTCTCTTCTCCAACTCCCTAATCCCTAATCATCGGTTTGGGTTCCACCCCAACGATGTACCCCATGGTCATGTTGCTACTTTAGACTTCTTTTATCCTTCAATTTCACATCGCAGACAGGTCGGTGGTCACTCTGCCTTCTGCTGCGTCTTTTCTGGTCTTGCACCCTCTACTGTTCCCGTACTTTGTCCCCCATCCCCACCAGGCTTCTGCAACGCTCGCGTGGTCCACCAGCAACCCCCTTCTGATGAAACTCCCAAGATCCAGAATCACTGCTCACTTCCACTCCTTCATTCTCTTTTCTTCCAGCTTGTGGAATCAACTTCCATATTCTTTTCAATATCATTCTTCCCTCCAGGCTTCAAGACAGGTGTTCACCACCATCTCAGATCATACCCCCTCCCCATTCAAAACTATGAAGGTTTCTACCCCAATTAACCCTCCCCAAGCCCACCTCTTTCCACATTTTCAGGTTTTCCTTTCTGAAAGTTCAGTTCTGTGTCCATCCTGTCCACCTCATGCATCCTACCCTACCCCTCATTCTATCCCACACCCTTAATTTGTCCAAGTCTCCCTCCAGTTTGTCCTTCAACCTTGCTGTTGGTGTTTCCACCCTCTTTCTATCGTTCGGTTTGTTCTGTTGCATCCCCATCCATTCTCGCTCCTCCATGAGCCTTGACTTTGTATACAAATAAAAACATGGAAAGATGCACTAAACCTCAAACAAGAGATCAGGGCTATCTCTTTGTACATCTCTTGAGCCTTTGTTTCTGTCCAACTCCCAGCCTTACTTTCCAAGCTGTCTGCCAATGCTCCTAAAAGGGTTATCCAATTTTCTCCATGAATATAAATAATGGGTCAATCTTTATGGTATTGTGGCTCCTAGTTTTGCTATTGAGCTGGTGGGCCTGAAGGCCTTAAGACTGACACTATTCATTGTCTATATTGATGAACTCTCCGTTTGCCTGGAGAATCCTTTGTAGCATTATGCTGATGGCCACACCCTGTCCACAATGGTTCCCTACACTTCAGAGAAGCAGGCTGGATCACAGAATCTGTCTGCATAAATCAGTGCTCAGCTACCTGGAACATGTCTTTGAATGCAGGAAAGTTCCAACTTGTTGCTCCATCTCTCCATAAAGATCGGCTGTCGAATCCCCCAGGATATATTTCTGCTCAACCCATGGAGTAGGTTTGTGCATAGATAGGATAGCTCCAAACCGGCCTCGGATGCAGGCTGATGCCTTTATATTCTCCACAGAACCAAGTCCATTCTGTGCCACGCAGAGTTTATCATGGTGTACAAGGCCTTAATCCTAAGTACTATAGAATATGCCCCCCCCCCCGCTCCCTAATCTGGTAGTGATTTTTCACGTTGCTCCTCCAGTGACGGTCTAGTCGAATATTTTCCTATTACTGGCAACTCCCGACAGGAGACCGAATCACAGTATCTTCATCTCACCCACTACAGGCAGGTTGTTGAACTCTAACTTTATTATTGCTTCGCTTCTGGTCTCACTCCACCAACCCTCCCTTTTTATCTGTCCACCCGCAACAACCCCTTCCCTCCTCCCCCCCCACCCCAATCTACCAATAGGTCGCACAGGTTCTTACAAAAACCAATACTTGGTTTTCCTTCCCAAGTCTAAACTCGATGCTCACCTCCATTCCTTCCTTCATCTCTCTATTCTCTAGTTCGTGGAACCGACCCCTTGTGGCTGTTGCGTCGTCAACTTCCCTCCAGCCCTTCATACCCACATCCGATCTCTTTTATTCTCACTCAGCCCCTTTAATTTATCCTTCCGATTCCATACCTGCCGCTCGACTACTCGTTTGCACTGTGTTCCCCTCTTACCCTCTGCGAGTCCACAAGCTGTTTCTCTCTGTATAATGGTTGTTCCATGAGCCTGTAGATTTCTGTATTAAAACAGGACTTCCATGAGTGTCCCATGGAATCCCTCCACCTGTGATTTGATGGGTCTAATTTGCCAAACAGACTATTCAATCGATTTGTATTGACTCTATTGCCGACATGATATACAATGGTGTTAACAGCACTGAGGTCAGAAGAATGTTATTTCTGTTGTGTAATGTACAGATGCAGAAGAGGAGATGCAGCCAACTCCTTGTGGGGATTTTGGCATTATCTTGCCTCTTCATGATCCGAGTTCAAACAGGTAAACGATTCGTAGCCACTTTGGAGAGAAAAAGCATCTTAATTCGATGAAACAAGCCATTTGGTTTCTGTACCCGGATGTGATTTTAAATATGTTTAGTGTAACTGTGAGATTATGAGATCCCCTCAAAGTATAAACCATTTTGCTTGATTATTTTTATTATACATTGTTATGGTTGTACCGGCGGTACATACAGTACTGGTGGGGGCAGAATTCAAACTCCTGACACCAAATGTTATGGTGTTGGGGCTATCTTGGAACTATCTCGGTTGGCTATCTCGGAACGAATTACTGGGGCACAACTTCCCGCCTATTTATGAAGTACAC
>NC_140963.1:83149916-83237416 GCF_056783735.1 Eptatretus burgeri | reverse complement strand
TCAATATATGCCACGGATTACATTGATTGTGTTTGTAAAGAAATGTGATTGTTGAACTGTTACCTGGTTACTACCTGCTCACGTCATCCTTTCCTGCATTGGCTCGATTTAGCATGTAAAGACTAGATAGACTGGAAGTTCTGCCCCATTGATTGGCTCCATTATTAGCCAGTGCATACCCACAGTTGTGCTCAGCCATATGAATAAAAAGATGAGTGCACACTCGGGGTACGAACCCTAATTGACATCGCCAAACCACCGGAAAAGGTGATGCATTTATAAAAGAGCGAGGACCCCACCAGGTTTGGTGTTGCCAATTGGCGTCTGCAGTTGCTTAGCAACCCGATGAGCCATGCCGAAGGTCGGGAAGAGTCTGTGAAGCCCCCTCGTGTTGAATCCCGAATCCCGGTTCCATAACAATTTATAGTCTGCTAGTTGCACTGTTAGTGAGGTGAGGCTGTGTCACTAATGCGGTGCCCTCATAGGTAAGGGGAGGTATTTGTAACTTTGGCCATGGTACTCATGGAATACAAATGCATACTCTTTTCGAAAGTCAGCATGGGATCTTTTGCATCCACCAGTGAATGATGGCAGATGGTCTATCCTCCCAAAAGTGAGTCTTAGTGAGATGAGAATGCTGTATTTTCTGTATATGGCAAAACACTGTCGTTACTTATTTGATATTGAATTTACAGATTTTACTTGGATAAAGCTGAAAGATCACCATTTGTGTATAGACAGCCAGTTGTAGCATAGCTGTTGGGGTCACCACAGCTGTGAGGAACTCGTACCCTCGGCACAGACACGCGATGAGAAATTGCTTGAGGATGAGATTCCGGAATGCAAGGCTTACCAAAGAGCTTTATTTGGATCATGAACTACTCATCCCACGATGTACCACTGCGAGCATGTAGGCCTTCGGAATGCTACTCAAGTGCCTGTGCCGTGCAAACTTACAAATGTATCTTCTGAGCAGGATAAAGTCATTTGAGGAGAAAAGAAAATATGAAAGAGTAAGAGCAAGTGGCAATGAAGTGTTTTGCTGTCCAGAAAAAGATCAGATGAAGTTTCTATTTGATGTATAGATAGCTTATAGTTCTAGGCTTGGGGGTGTTTCCAATGGGGTGAGGGAGAGTCAAATGGTTAAAAGGGTAGGGGGTGTAAGAGCAGACAAGACTCGGTATTGGACCAAGAGGCCATTGGCCAATCCCTAACACAAGCTGAATGTCAGTTTCCTATAAGGAGATACTGATGAGACCAAAGGTGTTGAATGCATCACCTTTATTTATTCCTTCCCTCCTGCAGAAATTTCCAATGAATGCTTGTCTGCCAATGCCAAGTCATGTGAGGACTGCATCCAGGCGGACAGTCAGTGTGGCTGGTGTAAGCAGGAGGTAATATCGGGTTTTCAATAACTTATTGTACTTACAAATAAAGTCACCAACTGAGACATACAGTACTAAAGGAACCATGAAAAATGAAAAGTTGCTCAAAATTTCCTGTATCCTGTAGTAACATTTCAATGAGTAAATGTACAAGTATCCCATCATTGTGCACCAATAAGGATATAAAGGTATAAACCATTAATCTTCCTGTTAACAGAACTTCACGGGTCCAGGAGAGCTCACGTCCGCACGTTGTGATTTTGTGGAGAACCTCTTGCACAGATGTCCGCAGAAATACATTGAGAGCCCACACGGTCAAACGGTGATCGCACCCGCCAGACCTCTCACTGCTGACCGACGTGAGAGACCAAAACCTGAGGACATCACACAGATTGCACCGCAGAAATTAACCCTCACCCTACGATCAGGTACATGTACTGAGCATAATTTGGTTTACAAAAGCATGACAAGTTTTAGAAATAACTACCACCATCACAAGTACCATAATGATCTGTGTTGACTAGGAACAGGATGGCCAATACATGCATGGGCATCTTTAGCAGAAGGATGCTGGGAACAAGTTGCTTTTAGCATTCTCAGAGATCATGAAGGTGGTAGGATCGCCTAGATGTACGTACACTCATTTCTAAGCTGTCGAGCCTGGGTTTGAATCCCGACCCAGCTATAAACTGTCATGCCAGTGTTTCATGGGCAGGGTGATTCATCAATGTGTGTGTGTGTCATTCTTTGGATGGACGTTAAACTAGTCGTCTCGTCTGTCGGCATTAGTTGCTGGTTGATAAAGATCCCACGGTGTCACTCGCGTCGAGTTATTGGTGGCACCCTGAACAAATTCCAAATTTCTGTCCTGTCTTCCTGAGTCGGAGTGATGACCTGACCAGTGTTGTAGCCTTGTGACTGCTTCAGCAGAAGTGATGGTGATGGTGATGGTGAAGAAGAAGAAGAAGCAGAAGAAGAAGAAGAGGAAGAAGAGGACGAAGAAGAAGAAGAAGAATAAATCATGTCCTGAATTGGTCAATGCACTTATCATACTTGATGCCAGGGTATCGTTTCTATGTAAAAGATTGGACACTGCTTACTCCCCAAAACTAAATGCAAAGCTTGGGCAATAAGAATCGCCGACATGGTCTTCAGACTTTTATGACCTCCAGATAAGGAGCTCCCCTCTGTGATTTTACTGTGGACTTCTTATTGTTTTGTTATCATTTCCATCAATTTTATTTTTAATTAAATTGCTTTTGTGACCTCCCATGAATTTGTTTTGTTACCTCCACCACCGAAGGTGAAGGAGGTTATGTTTTTCACCCCTTTCTGTTGGGTCGCCGAAATAGGTCACCCTTATTGTCAGTAATTCTGTCTGTTTGTTTGGATGTTTGTTCGTTTGTCATCAGCATAACTGGTAGTAAACGTGGGCGGATTTTGACCAAACTCGGGTGGTAGGTACATCTTATGACCTTGTGCTTTGGAAATTGTGATGGGGACGCTTTGGTTCTCTCGCAACAACCGAAAAACCTTCAAAATCGGTACCGTTCATGCGAAATCAATTCCGAAAGCCATTATCCCACGTATGGTTATGAAATTTGGCAGGAATGATCCACAGGTGATGCTCTATCAAATATATTCCGGTTTTCGTGATATATGGTATACTTTACCCGCAGCGCCCCCTACAATTAGGGTATGCGCGAGAAATGGCGAAAATTGAAGGCCCCCTAGCGACCAGGTGAGTGCATCGATACGAATGAAACTTTGCAGGTTCATGGTACTCAATGAGTACTACAACTTTGCCTCAGGACATATTGACCGATTTCGTTGAGGTCAAGGGTCAAAGGTCAATTAGTGCAAAAATCGATAATATACGAGAGCCAGAGGTGCCTTCGCGCCAAATGCTACTCCTCCTCGGGTTATGGTCGGATGGTCATGAAAATTCACACTAATCGTCTGGAATACATTGTGCACAAACGATCGAGCCGGATTTTCGATTTCGACCTTTGTTCACCCACAGCACCCCCTCAAACTTTGGGGATTTCCGATTTCAAACCGCATTTTCGGTACTTTTCATTCAAATGGATACCGAGTAGTTATCAGTAGATGGAATTGGATGAGATTTGATATGCATAATCTTAACGTGATTCCCTATCCGCTATATGACATCCATTTTGCTCTATATCTTATAGTTTCCATGCTCGGCGACCCATCGCCGCCTACCGGCTTGTCTGTTTGTGTGCAGGATATCTCAAAAAGTTGTGCACGGATTCGGATGAAATTTGGTGGACAGGTTTGGTGTATGACAAGGACGAACTGATTCGATTTTGGTGAAGATCCCGATCCGGATCAGGCTACCAGAATTTTTAGAGTGATTCTTCACCATCGAGAGATAGGGCCAAAAACGATGTATAGCACGATATCTCAAAAAGTTGTGGAGAGATTCGGACGAAACTTGGTGGACAAGTTGGGTGTGTTGCAAGAAAGAATTGCTTCGATTTTGGATAAGATCCTAATCTGGATCTGGATACAATAATTATTTAATTTTTAAAGTGATTCTTCACCATTGAGAGATAGGGCCACAAATGATACAGTGCTGTATAGCATGATATTTCAAAAATATATTGGGCCCGATATGTTCTCATGGATCAGGAATTACGTGGCGGAGGTATGCGCTCCACCGAGTGCCCTTTTAGTTCAGTCATGTTTCACCGATGACGTTCAACTATTTCAAACCCACAAAAAACATTGAGCACCAAAAAGCTCTAATGTTTGTATTGTATTCATAGTATGCTCAAACATGTTCATATTCTGGTTGAAGAAGACCAACACATTGATCTGTACACTCCTTTAACAAACAACGTCATTGGAATCCAAGCTTAAGTTTATCCATTAAAACAACATGGCTGTCTGAAATTACTGCAAATTGCCAATGATGCCAGTCTAAAAATGACCCCAGACACGCTACATTGGCAGAAATGACGAGCTTTATTCACATGTGTAAAACCAACTTCTCAAACACAAGTTTGGATACATGTTGTTTTCGATCAAATCGTATGATCCAGCTGTTGCTGTGAGATGTAGCGCCATTCTTGAACCAGGGCCACTTACTGTTGATCGAGAGACTCTGGGCACACTTGGCAAGCACAATCACTCCTCTCCAGGATGTCTCCAGGCATGTTGTATTGGATTAAAGTCTGGAGATTGTCCTGACCAGTCCAAGTGAGTGATATACTGCACCTGAAGTCCCACACCGACGAGATGAGCATGGTTTGGATTGGCATTATCATTCATAAAGATCAAGACAAGACCTTGTTGTTGGCCCAAAGGGATGACTACTGACATACTGAGCTCATCCATGTATCTGACACCAGTCAGTGCACCCCTCTGTATAAAAGCAGGATCAGTTCTTTGGCCAACTTGAATGAAAGCCCAGACTATCAGGTTGCTTCCACCAAACCCATCATGCTGCCTCATGGCACAATTAACTATTCGCTCCTCACATCGTCTTCATGCACTAGCCCATCTATAATTGAAGTTTCAGCAGAATATTGATCTGTTAGTGGAAAAAAACATGGCATTTGTGCTGTTTTTTCACCCTTGAATGCACTGCTACCGATGATGCTGGGTTAAAATTATGCAGGGGATGGGGGTGGGGTGGCTTTATGGACCTCATCGCCACTGATGAGAAGCCTCTTCTACACTAAGTGGATCAACATTTAATGGTTCATTGTTCTTTTCAGGTCAATGTAGAGACCATGTTGTAGGTCTTTCTGGCAAGGGTGATAAGATAAGGATCCTCATGAGGGGATGTAACCCTTTGGGCAATCTGAAGGAGGACTCCCCACGAAATGCAGTCCGATGGATGATGCCTTGTTATTATCATCGAAATGGGACCGTGACGAATATCGTTCTGGGAAGCAACTGCTGTTTGAGCCATCTGTCCTTGAACCATCCTGATGACGTGAACCAACTCATTTGTTGTGAAGCAATGCCGAGCTATTCCGAAACAGACATGCACCACATGGGTTGTCAATTTATAAGGGGTATTGACACCAGGATTGGGCAGACATGCACATTGTACATAGATTCAGTGGGAGACACAATTTGCAGGTATATTCCCAGGTTCGCTCAGTTCAGGAGAGGATAATGGTGACAATAGTGTTGCACGTTAAATTTCCTTGTTGGGTTTCTTTCCTAAATAGTCATGATTTGCACATGCATGACTAATAATTTTTGAACTGTGATTTCGTAATTCATTCCACAGTTGAAGTTTTTGATTTTCTATGGCTCATTTTACAAAAAAATCCTTTGAACTGTGAAAAAAAAAATGTATTGTGTGGATAGGAAATCCTGTTCAGGGAATGCTGGAAAATCACATTGGCCTCACGGGATTGCATCCTGACCATCACGTCATGGTCAAGTAACAGAATCATTCAACCAATTCATTCTCCTAATCTTAATGGGCTTGGGATCCTAAGATCCTGAGTTCAAATCTCACTCAGCTGTTGAATTAATACCAGGTGCGGTTGACTCTGCCTGTCGTCCTTCCGAGGTCGGCAAAATGAGTGCCGGCATGCTGGTATCCTGTGTCGGAGTGGCGACCCGTCCAGGATTGTACCCAATAGCCAAGGAGACTGCTTAGGCAGCACCGACGCTCTGCACAGAGTATGGTCCTGATGGATGGATGGATGGATAGACCATTCTCTCAGAAGGCCCATTATCATTGACTGATTAAAAATAAGCTTCTCATTGGCTGAAAAACATGCTGTCAGGTACGTATCGGAATCGCGCCCAGTCAGCAAGAACATCGGGATGTACCAGCACCTAGCTGCAATTGTCACACGATAGCTTCAACATGACACACTAACAGGATCAAATTGGTCATTCCACTCCCAGCCTATACTAGGTTTACATCTTCAGAGTATCAACACTCCGGTAGGGCAAGGACACAGCGATCCATATGCACCCCAACAATTTAGCATGACACCGTGACTTGAAGTAGTTCATCCTTCAGCAAAAGGATTACTTAGACAATGAAACTTAGACATAAGAACGAGCATAAGAAACTTAGACTAGAACGGCACTCGGTAGAGCGCATAACTCCACCAGGCTGAACCGTTAACGTTTTGTGTTCCACTGATAGGGCGTATCTGCATCCGGACCTAAAACAAAATCTAATCGGCTTGTTCTTGTCGCCGAACCAACTCATACACAGTTTTGTCATAATCCGTCCACAACTTTTTGAGATATCATGCTATACAGTGTATGATTTTTAGCCCTATCTCTCAATTTTGATTAAAATACTTTAAAAATTCTTGTATCCGGATTCTGATCATCACCGAAATTGAACAATTTCGTCCTTGTCACACACCCAACATGTCCACAACTTTTCTGAGATATCATGCTACATATCGTTTTTGGCCCTATCTGTCAATGGTGAAGAATCACATAAAAAATTATCGAAGCTGGATGTCCACCACTTTTTGAGAAACATACAAACAGACAGGGATGAAAACATAACCTCCATCCACCTGCGGCAGTTCGGTGGCGGAGGTAACTATATGCTTTTAGTTAAAACTTGCATATCCCATTTTACTTGATGTCAAGGGTGAAGGCAAACACAAAGTAATATTCCTCATAAAGTTACGACAGGTTGCATAGTGTACATCCAGGCGTACAGACAGAACAGCTGGCTCGAAGATCACTGTGTCGACTTTACCAAGTGCAGGTTTATATCCAGATTTGATTTTTAAACCAGGGATTTTGACCCAGAATCATGTCGCTCCGCAGGAGAACCACAAGGCTTCGATCTGCATTTCCGCCGGGCAGAAGACTACCCCATTGACCTGTACTACCTGATGGACCTGTCCTACTCCATGGTAGACGATCTGCATCACGTGAAAAAACTCGGTACAGAGTTGCAGCAACGCATGAAGGACATAACGAGCGACTTCCAAATGGGTATGTACTTTCGTCTATCACTTTGCAGCATTGTCCTGGCTTTGTAAGAACCGACTCGGCTATGCACACAGAAGACGATCTACGAGTATTTGAAGTGCACAGGTGTATTTCGATCCAAAGTTTTAAAATCCAATTACGTTTCATGCTTTCACGGCCAAGAAAACACTTTCTCATCATTATTAGGACACGCATGTGACTTTTTAAGTTATGATAGATCCATTAGGCGAACTCGAACTGTGACAATTAAAGTACTTTCTTGCTATTTATTCACTTAAACCCAAAGTTTCTTAAACCGTCTCATATTTTCTCCTCCGCCGCTCCGACAATATCGGAGATGGGGACATTAAAATGAGCTCCGTCCGAACAAACGATCATCTGTCCATGTACTTATGTCTTCTCGATATTTCAAAAACCATTGAACTTTTGCTTTTAGAGTTCTATTCCTCAAATCACCCAAAAAGTGGGGGATCGAGAGTACCAGCTTCTTGTTATCCGACTTTTGATTTTAAATAACTGCTTATTAAACGATCAAACTCCAAAAATATTAATCAAATTTAGTAACAACTTTTTGTATAACTGTTATTTTACACTTTTATATAATGGTCAAAAATGCTCCAAAGTGCATCAATTGTTTGACTTTGCATTTCAACTTCCAAATCAGCATCCAGGCTCAGTTTTGTATCATTGTCGTGACTCAAATCGAAATAACCCGTTTCTTGATCCCAGGTGACCCAACTTGTTACAGAATAAACCTAAACTTGTTTTGGAGTTTTAATATCTTCCCACAGGCTGAAATCTAAAAAAGAAGAATAAAATTAATGTCTATTCCATACACTATAATGTAGAAGATTTCATAGGGAATATTGAGATTGTGATGAAATGAATGCACATATTGTGAGATTATAATTCAGGGGATGTAAATAATGTTGCATTGCATGTGCCGATTGTAAGACCATAGTTTGTTGAATGTAGAACCTTTTTATAATACCCCAAAACCATTAACCAATGCCATTCTGTTTTGCACCATACTGCAGCAGAAACAGATACAAACATCAATAAATAATAAGAAAGCCATTAGCTGTTGGCAGTCAAACAAGGTTTTTTCTTCCAATTCCTAAGAATTTTTTTGACAGGTTTTGGATCGTTTGTGGACAAGACCACGATGCCTTTTATCAGTATGACGCCCAAGATGGTGCAGAACCCATGCGCCAACAACTTGAATGGCCAACTATGCACGAGTCCCTTCGGTTACAAGAACGTACTATCACTGACTGCAAATGGAACAGAGTTCAACCAGTTGGTGGGCAAGCAGCAGATCTCCGGGAATATGGACTCGCCAGAGGGTGGATTCGATGCAATGATGCAAGCTGCAGTCTGTGGGGTAGGTGTTTCTTTCATTATCATCATGATGGAACAAATTATTATTATTATTATTAACACGGAAAACATTATCACAGGTCTGGAGAAAGGTTCAGATGAAAAAGACAGGAAGGATCATATCACAAGCTGTATTATCCTTCGGAAATATGCCCACATATTGTCTTCTTGTATTGTCCCATTTGTGTTGCCCCTTTGCTTGTCTTTGGATCATATCTTTGTATCGTCTCTTTGTATTGCCTATTTGTATCATGTCTGTATTGTCACTTTGAAGCATTTCTTCGTTTCGTCTCTTTGAATCATCTCTTTGTTTTGTCTCTTTGTATCATGTCTGTATGCCATTGTATCATCTCTTTGTATCATGTCTGTATGTCATTGTATCATCTCTTTGTATCATGTCTGTATGTCATTGTATCATCTCTTTGTATCATGTCTGTATGTCATTGTATCATCTCTTTGTATCATGTCTGTATGTCATTGTATCATCTCTTTGTATCATGTCTGTATGTCATTGTATCATCTCTTTGTATCATGTCTGTATGTCATTGTATCATCTCTTTGTATCATGTCTGTATGTCATTGTATCATCTCTTTGTTTCATGTCTGTATGTCATTGTATCATCTCTTTGTATCATGTCTGTATGTCATTGTATCATCTCTTTGTATCATGTCTGTATGTCATTGTATCATCTCTTTGTATCATGTCTGTATGTCATTGTATCATCTCTTTGTATCATGTCTGTATGTCATTGTATCATCTCTTTGTATCATGTCTGTATGTCATTGTATCATCTCTTTGTATCATGTCTGTATGTCATTGTATCATCTCTTTGTATCATGTCTGTATGTCATTGTATCATCTCTTTGTATCATGTCTGTATGTCATTGTATCATCTCTTTGTATCATGTCTGTATGTCATTGTATCATCTCTTTGTATCATGTCTGTATGTCATTGTATCATCTCTTTGTATCATGTCTATGTCATTGTATCATCTCTTTGTATCATGTCTGTATGTCATTGTATCATCTCTTTGTATCAAGTCTGTATGTCATTGTATCATCTCTTTGTATCATGTCTTTATGTCATTGTATCATCTCTTTGTATCAAGTCTGTATGTCATTGTATCATCTCTTTGTATCATGTCTTTATGTCATTGTATCATCTCTTTGTATCATGTCTGTATGTCATTGTATCATCTCTTTGTATCATGTCTGTATGTCATTGTATCATCTCTTTGTATCATGTCTGTATGTCATTGTATCATCTCTTTGTATCATGTCTGTATGTCATTGTATCATCTCTTTGTATCATGTCTGTATGTCATTGTATCATCTCTTTGTATCATGTCTGTATGTCAATGTATCATCTCTTTGTATCAAGTCTGTATGTCATTGTATCATCTCTTTGTATCATGTCTTTATGTCATTGTATCATCTCTTTGTATCATGTCTGTATGTCATTGTGTCATTTCTTTGTTTCATGTCTGTATGTCAATGTATCATCTGTTTGTATCATGTCTATGTCATTGTATCATCTCTTTGTATCATGTCTGTATGTCATTGTATCATGTCTGTATGTCATTGTGTCATCTCTTTGTATCATGTCTGTATGTCATTGTATCATCTCTTTGTATCATGTCTGTATGTCATTGTATCATCTCTTTGTTTCATGTCTGTATGTCTTTGTATCATCTCTTTGTATCATGTCTGTATGTCATTGTATCATCTCTTTGTATCATGTCTGTATGTCATTGTATCATCTCTTTGTATCATGTCTGTATGTCATTGTATCATCTCTTTGTATCATGTCTGTATGTCATTGTATCATCTCTTTGTATCATGTCTGTATGTCATTGTATCATCTCTTTGTATCATGTCTGTATGTCATTGTATCATCTCTTTGTATCATGTCTGTATGTCATTGTATCATCTCTTTGTATCATGTCTGTATGTCATTGTATCATCTCTTTGTATCATGTCTGTATGTCATTGTATCATCTCTTTGTATCATGTCTGTATGTCATTGTATCATCTCTTTGTATCATGTCTGTATGTCATTGTATCATCTCTTTGTATCATGTCTGTATGTCATTGTATCATCTCTTTGTATCATGTCTGTATGTCATTGTATCATCTCTTTGTATCATGTCTGTATGTCATTGTATCATCTCTTTGTATCATGTCTGTATGTCATTGTATCATCTCTTTGTATCATGTCTGTATGTCATTGTATCATCTCTTTGTATCATGTCTGTATGTCATTGTATCATCTCTTTGTATCATGTCTGTATGTCATTGTATCATCTCTTTGTATCATGTCTGTATGTCATTGTATCATCTCTTTGTATCATGTCTGTATGTCATTGTATCATCTCTTTGTATCATGTCTGTATGTCATTGTATCATCTCTTTGTATCATGTCTGTATGTCATTGTATCATCTCTTTGTATCATGTCTGTATGTCATTGTATCATCTCTTTGTTTCATGTCTGTATGTCATTGTATCATCTCTTTGTATCATGTCTGTATGTCATTGTATCATCTCTTTGTATCATGTCTGTATGTCATTGTGTCATCTCTTTGTATCATGTCTGTATGTCATTGTATCATCTCTTTGTATCATGTCTGTATGTCATTGTATCATCTCTTTGTATCATGTCTGTATGTCATTGTATCATCTCTTTGTATCATGTCTGTATGTCATTGTATCATCTCTTTGTATCATGTCTGTATGTCATTGTATCATCTTTGTATCATGTCTGTATGTCATTGTATCATCTCTTTGTATCATGTCTGTATCTCATTGTATCATCTCTTTGTATCATGTCTGTATGTCATTGTATCATCTCTTTGTATCATGTCTGTATGTCATTGTATCATCTCTTTGTATCATGTCTGTATGTCATTGTATCATCTCTTTGTATCATGTCTGTATGTCATTGTATCATCTCTTTGTATCATGTCTGTATGTCATTGTATCATCTCTTTGTATCATGTCTGTATGTCATTGTATCATCTCTTTGTATCATGTCTGTATGTCATTGTATCATCTCTTTGTTTCATGTCTGTATGTCATTGTATCATGTCTGTTTTATGTCTGAATGTCATTGTATCATCTCCTTGTATCATGTCTGTATGTCTTTGTATCATGTCTGCATTGTCTCTTTGTATCATGTCTGTATGTCATTGTATCATCTCTTTGTATCATGTCTGTATTGTCTCTTTGTATCATCTTTGTATCATGTCTGTATTGTCTCTTTGTATCATCTCTTTGTATCATGTCGGTATGTCATTGTATCATCTCTTTGTTTCATGTCTGTATGTCATTGTATCATCTCTTTGTATCATGTCTGTATGTCATTGTATCATCTCTTTGTATCATGTCTGTATGTCATTGTATCATCTCTTTGTATCATGTCTGTATGTCATTGTATCATCTCTGTTTCATGTCTGTATGTCTTTGTATCATCTCTTTGTATCATGTCTGTATTGTCTCTTTGTATCATGTCTGTATGTCATTGTATCATCTCTTTGTTTCATGTCTGTATGTCATTGTATCATCTCTTTGTATCATGTCTGTATGTCATTGTATCATCTCTTTGTATCATGTCTGTATGTCATTGTATCATCTCTTTGTATCATGTCTGTATGTCATTGTATCATCTCTTTGTATCATGTCTGTATGTCATTGTATCATCTCTTTGTATCATGTCTGTATGTCATTGTATCATCTCTTTGTATCATGTCTGTATGTCATTGTATCATCTCTTTGTATCATGTCTGTATGTCATTGTATCATCTTTGTATCATGTCTGTATGTCATTGTATCATCTCTTTGTATCATGTCTGTATGTCATTGTATCATCTCTTTGTATCATGTCTGTATGTCATTGTATCATCTCTTTGTATCATGTCTGTATGTCATTGTGTCATCTCTTTGTATCATGTCTGTATGTCATTGTATCATCTCTTTGTATCATGTCTGTATGTCATTGTATCATCTCTTTGTATCATGTCTGTATGTCATTGTATCATGTCTGTATGTCATTGTATCATCTCTTTGTATCATGTCTGTATGTCATTGTATCATCTCTTTGTATCATGTCTGTATGTCATTGTATCATCTCTTTGTATCATGTCTGTATGTCATTGTATCATCTCTTTGTATCATGTCTGTATGTCATTGTATCATCTCTTTGTATCATGTCTGTATGTCATTGTATCATCTCTTTGTATCATGTCTGTATGTCATTGTATCATCTCTTTGTATCATGTCTGTATGTCATTGTATCATCTCTTTGTATCATGTCTGTATGTCATTGTATCATCTCTTTGTATCATGTCTGTATGTCATTGTATCATCTCTTTGTATCATCTCTTTGTATCATGTCTGTATGTCATTGTATCATCTCTTTGTATCATGTCTGTATGTCATTGTATCATCTCTTTGTATCATGTCTGTATGTCATTGTATCATCTCTTTGTTTTATGTCTGTATGTCTTTGTATCATCTCTTTGTATCATGTCTGTATGTCATTGTATCATCTCTTTGTTTCATGTCTGTATGTCATTGTATCATCTCTTTGTATCATGTCTGTATGTCATTGTATCATCTCTTTGTATCATGTCTGTATGTCATTGTATCATCTCTTTGTATCATGTCTGTATGTCATTGTATCATCTCTTTGTATCATGTCTGTATGTCATTGTATCATCTCTTTGTATCATGTCTGTATGTCATTGTATCATCTCTTTGTATCATGTCTGTATGTCATTGTATCATCTCTTTGTATCATGTCTGTATGTCATTGTATCATCTCTTTGTATCATGTCTGTATGTCATTGTATCATCTCTTTGTATCATGTCTGTATGTCATTGTATCATCTCTTTGTATCATGTCTGTATGTCATTGTGTCATCTCTTTGTATCATGTCTATGTCATTGTATCATCTCTTTGTATCATGTCTGTATGTCATTGTATCATCTCTTTGTATCATGTCTGTATGTCATTGTATCATCTCTTTGTATCATCTCTTTGTCTCACGTCTTTGAGTCATCTCTTTGTTTCGTCTCTTTGCATCATTTCTGTGTATTACCTCTTTCTATCAATCTCTATGGCGACCGATAATGCACTCAATACTGTATCCACCACCTTTCATAGAATCAGAGCCATGCAGAGTGGAACCGAACAAAATGATAGACTCAGTAGGGATTGAAAATAGTCCTTCCCTGAACAACATTATACGAGCACATGTTCTTCAGGAAAGGCTTCCCTCAGTCTACATGATTGCATGATGGTGAGGGGAAGACAGGTTCACTGGGGTTTGTCATCTTCAGAAATAGTGTTTATTTGTTAATTCGTGTTATGTTACACCCCCAACTCACTCACACAACCTGAGTAGCTGGTATCACATTATTTTCTGAAAAGAAGCAACAGACCATTAGATGGAATGGGAGGACAAAAGCCATCGGCATGCGCAGTGCTCGGGCACGATCCCATCATGCATCTGCACCCGCACAACTTCCGCTCCCCAGGTAATTACTTCCCAAGCAAACCCAACAATTTGAGCAACTAAATCAACCCCATTAAAAAGATAATTTTAAAAGATTTTACTTTGCCTCACAGTTAAGCATACACACAACACCAGACTCGGTGGGATTATGGTGAGAGCGTCTGCTCTGACTTGGCGATTGCAACCCTGGGCAAGTCGTATGAAAGATTTTACAAATGGTACAAGCTGCTTCCTCACTTGATGCTCAGCATTTTAGTTTTTGTCGACGGTCAAGGCTCGTGGAAGAGCGAGATCATAGAATGGATCAGGATGCAACAGAACAAAAGGAATAGTAGAAAACAAGGGGGAAACACCAACAGCAGGTTTGAGGGACAAAATATCGAGAGAGACTTGGACAACTAAGGGATGTGGGGAAGAAATGAGGGATCGGGGAGGGCAAGTGGTGTGGACAAGATGGATATAGAAACAAACTTTCAGGAAGAAAACCCTGAAAATTTAAAAAGAGGTGGGCTTGGGGAGTGTTACCGAGGGTAGAAAAGAGTATGGTTTTGGATGGGGATGATCTGAGATGGTGGTGAACAGCTGTCTTGAAGACCTGGAGGGAAGAATGAGATTTGAAGAGAGTGTGGAAGGTGGTTCCACAGGTGAGAATAGAGAAGAGTAAATGAGTGGAGGTGAGCAGTGGTTCTGGATTTAGGCAGTTTCACTCAGAAGGGATTGGTGATGAATCGCGTGTGTCCTGCATACACTTTGGGGAAAGGGGGTGGGGGTGGGGACAGAGCATGGAGAGGGCAGAGGGTGCAAGACCAGAAATGAGGCGGAAGAAGACAGAGAGACCACTGACTTGTTGGCAATGGCGAAGTGATAGGCCCATAGACTTAGCTTCATCGCGAGAGATTTCAATGATCTTGAAAGCCTTGGTTTTCACGGCATTAAGGTAAGCAAAATGTGAGGCAGGGGAGCCAGCCCATCGGGGAGGGCAGTGCTCCATCAAGCTGCAGATGAAAGCCTTGGAAGTGGATAAGAGCTCAGGTGTTCCAAGGAAGGACTTTGCATGATGGAGGATGCCCAGTCAGTGTTTGGCTTTGGAGGCCAACTTTGAAATGTGGCTTGCCCAAGAGAGATCATGGCTGAGAGTGAGACCCAAGAGTTTGATTGACTGAACCTCTTTGAGATGGTTGTTGAGAAAGTATATGGGTGGGTTTGCAGAATGGTCCTTTCAGAGAGAGAGAGATGGAGAGAGAGATGGAGAGAGAGATGGAGAGAGAGATGGAGAGAGAGATGGAGAGAGAGATGGAGAGAGAGATGGAGAGAGAGATGGAGAGAGAGATGGAGAGAGAGATGGAGAGAGAGAGAGAGAGAGAGAGAGAGAGAGAGAGAGAGAGAGAGAGAGAGAGATGGAGAGATGGAGAGATGGAGAGATGGAGAGAGAGAGAGATGGAGAGATGGAGAGATGGAGAGATGGAGAGATGGAGAGATGGAGAGAGAGAGAGAGAGAGAGAGAGAGAGAGAGAGAGAGAGAGAGAGAGAGAGAGAGAGAGAGAGAGAGAGAGAGAGAGAGAGAGAGAGAGAGAGAGAGAGAGAGAGAGAGAGAGAGATAGAGATATATATTTCTCAGGATTGAAGGACATATTAGAAGTGTTTGACCAGTTTGTGATGTTGTCAAGGTCTGAAGAGAGGAAAGAGACTGCTGCCTGTCTGCCAAAAGGATGAGAGATATCACAACAGAGAGTGGAATCATCAGCAAAGAGATAGAGGATTTTCCAAAGAATCGTTTAGTATAGGCATAATCATTGATACTAATCTATCATGTTCAGAACACTAAATCGCTGATCTCCAAATGACAACAGCGCCGATACTTTGTTCGGCAACTGAAATAATATATGGCTGATAAAACTATTATGAGGCTTTTTTTATGTTTCAGTAATTGAGAGTTATCTTGTATGGTTGCTGTGTCTGATTTAGTGTTTCTACATTGTTTCAATTTGTACGTCAAAAAAGGGTGATTTGGTAAAACTGCAGAGAGTAGAAAAACAGGCTGGAAAGATCCTTTGAGGAAAGATAGACAGAAGTATAATTTCTCATGAACAAGTTTTAACCAAGGCTAAAACCATTATGCAAACTCGTATCCACCCACGACATCCGTTTTATGAACAGATGAGGTCTGGTCGGAGGTAAAGAGGTTTGATGTGCAGAAACGGTAGATTTCTGAAATGATTTGTTCCATTTTCTGTTCGAGTTTTAATGAAAGTCAGTTATATTAAAGGGGTCAGTGGGTGGCAGTGGGGATAGTGGATGCTCTGGTTGTCTGTTGAATTGTTCTCTTTGTGCAATTTTAATTGTTTGATGGTGGGTTTTGTTGTACTCTTGCTGTTGTTTTTGTCATCATTTATTGTTATTATTATTACTTCGCCATGATAACTATGTATTGGACCTAAGGTTTTGACCCCATATTCTGGAAAACAGTGAGACTAAGAGAAACCTAACACTGAATTTTAAAGGGACATCATCCCCCAAAAGCGACTGGTTAAAGAGTTTAACTCCTTTGAGTAGGAAAACACGTAGTGCCACAAATCAGCACTGAATTTAGTTTATATTTTTAATTTCCCATCCGTTATTGGGGACCATTTATTTATTAAGTACACAAACATGACAGCAATTTGTGCCACCTGTACACATGTGTGCACAGGTCTGAATCCCACCACCGTGATAAATAAGTGGTACCTTACATTTTGGAATTTATATGTTGTTGCAGCATTAATTCCAATATAGTTTCAGTGTTAATTGCTCAAGTTTGTGATTATGAATGTAAAAAAAATGTATTTTTTATCATGTGTTGCAGCCTTCCAGTTTTATTATATACTGGGAGCTGTTCTCCACTTAAATCGGAGCTGCTCTTCTCTTATGTTGTACTAAAATAAGCATTTGCATTATACCCCAACATCCCAGGGTATTTACACGTGGCACGTGATGCATACCACTTGATCAATCTGAACCAACACTCACACTGACTCTAACTCTTGATTCATTAGCTGTTTCCGAGCTAAGTGCTGAAGTGAATCATTAGCCTGACAGGTATTCAGGTTGCTTGTTGGAGGTGTGACAAAATGCAGCAAACTGGGTCATGTCCCTTGACTCGTCAAATTGCTGATGACAGCCATCTCTTATAACCAGAAAGGGCGAACGCTGTGCAGGACAGTGGAAGTGAAAGCCTCCATCGAAGAAATGCTTTACCATTAAGCTTTGTGTTAAATGTTAACATATATATATATATATATATATATATATATATATATATATATATATATATATATATATATCTTTCTCTCTCTCTCTCTCTCTCTCTCTCTCTCTCTCTCTCTCTCTCTCTCTCTCTCTCTCTCTCTCTCTCTCTCTCTCTCTCTCTCTCTCTCTCTCTCTCTCTCTCTCTCTCTCTCTCTCTCTCTCTCTCTCTCTCTCTCTCTCTCTCTCTCTCTCTCTCTCTCTCTGGCCCATCAAGCCTGCACATACTCCACCATCCCCACTACTTAAAGATACCCCTCCAGCTCAATTTTATAACAATCCACTCACTCCAATGTCACTACCATGCAGCGAGACCATTGCATGCATTCACCACTCTCTGAGTGAAAGAGTTAGACCCCTACCTTACTTCCATCCTAACTCTCCTCTTATTTACTTTTAAACTGTGCCCCCTTGTCCTGTCAGTGCCCATTTTGCTGAAAATTATTCTACACTGATTTTATTTACACCCTTCATTATCTCAAACATCTCTATCAGATCCTGACACAATCATCTCCTTCATGTTAATAGTCATGTCTCTTTCAGCCACTCCTCAGCTTCGTCTTGCGAGGCCTGGGATCAATCTTGTTGCCCTATGTTGTGCCCTATGGCAACTGTATGTCCTTCATAAGATGTGGTGACCAAAACTGAACACAACTAGAAAGCATCCCAGAATAGAAAGTTGGTCCGTGTCCGCTTTGCACTCAAACTAAACTAAACGAAAGCAACAGCAAAAAAAAATGTAAATTTTATTAATTAGTGTTCTCCATTTTCTCATAATAAATGTTTGTTGAAAATTTGATGATAAAAGTTCAAATGGTAAAGAAGTTATGGACTGGATGGACACACTGAAGCTCAATGGAAAATAAATATACACTGAAGTAATTAAAAAAACTCGGCCATCTCGCACTGCACAGCAGCAAACGGGCTGATAATGGCTGAGCTATGCCCCTCTACCCCCACCCGCTGTATCTATTATCACACCCAGATCCTTCTCCTGTGTGTCACCCTCCAAGATTGCCCCTTGCATCTTGTAATCTCTATTTTCATTATTCTTACCCAACCCCAACACCTTACACTTGTTTGTGTTGAATTGCATCTTCCAATATTTTGCCCTACAGTCTGTTAAAGATCCATATTTTCCTGAATCTGGTCACCCCCCCCACCCTCCCCTGCTCACCAACTCTAATATCAACCAACTCTTCCTGTTATCTGAACAATGGAAAGCCTACTCTTAACCCCACTGTCAAAATTGTTTATGTAAATCCAATAAATGAGATTCATCAGATGTCTGTCTGTGTGTGTGTCTGTCTCTTTGTCTGTCTGCTTGTTTGCGTTTTTTGCAAAAACCGCTGGGCCGACAACCACCAAATTTGGCACACAGACCAAGTCGGACCCGGAGGTTGTCTTATGTGTATTTTCATCCACAACCTCAACCTTTAAAGACACCGAAGAACCATGACCTTTTTTTTGACATGTTCGAGACAAGACTTTTTACATGCTTGGGAGATAAAACCCAAAGACCCAAAAGACCATTGAATTCTCCAAACATAATTAAGACACTTCAAAAAATCCCGAATACCACAAATACCCTTTGGACCCCAAAGACTATTCAGATCCCTAAGAATCTTGAAGACCTCTAAGACCCTTAAATATTTTGAAGATCATTAAGACCCTTAGGACCCCAAAGATCCTTAAGAACTGTAAGATCCCAAAGACCCTTCAAGATCTCAAAGATCCGAAAGACCTCAAAGATATTTAAGACCCAAAGACCCTTAAGACCCCTTCACCCACTGGTGTTCCCTTAAGACCCTTTTACCACCTGGTGTTCTGACTCTCCTCCCACCTCCACAGTTACCCCACTCACCCACACCCCGTCAGTTCTCCTGCCCCCGATCCGCTGCCCCATTCTTAGCCCTGCCGGCTCTCCTGCTTCTCCCACTTCTCA
The DNA here is from genome assembly GCF_056783735.1 of Eptatretus burgeri. Classification (NCBI taxonomy): domain Eukaryota; kingdom Metazoa; phylum Chordata; class Myxini; order Myxiniformes; family Myxinidae; genus Eptatretus; species Eptatretus burgeri. The sequence continues at coordinate 83,217,945 of NC_140963.1, read as the reverse complement.
GTACCCCTCCCCCCACCACACCCAGGCAGCGCCAGGTAACCCTGCTAGTTATGAATACTAATGGTCCAGTACTTATGCTTCAGGTACCCCACTACTTCCATCTAAACAGAAAGACGTCCTCCCACTCACAGCCAATCTTTGCTTCCTCTCACGAACACAGTTTCCAATCCAGTTCGTTACCTGACCAGACACTCCACAAGCCCTCACCTTGGCTAACAACTTCCTATGTGGTACCTTATCAAATACCTTCTTAAAGTCTACATGTATTACATTCACTGCACTTCCCTCATCCGCCCAGTCAAAAAGTGCTTCATGGAACTCTAAAAAAATTGTTAAACAAGACTTCCCCCGAGTTAACCCATGCTGACGACCTTTAATTAGTTTGTATTTGTTTAAATGGTTCCTCATCTGGTCCCTAATTGATGCCTCCAACACCTTCCCCACAACTGAGGTCAAACTAACATGTCTATAGTTTCCAAAATTATTCTCTGGATCCTTTCTTAAATCATGGTGTTACATTTGCTACTCTCCAATCCTCAGGTACCTGTCCTGACTCCAGTGAGCTCTTGAAAATATCCGTTATCTCGCTTACCTGTTCTCCAAACCTCCCTCAAAACTCTTGGGTGCATATTATCTGGTTCCAGGGCTATATTTTTAACTGGCAGGGATGCCCGGCGTTGTCAGGCAAGGCCAGGTCCCTCCTCTCATCCCTTTCCCTCCCCACCCTTTCCCCTCCCTCCTCCCACCCTCCCACAATCTAGACCCCCCACTCCACCCCTTCCCCTCCCTCTGGACTCCGACCCCCCTTCCCCTGCCTACCCCAATTGGTGGAGGTTGGCTGTGGGACTTCCCACTCTCTGGGGACATGTTCAGTGCAAAAATACAAGTTATCTCCACAGCAATCTTGTAATACCATCTGCCACAACCACCGGGTGGCACTACACAATGCACATTTACGTGAAGAATTTCTGTCGACCTTCCCTCCTGAATCCCCACAACAACATTTGAATCAAAGTAGGCCATGTTCACCATGAGGATGAACTTGGTCATGTGCCAAGTTTGGTGGTAATTGGCCCCGCAGTTTTGACGTGATTGGTGTTACACACAGACAGACAGACAATGACATTTATTTATGAGACAAGCAAATACAACCCGTCATTTCGCTGATGGGAATATTAATGGGGGGGGGGTAGACTGAGGAGGGAGGAGAGGGAGGGAGAGGGGAGGAGAGAAAGAGGAGGGAGAGGATGGAGGGAAGGGAGAGGAGAGGACGGAGGGAGTGGAGGGGAGAGGAGAGGACGGAGGGAAGGGAGGGGAGAGGAGAGGACAGAGGGAAGGGAGGGGAGAGGAGAGGACAGAGGGAAGGGAGGGGAGAGGAGAGGACAGAGGGAAGGGAGGGGAGAGGAGAGGACAGAGGGAAGGGAGGGGAGAGGAGAGGACAGAGGGAAGGGAGGGAGAGAGGAGAGGACAGAGGGAAGGGAGGGGAGAGGAGAGGACAGAGGGAAGGGAGGGGAGAGGCGAGGCCAGGGGGAAGGGAGGGGAGAGGAGAGGACAGAGGGAGGGGAGGGGAGAGGAGAGGACAGAGGGAAGGGAGGGGAGAGGAGAGGACAGAGGGAAGGGAGGGGAGAGGAGAGGACAGAGGGAAGGGAGGGGAGAGGAGAGGACAGAGGGAAGGGAGGGGAGAGGAGAGGACAGAGGGAAGGGAGGGGAGAGGAGAGGAGAGGAGAGGACAGTGCGAAGGGCGGGAGAGAAGAGAACAGAGGGAAGAGAGGGGCAGAGGTAGAGGGAAGAGAGGTGAGAGGACAGGACGGAGGGAAGGGAGGGAGAGGGGAAGATGGAGGGAAGGGAGGGGAGAGGAGAAGACGGAGGGAAGGGAGGGGAGGAGAAGAATGAGGGAAGGGAGGGAGAGGAGAGAGTGGGGAGGTGGGGAGAGCGACACCTCACCAAACATTGCTTTACACTGCAAGAGAGGTTTGCGAGAAGGGAGAGAGAGACAGAGACAGAAACAGAGACAAGAAGAAAATATATATGTATATATATATATATATATATATATATATATATATATATATATATATATATATATATATATATATATATATATATATATATATATATATTGTTGCCGTGGTGGGTACCGAGACACCAGCTTGTCACTCAGGGGATTAATCCGCGGTTGTCCTCGGTAGAGCCGGACCTGGAGCCACCACTCGCAATTAACGTTGTGGTACAGTGGGTTGTTTTAGAACAAAGAACGCCACCCAGTCAACCACGAGTTCCAGTGTCCACCCTCTAATTATTCCGTTCAACTAGAGGTTACGTGGTTACCTGAGCGGGGAGCACGCCCTCGGCAAAGCACCAATGTTATCCGATTAGATTTTAATTAGGGCGGCCGAGCGTTTTATCCGCTGGTGCGTGCGATGATTTTTGGTCAAATCTGTGGTAATTACCTCCGAGTCTATCTCGGTTTGAACAATGCCAGACCAATGGAAGGAAAGGACAAACACGGACAGGTTGGAAATCGACAAATGATTTACTAATAATAAAATAAATAAATGGAAAGAACTTTAAATTTTCTGAGGTAAATAAAGAATGAATTTCAAAGCAAAATCCATCAAAATGCCAGGAAAGAGACAAATAGCAGATGCTTATCGGGGGTTGACTTACAGCTAAACACAGACAAGGGTACCCAGCAGATCATTCAGGGGGAGGGAAAGAATCACCTCGCTCACCAGAAAGTCGTCCGTGAAGTGAAAACATCCTGAAAATGCGTGCGTGCGTGTCACGTCCGTCGCCAGCACCCAGCTTTGCCGTGCACCCTCTCGTGGGGCAGCCTTGAACACCAGTTGACGCCTGGAGGGCACCGAGATCGTCCGTCATGGGTTTCGACCCTGGTGTTGCTGGTGACCGACCCGTGCCTCACTTGTTGGCGGCGCTGCTCACACCCACATGCGCACCACACGCTTGCTTGCCGAAGCACTGGGAAGGACGAATTGTCTCGTTGTTGGCGCTGGTCAGACACCCGCTTCTTGCTCACTTCTCCAGCTTACTTCTCATTCTCTTCTCCCTCCCTAGCTTTCTTTCGCCTCCGCTTTCCCTCTCGCTTTCCTCATCAGAACGTACCTCTCGTTCGTTTTATATCTCTGGGCCGTCTCCGCCCTAAGCTCACCCTGCCCCACTTGCGGACGGTTAACATGACGACCCATGCGCTCTCAAAAAAGGTGGGCGTCGGAGCTCGTGAAAGATTGTTACTGAAGAAGAATGGGGGCGGGCTTCAGAGCTTGTGAAAGAAATGTGTGTAAACGTGTCTGTCGTAAAAAAAAATCTTCCCATAAGAGGGGATCTATCCTTTACCCTTCTTAACGCATCACATTTAAGAACCCATTAGACATGGGGATGGGGCTAATCTGAACATGCATTTAAGGAAATAACTGTTTGAGGACCTGGATGTGTGGATGCATTCATCAGACCGGATTCTGAAATCCATAACAATATATATATATATATATATATATATATATATATATATATATATATATATATATATATATATATATATATATATATATATATATATATATATATATATATATATATATATATATATATATATATATATATATGCGTGGGTGTGTAGGTGAGAGGTGGAGGTGGTGTTAGCAAAGAAAATGATGTTATGCTTAATGACTGAACAAATAAACAAACAAAATAAAAAACATGTCAGAACAGTTTTACACACAACACAGCAGAGTTGTAAAGTAATCCACAGAGTTGAAAGAGTTCCAGGCCTTTTTGGCAAAGACTGATCACTGTGTGCATGTGACAATAATATCCCAAGAACTCCACAAGTCGAGCCCGTTCGGTCGGGTGGTCAGAAGGAAACCATTACTCAAAAAAGCCCACTGAGTCCCGTTTGAGGTATGCTGCTTGGTGTTGGCTTAATGGTTAGGGTGGTAGGCTTGGGATCCTGGGATTCTGAGTTCAAATCCTACTCAGCTGTTGAATTAATACCAGGTGGGGTTGATTCTGCCTGTCATCCTTCTAAGGTTAGCAAAATGAGGGCCAGCTTGCTGGTTGCCTGTGTCGGAGTGGTGACCTGTCCAGGATTGTGCCCAACAGCCAAGGAGACTGTTTAGACAGCACCAACGCTCTGCACAGAGTATGGTCCCAATGGATGGATGGTTTGAGGTATGCAAAAAAACCACATTGGAGATTCTGAAGCCATGTGGCAAAACGTTTTGTGGTCTGGCAAAGCCAAGATGGAAGTTTTTGGCCTAAATGCAAAACGTTACGTTTGGCGCAAACCAAACACAGCACATCACCCAAAGAAGACCATCCCTACTGGAAAGCATGGTGATGGCAACATCATGTTATGGGGATGTTTCTCATCAGCAGGTACTGTGGCACTTCTCGTTTTGTATTTATTCTCGTTTTGGTATATATTATATACAGGTATATTCTCGTTTTGTATTTTTAATTAATTTTCTGAAATTTGTTGAATTTATTTTTCACTTGGAAGTTGTGGGTTACGACGTGAAAATAAAGGGGGGAAAAAAGTCTGATTTAATGCAATTTAATTCCAAGGTTTATGGTAACAAAATGGGAACATTTTGAAAGGGGGTGTGGACTTTATATAGGCACTGTACCAGTGATTTTGGATTCAACAATGTAAAAATCAAGAAAATCACCAAATATCAAGACCTCAAGAATGAAGTGAAGATCCTGGAAGCTGAAGAATGTCAAAGTTGTACCAGTGATAGTTGGAGCTCCAGAAATGATAACAAAGAACCTCAGAGATATTAAAAACCATCCCTGGGAATATTATTACAAATGAAATACAGTTGGAACCTGTCCGGTGCTCAGTGATGATCCTGAAGATGATCCACTGCCCTCAGCACAAAGCTTTGACAACAGAAAACTTCACAGCTTCCATCCATCCATCCATCCATCCATCCATCGAGACCATACTCTGTGCAGAGCATTGGTGCTGCCAAAGCAATCTCTTGGGCTATTGGGCACAATAATGGACAGGTCACCACTCAACACAGGATACTCAAATGGCTCAATCATCCCAGCAAACTGGTATTCATTTTTCCAACCTCAGAAGGATGTCAGGTTGAGTTGACCCTCCTGGTATTAATTCAACAGCCATGCAGGATTTGAACTCAGGACCCTAGGATCCCAAACCTGCCACTCTCACCATTAAGTCAACACCAGGCATAGATGAATCGTAACCCGTGACTGAAATGAAGGTCGTTACTTTGAGCCTGCTCGACGACTCCATTGCACATTCTGAAACCCACAAATGTAGATACCAATCAACGACGCACGCACACACGCACACACTTATCAGTGTAGATTAGCAAATACAACCCATCATTTCGCTGAAGGAAATATTAAGTGAGGGGAGAAAAGTGGGGGGGGGGGTAGAGGAGGGAGGGGAGGGAAGATGAGGGAAGGAGGGTAAGGGGAAGCATAGGAGGGAGAGAGGGGGGAGGAAGAAAGGGAGGGAGGAGGAGGGAGGGGGGGGGCAGAAGAGGAGGGAAAGAAGGGAAGAGGAGGAAGAGGGGAGAAGAGGAGAGATGGAGGGGTAGATGGAGGAAAGAGGGGGGAGAATCGGAGGGAAGGGGGTGGAGAGAGGAGGGAAAGGGAGGGAAAGAGAGATAGGAGAGAAGGAAGGGAGAGGAGGAGAGAGGGGAGGGATAGGAGGAGAGAGGGGAGGGATAGGAGGAGAGAGGGGAGCGATAGGAGGGAAGAGGGAGGGAGTGGGGAGGAAGAGGAGGAGGGGGAGAGAGAAGAGATGGATGGAGGGAAGGAAGAGAGAAAGAGAGAACAGAAGAGGACGGAGAGGGGAGGGAGAAGAAGGAGAGGGGGGGGGGGAGTGTAGCAAGAGAGGACGGAGAGGAGAGGGAGAGGAAGGAGAGGGGAGTCAAAGATAATGTTATGTTATGCTTTATCAACACGCACGCACACTTCCAGGTATTTACGTCATAGATGCGTTCCTGGAAAACATCGTTTAAATGGAACTTCAAAACTACTACTTCAAAGCTGGGGAGTGTGACTACTACTAGGCCTCTTTGCCTGCTTCCAATAGGGGGTGGGGGACACCCAGCGACCTCAGGGTTTACCTGAGCGTGCTCCTGGCGCTCTTAACTAAGGGGTGGTTTACTAAGCACTCCTAACTAAGCACTAAAACCTACTGTGCTCCCCTGGCACTAAAACCTACTGCGCTCTCCCAGCACTAAACCCTACTGTGCTCTCCTGGCACTTCTGACAGCCTTCACCTGCCAAGAGCCCCCAAAGCCCTGGCGCCCTCTCTCCCGACTCACCAACTTCCAATACCATGTCACACTCCCAGCCAGTTTCGAAGGGGGCCCAAGCGAGATAAACCTTAGACAACATGCAGACAAGACACGGAGTACTTGGTAGTGCCTCATGGACGAGAGGAAAAGTGTCGAAGGCACGAATGCAGCTCGTGAGAAGCCGATGTCAACGGATTCGAGCGCCCAAGCTCGAGCATGCCGCGTGGCAAAATGGCGCTCGTACTCCTATTCTCAGCACCGCTTGCGCACCAGCGTGGCAAGATGGCGCTCGTTCTCTTATCGGCACCGCTTGCGCACACAGCCTCGGCGCGTCCAGCCCCCGTAAGGTTGACGGCACAAGACAGTAATATCTATGGTGGGTTCCAGCTGGTTCCTCACAAGGTCCAACATACAAATCCAGGTCTGGCCTGTTCACCAGACGAGGTCAAATCAGGGTGTTGGGCTCCGCAGGCGGATCAATGGGATCACAAGACGGGTCGAGCCGTGCAGTGAGTACGGACAGTCAGAGGCTCCGTGACTGGACTCAGGATCAACCTGTGGATGACCTCAGGCTGGATCCATAACCGAGGAGGAACAGCCGGCCAAACCACTCTTCACAAAGCCGATCACCGACTCACGCAGTAGCCAGTTCCTCTTGCCTTTCGGGGCGGGCTTCTCTCACGAAGCCGATCACAGACTCCACACAGCCGTCCCAAGATTGACAAAGCAGCCAGTTCCTTTTGCCTTTTGGGGCGGGCCTTACGGACCGCCTCCGGGGACCCGTGATTGGTCCATCGCGCGAGACTGCAGCGGCTCTCCGCCAATGGGTTGCCGGCACGTCTCGTTGACTGACTCTGTCAGAGCACTGGGTGGGGGCTGGTTTGGAGGGGGGAAGGAAGAAGAAGCGCCTCTTGGTACACCACCACGGTATGAACACTGGACAGCCTGCTACACCTCCCGACACTCATGTAACGTCCGATTACCAAACAACCTGGCTAAACATGCATTTAAGGGGGGATCTGGGCTAATCCTATATTTAATAACACACGAAGGGCCATTTCCGCAACACCCCGATGTCACCAGACCCGAGAAGCACCACACCTGCGTTACACAACATAACTACCGAGCGGAGTGGTGCCTTGACTCGACCACATGCGTAGCTGTGCACCACACACTTTTATTGCACCTCAAGGTTTCGTTTGAGGCCTTCGATTCGCACATATCCAAGAGGACAGGTCTCCCCAAGGCCGGGAAGAGCTTTCAAATATAGTATGCATGCATCTCACAAAAACATCAACAGGGAGCGGTTCATTTTCCCCCAGATTTAAAAAAAAGTTCATTTCTCCCCAGATTTCTCCCAATTTCATTCAGAACACCTCGAGGGATATCTAAAAATGAAAACACACATCGAATAGACATCCACGTAACAGACATTACATACAACCCCAAGGGGACAGGTCCAAAAGTGACACATCTATTTCATTAATTTAAAATGCATTTATTTGTCTAAAAACCTCTAATTTTCTTAAACTATGTCAGCAACAGTCAAAAATGAAATCACAAAAAAGACATCACAAGAATAAATAGTGGTATAGGCCAAAAGGGGTTCGCTTTGTGATGTCTCAAAGCCTGGGAAATTTATATTCACAATAATATAATCACAACCTGAGGGCTGGCAGGATGGCCTAGAGGTACACACACTCGCCTCAGCTGTCGAGTCTGGGTTTGATTCATGACCCAACTATAAACTATCATCCTGGAGTTTCACAGGCAGAACGATTCATCAATGTGTGTGCCATCCATCGGATGGACGTTAAACTGACGTTCTGTCTGCCGGCATTCATTGGTGGACGTTAAAGATCCCATGGTGTCCTTCGCAAAGAGAAGGTGAGCCATCGCTGGAACCATGGCCAAATTCCAAATTTCCGCCGAAACTAATAGAATGTCAGGTCTGGCTAGCCGGTTCCTGAAGACTTGGGACAAAGCTTCCCCCGAACCGACCCCACAATGTGGGATAATAGTGGAAGAAGAAGAAGAAGAAGAAGAAGAAGAAGAAGAAGAAGAAGAAGAAGAAGAAGAAGAAGAAGAGGAAGAAGAACAAGAAGAAGAAGAAGAAGAAGAAGAAGAAGAAGAAGAAGAAGAAGAAGAAGAAGAAGAAGAAGAAGAAGAAGAAGAAGAAGAAGAAGAAGAAGAAGAAGAACAACAACAACAACATCATGAGACCCTACAAACACTCCAGTTACCTTATTCTTCTCAGGAAATACTAGTCTCTGCAAATATCAACATGCGCATCCAATCACGTAACCACAGCACCGACAATTTGATTTTGAAGCCCCTCCCTGAACGGACAGACTGACTGGTGAATAATATGTATGTATATATATATATATATATATATATATATATATATATATATATATATATATATATATATATATATATATATATATATCAATAATGGATTACATATCAGGCACACGCAATTTCCTGAAATAATGTAGGTACGACATCCGTTGTCCCCTTCACATGTCCATTCCCATAGGATAAAATTGGCTGGCGCAACAACACCCGACTGCTCGTGTTCTCAACGGATGCGGGCTTCCACTTTGCTGGGGATGGCAAGTTGGGTGGCATTGTTTTGCCAAATGATGGACATTGCCATTTGAGTTCAGATGGTATGTACAGTGCGAGTAACCACTTGGTGAGTATCATAACTTTTCATGAAGCATTGAGCTGAGGTTAAACGACATATCTAGACACGATCTAGCCAAGGATTGATGAGGAAACAAGGTGTAAACCATGTAGTTGAGGTTAGATGATACAAGAGCAGGGTGAGGTGAAGAGATCAGTGCCTGAAGGTTCTCCACATGCAGTTAAACCTGATTGCGGTCTTTAAATCAAGAACCTAACAGCCTAATAGAACAACCATCTGAGATCCTTTATGCATTGAAATCAACTGCTGGAAAACACATGCAATGAATTGCTATTTCGTCGCTCCCTGGGTAGATGCCTAATGGGAGCTTCGGGTTGATTTAACAAGATCCTGTTATAGCTGTTTATGTTACCTTTCAGGATTATCCATCTGTGGCTCAGCTTGTACAGAAACTGGGAGAAAACAACATTCAGCCAATTTTTGCCGTCACTGAGGAGTTCCATAGTGTGTACAAGGTAACGACCTCTGGGTTACCGTTTCCTCGAGGAATTGGTTTGCTTCCACCAGCTGCCCCACGCAGTTCAGTAAATTGTGGAAATGCCTGAGAGTTTTAAAAAGTTAAAAAAATTCCTTCTGTGGGGCTTCCTAAAAGAAATGGTAATTTGATTTCATGTACATTACACGCTAAGAGATTATCTAATATGTTGTCCAATGCTGTTCGTGTTTACAGGAGCTCAGCAGGTTGATTCCAAAATCGGCTGTTGGCATGCTTTCGGCAAACTCGAGCAACGTCATCCAGCTCATCATCAATGCTTACAATGTACTGGATCTACACCCCTCCTAGCTACCTGTACAGCATGTACCATCACACCTTAATGAGAGGCCCTTGTGCTACCTCGAGGAATCTGTTTGGGACACCCCACAGCCATAGTTCATCCCTTTACACCAAAATCTGTAATAGGCCTGAATCGTGAACCACAATGAATGTCAACAATATGAAATGGTTTCAATTTGACCCAATACTTATTTGGAGCTCGTTTGTACCTGATTTGCTCAAATTAAGTGACCTCATGAGGTTGTGTGTACCAGATTGTGAGTGCCAGTTGTTGGGTGTGCCAGTTGTGTGTACCTTCACAGCGTGGAGAAACCATCCCTTCTGAGAATCCCAGTTCGCATCAGGTTCTTTTGTCCGTTTTGAGATGATGAGTTGTTCATGGTGGCCTACAGTGATGCAGATGTCCTATTTCCATTTTGTCATTACAAATGATTCGCTCGTATTTTACAGCAGACTGGATGAAATTGATATGTTGCATGTCTCGGATGGGCGATCAAAGTTATTATGAAACGAGCAATATGTCTCCCCACTTCGGGGCCTTGGCACGACAGCACAAAACCATTGCTCAAGTCACATTCCCCGCAAAGGCGAGTACGCACTCTTTTAAAGCGACCTCATTGCTGTCAAAGCATTTGCACGTTTTCAGCAAAACTGGAATCACATTAATCAGGCAGATTACTTTAAGTTGCTCCCTTTAACTATACTTGGAAAAAAAAAAAATGAAGTCAACTTTCAACATTAGACTTGATGAGTAAGAGTGTCCACCAGAAGTCATTGAGGTAGGCCAAGAAATGTGGGTTACTGAACCATCCAACAGACAGGCTTGAAGCATCTCAAAATAATGAAGATGTGTTTTGCTTCTAAAACCTTACGGATGGTGCAGGAAGGTCTTTGGTGAATGAAGACCGAAGGGGTGATACTTAGTTTGAGCAGACCTGGAATGAGCTTGCTAAAAATGAGTGGCGGGTCAAAATGAAACCATTTAATATCATTCATGTTCATATTTACCTCCGCTACCCAAGGTGGACGGAGGTTATGTTTTCACCCATGATGCCTCTCTGTTTACCTGTGAGTATGATATCTCAAAAAAGTTATGGATGTATTCAGGCGAAACTTGGTGGACATTTTGGGTGAGTGACCACGACGAATTGATTTGATTTTGATGAAAATCCGGATCCGGATCAGAATTTTAAAACTGATTCTTCATCATTGAGAGATAGTGCCAAAAAACGATATATAGCACAATATCTCAAAAAGTTGTGGATGGATTATTACAAAACGAGGTGGATGAGTTGGTTAGGTGATGAGAACAAGCCAATTCGATTTTGGTTCAGGTCCGGATCCAGATCCAGCCTATTAATGGGATACAAAATGTAAACTGTTCAGCCTGGCGGAGGTATGCGCTCTTCCGAGTGTTGTTCCCGTGATCCATGTTTTCGGCACATTGTGGCTTTTGTTGTAAGGGGACATGAATGTGGTATGAACCTCATATAGTTTGTCATTTAAAAAAAAAAGTATTGTATAATGCATATGGGCTGGTCGGATAGCCTGGAGGTATGCACACTTGCCTCTGATCTGTATAGCCTGGTAGTCCAGTAAACCAACGACTTTTTTTCGGCAAAGATTGGAAAAAAATAGGGGAGAGATGAAACTTGGTGGGAATCTTCTTTGGACCTTATAGAATGTCATACTAAAAGTCCCCGCATGTCACATGTGAGCTAACGTCACTAAACCGGAAATGACGTCATTACCGTAAAATGCACTTTTAAAGACTTTTTCATACTTAATCTAATTGTTCTCGGTCACAAACACTTGCAGTAAATCTCACAGGATCAACAAAGGTATCAGTTTTCGGCAGAAGGCATCACTGCTTATTGTTTACATGCTTAGTTTTCTCTTTCGCACCCCCTTGGTCGATGTTGAGGCTGAAGGTTCATCCGAATAAACATCCGAACTAGCGAGATCGTCCTCTTGTAAACCTGTGTCATCTTCATCATATTCATCGTCAGAACTATTGGGAGACTGAACAAGCTCACTGGATTCTTCACATTGGACCTCACGGCTTGGCTCATCGTCCACTTCATCAGTGTCTGTTTTATTAGAATTGCTGCAACCACCACTGCGACACTGACCACATAGCGGTGAACACTGAATGCCAGCTTTCCTGCATCCGCATCGTCGCTCACATTCAGTCTTGCAGTTGCATGAAATCAAATTTAAAAGAGTGTCTGGGGCTGGATGCTTGCGCTTAAGAGTTGGATACAGCTGTCCATCGACTAAATCCCAACCCCATTCTGTCGGTGGTATATCACAACCTAACCATTGTTGTACCTGATGATAAACACGCATGGAATGTTCTTTTGCTGCTAAAGACGTAGTTGGTAGGGACACGAGCTGGAGTTTGGTATGAATTGGACACTTTGCAACTGCTTTCATAAAACAGTGATATCTGTGCTTGTTCAGGGAAGATGTTCTCGGAGCTCCATAAAGCGCGAGTAGGAACTCTTCTCCAGCAGATGTAACGGAGCATTCTGATGATGAGGGGTTATTGAAGACTTCCACGCACATACTTAGATCTGGACGCTTCAGTCGTAGTTTGAATGCTTTCTTCTTCCCTTGTCTATAGAGAGCCGAAGTGGTATCGCAACCAGTCATCGCATGCAGAAAAAACAGATTGTGGGAGAATCCCTCTGGGAGACGACGCTGGACACGTCTGATATCAAATACCTTGTAAGGGGTTGTTCCGCTCCTGGGTTTAAAGAAGCAGATGCAATTGTCTGGTTGAGAAAGTCGAGTCAGCAAAATTAGTAAATCGCTATCTGTGCCTACAACTACTACGTCCTGATCATGTGACAGTTCTATTGCAGTGCGAACAATCATCGTATCGGCATCTGCCTCCGCATTTGTTACTCGTATCCCCGCTTGTTCCAGCTATACTTTCAAACCCTCAATTAGCCTGGTCTTGTTCCTTCCATTTGTCAAGAATCGATCTTGTCGAATGGTAATAGGCATGTCATCAGTGAACAATATCTCTGCGGATTCGACCCTTTTAGCTCTTCGATTGTGTTCAACGGTCTTTGTACATAGGATACGTACGCGCTGTACACGTCGCTGTATGTCCCATGTTGTGGCCATACCACCCGTCGCAGTAGATAACCTCCATCTACAACGCACATGCTATCCTTGGGATAAGTTTGTTCACTTGCGGCGTATGATTCTATCACACGGTATAGGACGGCCTTCTCTGTCTTTCTCATGGATATGTCATCGAACAATGACAAGGGGCGAGGGGCTAACTCATATTCTAGGCATGAAGCGAAGTCCTCATCTGATTTTATCACGCAGATAATCCTGTTGAACAGTTGCATAGTATTCACGGGTATGATTTCGTCGCGCACTTTCACGGAGTTGCCGACGGTTGCCAATGGAAGGACCCTATCTTTCCGATGTAACTGAACATCACCGAAAGTCTTGCCCGTTAATTTCTTCATTGCTTCTGTACCAATCTCAACTGCGGAATCACAGTTGATGCTATCGTTGCCTACAACACCGGAACCTATTGACATCAATTCATGACTTTGTGGCAAAGGTGAATGGACTGTAAGCCACGCAAAGAGTTTTTCTACATCCTGGTTATCCCGAAATTGGCGAGATTTCCTAAGTTCAACATGTTCCTCAGAAGTAGTGAAACTGACACCACAGAACTCTTCAAAACGATGATTTAGCTCTGTACAGCCAGGCATACCGAGCACCCACCGGTTCAAAACACTGTCAGTCATGCCTCGGCCACGTGTCAGGCCTCCAGACGTTTTTATTGCGCGCATCAAAGCTTGTTCTATTGTCATGTCAGTCCAGACTCCCGCCCACATTTTATCACTACGTCGGATTGTGAAGTTACCCATGGATGAAAACTTCTGGAACTCTGCTGGTGTCATCTTGGCATCCAACTTGAACATTTGCTGAAGATACAAGTGAGCATATTTTGCATAAGCCAAGTGTCCGGCTGCATGGAAATGTGAAATCATTCCGCGAATCATTTCGAGATGCAATTGCCAATCACCACATCGCTCGGCACGTACAAATTCGCGCATCAGTGTTACCTGATTGAAATACTGAACCCAAAGTTTGGCTGTTCGGCTAGTATTCGCGGCCTCCAGCTTTCTCCAGCTTTTCAATGACCATGTTCAAAACAGTACTCTTGGTGATGTCTTCCAGAGGTTGGTATTCATTTGTGACAGTTTCATGAAGGGAACCAAGTTGTGCACAAGAGTCCTCGTCGATTTCAATTTCACTCAAGAAAACGACCGCTAATGCTGCCTGGGTGAGGTAATGCGCGCGCAATGCCCAAGCATATGCATGACCTGTCAACATCTTATCAACTGAGTCAGTTGCGTAAATAAGTGACCACAAATCTTTGAGTCCACTTCCACTCATTATGTATCCAACAGCGCCCATGAATGACATGAGTAGATGGAATCTACCTCGTCTTACCACAGGTATTACGTGGTTTTATAAAGGTACGACGTCACTTCCGGTGTAGCGACGTTAGCTCACACGTGACACTCGGGGACTTTTAGTATGTTGTTTCTGATAATCACATGAAGGTACTTGCCAAGTTTCATTTCTCCACTATTTTTTTCCAATCAAAAGTCGTTGGTTTACTGGACTATGGCTTTGAATCCCGACCTAGCTTTAAACTGCCACCCTGGTGTTTCGCAGGTAGGGCGATACGTCGATGTGTGTACCATCCAGAGATACCAAAGTGGATTTTCCAAAATGTACAACACCAAATTGTTGGAAACAGGGAACTTCTCATTGGTCTGGTTGGATCCCAAAACTACATGGGGAACTTGTATGCCAAAATAGGTATTGCAATCGTGCTGAATGAAGATTTATATTAGAATTATGTGTTTAAATTGCAATTACATTGGTACCCAGATGGAGTGGCACAGGTATATTGGCAGGATTTTAAGGTATCTTGTGTGTGGATGGGTGATGATTTCTGGGGTTGGTGGTTGGTGCAGTGCACACATGATAGGGCGAATGTCCTCTTCCTGCACCAAAGTTCGTTGCATATCCTCGTAAGAACTCTTCTAACTGGTGAAGGCTAGTGTGGATCTATGCTGGCAGACAGATAGAACGATGGATGAAATCAACAGGACATTGAGTAATGCTAACCGCCGTGGGAAGCGAGGAGAAGCTGACACTTTGGGTTAGCCCTCCATCGGAGCAACAAGGACCATTCTTCGTTCACAGTTTTTGATCCTACTTCTACTTTCTTCCCAATGGCTGTTGGCGTACGTCAATCAACATCCTGTTGATTTCGTCGATTATTGTAACAGTAGATATAAGTCTGCCTCCACTTTCATATTCAACTAGAGGGGGAGCACTCGGTAGAGTGCAAAACCTCCGCCGCCAATACTGCTAGGTCACTCAAGTGAACCTGATATCCTATTCATTCAATTTGACGTCAACAGTGCTTACAGAGTTATAGTTTGCAACTTTCCCTTTTACTTTTAACTTTTACATACTCAATTCATTCGTTATAACTAGATTCCTTGACACAGAAATTGATTTTACGTGGGTATATCCACCTGAAGTTCCAAAATCAGCCGCAATTATAATTTTGGCATGTTTTTTGTTGGAAATCACTTATAACATGTAGAAATGCAACAAAAAAAAAAAATCGAAATTTTGTTGAAAAAAAAGTTGCAAAATTTCTTTTCTCGAACAATTTTTTTTGGGGGAGGGGGGTTGGAAATCACTTAAAACATGTAGAAATGCAAAAAAAAATTAAATTTTTTTTTAAATTGGCCACCAGAGCGGCCATATTGGATTTTGGACCAAGTCCAAAATCTAATGGCATGATCCTTGGACCAGACCTAACCCCCCCACCAAATTTCGTCGAAATCCGTCGAGGAGTTTTTCCGTAATACTGTTCACAAACAAACAAACAAACAAATAAACAAACAGAAAGGGGTGAAAACAGTAACCTCCATCCATCTTTGATGGTGGAGGTTAACAAGGATCTCAACCTGAGTGGTGTGATTCTGGGGAGACCATCTTTGCTCCCCAATGACATCTTCAAGACCCTTGCATAGGCAATGTGATGATAAGTAAACGTTTGCCATGATTCCACTCTGACCTGTCTTGCAGGCGCTCTCCTCAGAAGTGATTCTGGAGAACTCCCGTCTGCCGGCTGGGGTGCACTTTCACTACACAGCGTTCTGCAAGCATGGCCATGTACACACAGGCGACAAAGGTCACAGCTGCTCGGACATTCAGATTGGCGACGAAGTAAGCTCGTCCAGAACATTAATGGTTTTACACGTAGAACAGGCAATCGCAATGTGTGAGAGGTGTAATCAACTATATGAAAAAGGTCCTTATACTCACAAGCACAGTGAGTCACCAGTTGCAGCTGCAATAAGAAAGCACAATATTACGCAGAATGCATTGCAAGAGAAAAGGTAATCACGGTACCTGTGGCTAGTTCCTACAAAGTCACTTGGTTTGGTGAGTCTTTGCTGTTTGAACTACAACAGTGACATCGGTCATCGTCCAGGGCATATCCTACCTCCTCCCGTGTATGCAGGTACGGTTTCAGATCGAGGCAATCACCAGTGGCTGTCCCAATGGTGGTAAAGACGCGGTTGTCGAGATCCGTTCTCTTGGATTCCAAGAGCATGTGACAGTGAAACTGCAGTTCATTTGTCAGTGTAAATGCCAGGCAGATGGGCAGCCCAACAGTGATGAGTGTCACCATGGGAACGGCACACTGGAGTGTGGGGCTTGCAGGTAAGACCCTTTGGCAGGGTGATTGTGAGAAATGATCTTCATAGCTGAATTATTTAATGGTGTGCTTAAGTATTTATACTGTAGATGTGCAATGTTAGCAAACTCAGGAACTCGTTTTGTCCTCTGTAGGTGCAACCCTGGTCGTGTTGGCCGCTTGTGTGAGTGTGACAAGAACGAGGTGAGCAGCGAAGATGTTGAGGCCTCCTGTAAGAAGGACAACACCTCCAGTGTGGTGTGCAGTGGCAAAGGAGACTGCATATGTGGAGAATGTTTCTGTCACAAACGAGACAACCCATTAGAAGTGATCTGGGGAAACCTCTGCGAATGCAACAACCTGACATGCGACCATGCCAATGGTCGTATTTGTGGTGGTGCGTAATTTTGTCCAGTGGTGCTAACCTCAACAAACACATCAGAAACCAGAAGGGCACTCGGTAGAGAGCATACATACATCCACCAGGGTGATTAGTTTATGTTTTGTATCCCACATACCTGACCTGCTCACCAAGCTGGATCTGGATTCAGACCTGGAACTAAAATTTAATCGGCTTGTTCTTGTCACCGAACCAACTCATCCACCAAGTTTCGTCCGAATCCGTCGATAACTTTTTGAGATATCCTGCTGTATGTGGTTTTTGGGCCTTATCTCCCAATGCTGAAGAATCACTTTAAAAATGCTCAGATCCAGATTGGTACCTTCACCAAAATCTAATCATTTCTTCCTTGTCACATATCCAAGCTCTCCACAAAATTTCGCCCAAATCCATCCACAACTTTTTGAGATATCTTGTTCACAAACAAACACACACACAGACAGACAGACAGACAGACAGACAGACAGACAGACAGACAGACAGACAGACAGAGGTAAAAACATAACCTCCATCCACCTTCAGAGTTGGAGGTAAATATTGTGTGTCTTTCATTCTGTGTGTGTATGTTCATTATCACAACTTTGGCTCACCGACTGCTTGTACACATAAACCTCGGCTTGTGGATGAGTGAGTGAGGTGACAAAGCAGAGAAGGTTAACATACTGACATTGGTATGGTTTTCAGTCTTTCATGGGCCTACATCTTGTATGGGGGGGGGGACAAACAGGTGGATGGACGAGTAGGAGAGGAGTAGTGAGAGGGATAGGAAGATAGTGAGCTACAAGTAAGAAGGGCCAGAAAATATCAAGGGTAGAGATGGAAGATGACATGACATTCTAGTACCTGGCCAAGTTATATCACTGTTAGAGCAAGTTGATGGAACAACTTGCGAGGTTAGCGTAGACACAAGTTTTGGTGTCACTGAAACGTGGAGTACAATCTATAATCAAACAATCCTTGCCAAGTCAGTCCAATTGTATTATGCTGCGGCGTTACTTGGAGGTGCTGGAGGAAATGTGGGAATTACATCAATGTCTTAACACCTTGGATATACACTGTATTACCAAGACTATTGGGACAGGAAGGAAACATGCAGGTTCAAATTCCCAGCCGTTTATTGGATTTATAATTTGGTGTCACTGCCACTAACACTTTGCACCAAATGCAGTAATATTGCGTCATTCCTCCTTCGCAAGTGTGGGTTCAGTGGTGGATTGTGCTCCAATGACTGGCCCTCAGGTAGCATTGCACAAGCCCCGGAGTGGTTTTGTTCGGGTTATGTCAGGGCTCTGGATTGATCTCTGCAGATTCTCAACATTGTTGTCCTTGAACCAATTCCTGAGAGAGGTAAAGCAAGGTATGTTACCAAGCTGGTAGACCTGAGGGTCCTAAACCAAGTACAGTATTCCATCAAAACCAGATGTTCAGTATTGGCCAAAATGTCATAATAACACACCTTTTGCAAAGTGTCATACTGCTTTGCATTGTGGGAAAAAAATATGTACATGCATGTTGAATGGTTCATTTCAAGTTTAGATGTCCCATCTCAATACTCTTGGTAATACTGCCTACAAAGTTCTCACAACCACTGTAGTTCTGGTTTGCACTATCACAGCTTGAAAAATGGGACCACTGGACCTGTAACTTATCTGGGCCTGAGCCTAATGTTGTAACCCAAATTTGGTGGTATTCTGACTGGTGGGTCTGGAGAAGAAGATTTTTGAAGTATTTTATGCGATTTTCCAAAAAGTTGACGAAGTCGTCTATTTTGACACACTTCCAGTTACGTGATTGGCATAACCTCCGCAATTTAACATCACTACCCTAGCCTAATGTTGTAACCCAAATTTGGTGGTATTCTGACTGGTGAGTCTGGAGAAGAAGATTTTTGAATAACTTTACCAAGTTGGCCATTTTGACCTACTTAAAGTCACATGACCGGAACAAGCTTTGCAATCCCCGTTACCAGCCAGGAGCGGAACGTTGATGCCAAATTTCAGCCGGATCGGCCCAGCGGTTTGGCCGGAGAAGTCGAAATAGAAGATAGAAAGATGGTGTGTGATGACAATACCTCATCTGGAGTTTCAATTCCAGATGAGCTAATAATAAAATATACCGCATTCAGGTATGCCGATTCATAAAAGGGCTCTTAAGCTGTGGGAAAGCGATGTAGGTTTCATCTTTCTTGGCCATATTGCCATAATGTGGACATAACCTATAATAGCCTGTCCCCCACGCAGCAGGAGACAGGGTATTGCAATCGCTTCAGTCTGCGTGTATGTCTGTCTGTCCAGACCACACCTTTTTTGAGTTCTTGTCATGAAATCTTCAACAAACCCTTTTTATGAGAATATATTGAAGACTAATAATTTGATTAAAATGTCAAAGGTAAGTACAAATAGCCCTTATCAGCCCGTCCGCTGCTGCGCTGCACGAGACCGCAGGGTTTTCAGCTTATCTGGAAATGGAATTCTAGATAAGGTTTTGTCATCACACACCATCTTTCTATCTTCTATTTCGACTTCTCCGGCCAAACCGCTGGGCCGATCCGGCTGAAATTTGGCATCAACGTTCCGCTCCTGACTGGTCATGGGGATTGCAAAGCTCGCTCCGGTCCTTGACTTTATGTCAAAATGGCGGTCGTGTAAATTCCTTCAAAAATCTTCTTCTACAGACTCACCAGTCAGAATGCTACCAAATTTGGGTTACAAAATTAGGCTCGGACGCAGATAAGCTACAGGTCCAGTGGTCCTATTTTTTTAATTGCAACAGTGTTTCTTTATTTACCATCTGAGCTTCAGTGTGCATTTCCAGGCCATAACCTTTGTCTTTCACCATCTCAACTTTCGTCATAAAATTTTCAACAAACCTTTATTTATGAGGATATGGGGAACACCAATTCATAAAATTTCGGTAATTTTTATGCCTCCGCTGACGAAGTCGCCGGAGACGTGATGTTTTTGGGTTTTCCGTCCGTATGTACGTCCATCGATGCTCATTTTCTTTCTCTGAACATTTTCTGAATTTTCTGTTTTTGAGGGTCATCCAAGGCTAAATTGCATGGGGGGGGGGAGGGGATGACGTCATCAGTCATGTGGTTCGGCAGCCTTTTTTATTATTATTATTTTTTTTTACATAAAAACATTCAAAAATCTTCTCTGAAATAGCTGAACAGATCGAGGCGAAACTTTACAGGTGTGATTGCCTATCCATGAAGACCAAAAGGTTTTCCACCTATGACACCATATGCCACATGTTTTTGCAGCTACGAGTTTTTGAAGAATGAACCTATTATAATCTTCTTTTCCAGAATAACTTGACAGATCGAGGGGAAACGTCACCCACATGTTCCACAAGCCTTTGGCATACCAGAGTGTTCACAAATAATTAACAGGTATCATGGTCTGGCAGCCATATTGGATGGAACGAAAATCTTAAAAAATATTCTTTCTCCTGAACCGCTTCATCAATCGACATGAAACTTCATCGTTATGATCTTGTGGACATGTGGAATATATGTTTGAAATTTCAACCTGATCGGACGCACGGTCTGGCAGCCAGAATTCTTTAATGATTTGAATCTGGGTTCAGGGATTTAAATCAAGCTTGGTACAAGCATGTATAATGATGTAATAATGTGGGCGGAGGCATATCTGGCAACGTCGAAAAGTACCCTTCTAGTTTTTAGCTGTTGTTCTCAAAGTTTAATTTGAGTACAAAGCAGATGTGGATGGGCTTTGCATTTTGAGATGCTTTCTGGTGTTGATTTTAGATTATTGATGGGATTGTCCCAAAAACAATGTGTTTCTGACTGTACTTGTGCCAGGAAATGGAGTATGCAATTGCAGCCATTGTATCTGCTTCGCTAACTTCTCCGGAAGCGACTGTTCTTGCCCGAGCAGCACGGCCACCTGCGTGGGTCGTGGGGAAGAAATGTGCTCAGGGCGGGGACGATGCAAGTGTGGCAAATGCGTGTGCAGTGAGTCAAAGTATCAAGGTCCTACGTGCGAACACTGCCCTACCTGCCCGGATGCTTGTGAGGAGCACAGGTTTGCCATGACTGATGGATTCTCTCAAACTTCTGTATGCAAGCGGTATATTATATTGATGTCGGTTCATAATTTGGTTGAGAAAAACCTTGCATAAACTAAGGAGGCACCACTTTATATCTGCCTTTGTTGCCACCACTTCCTTATACTCCCATTTGACGAGATCCCTCAACTCCCTGTACATTGTTTCACCTCCAACCTCAACACCCAATATTGTCAATATTCTTAGCTCATATGTACTGTTTGCAACAACCAATGCAGCTCCCTGTATGGAGCCTCCAACGGACAAAGAATGAATTCGTGATCGAGATTGTTTTAACAGAAAAAAAGCATTCAGCTCAGTTTGGAACAAAAGGAAGAAATGAATAGTGCAATACTGTTATTCCTTTGGGCACAGGGACTGTGCGGAGTGCCGAGCCTTTGGGACCGGGCCTCAGAAGGAGTCTTGCTCCACATGTGAGTTTAATGTGACCAAAGTGGAGCAAATTGAAAGGCAGGAGAGCACGTGCAAAGTGAAGGACGAGAATTACTGCTGGTTCTACTTCAACTACACGTATGAGGGTCGAATTCCCCAAGTGTTTGTGCAAAGCAAACGAGGTGGGTGACCGATTAACCAGAAAATGTATTTGTACGGATGTTCACACATGGTTCCACCAATGTTGGTACCAATTTTAGACAGTCTTTAAAGTTTGTGCTGAAATTTAAGGCAAACCATGTGGAAAGTTTGGTTGTTTCCAATCATGTGAAAGCAAAGTCAAAATTCTGATGTTGTTAGATAAGCAGATGGTTGCTGTTAGTGCCCATTCATATATTTCAAGGCAGATGCTCACTTGCCTCTCTTGGTGTGCCATCACACATGCTATCCAAATGACATTTCTTTTAAGTTCCAAACTTTGAGCCACAGCTGATTTGATGGAGTGAGCAGAATGTCCGGAGGAGCCAAATATCCTTGCCATCATCGCCGGAGTTGTTGCTGGTATTGTGTTCATCGGACTGGCGCTGCTACTTATCTGGAAGCTGCTGATGATCCTACATGACCGTCGTGAGTTTGCAAAGTTTGAGAAGGACCGCCTCAATGCCAAATGGGACACGGTGAGAACCGCACCACGCAGTCCTGTGCCCCCTTTACAATGCAGGAGAACTTGCAAAGAATATCGCAAATAAATAATCGGTTTGACACAACTTTTGATAAGAAGGCCTTGCTTCCAATAAATTCAGCAAATTGTGAATCAGTTTCCACTGGATTGATAGTTCTAGGTGGACAAAAGCAGAGGACATTCTAATTCACATGTCGAGTCAAAATGTAAATTGGCTTTCATTATTCTCAGATTCACATCCAAATGTCCAAGGCTCTTTGAACTTTACCATTTATGTCATTAAGGCCACAGCATGGAGGATCTAGAGGATCTCAGGGACTGGGATTAAAGACTTTGGTCCATTAGCGATTCACTTATCAGCATTATTGTACCAGAGTTGCATGAATGGAGGTTTCTTATGAAGTCCTGGATATACATACTCAATATAATGAGCCATGTAAGGAAACAGTTCTTCTTTGTTTGTGTACTTCTTCAGTCATTGCCAACAAACCATTCCTTCCATTGCTTGCTAAATGTTTCCTCGTTTTTTCCCATTCCATGTGCAGCAAGACAATCCAATATACCGGAGTCCAATAAATAGTTTCAAGAATCCTACTTTTGGATCGAAAGCGACACATCTTTGATCTACTCTGTTCGTATCCATCCTTTCTCCTTCATTATCTTTACCACTGCATGCTTTCACTTCCTTTCATATTGTACATTTCATGATTCTTTATTCTTTTTGCTTTTCCTTGTGATGGGTTTTCAAGCATGGAGACTTTTTTGGTTTTACATCGACTCTCGTATTTTTCACGTGGAGGGCTAATGTGCATATTTGGTATGTTTCTGTGATACATATATATATATATATATATATATATATATATATATATATATATATATATATATATATATATATATATACATATATATATATATATATATATATATATATATATATATATTGTCCTGTCCAGGGGGTTTAGCCCCCACCTGGGTGGATGGCTAAAATTCTCCCTTGGAGGGTTACAGCCGAGACTGTCGGAGATTAATGCACGTGGGGGAAAGAAATGCTCCGCGCTTCACCAGGATGGTAGCACAGCACAGGGGTTTTACTCGATCCACACCAGATACACAGACACAAGCAAATGAAATAGAACAAATAATAATTTAATAACAATCATCAAATATGTGCAATGACAATAATTCAAATTGTAATAACTAGTACGTGCCCGTACGTGCGTGGTCGCACGTGCGTGGCCATACGTGCAAAAAAAACAAAAAAAAACTTTCAAACAACCACACAGTCCGTTCCTTCGCTCTCGTAAATGACGACTGGATTGGGGCATTGTGTTTATCTATAAATGCGCAAAAGAAATCGAGAAATTATTAGAATACAGTAAGTCATCACCATCCGGAAGTAGTGCATGCCCGTACGGAATGTTCACATGCATTCCACGAATTATCGCTTGCATTGAAGTAACAACTGCTGTGATACTTACACACACAGAGTTAATTAAAATCCAAATTAAAATCAAGTTTACCTCCCCGTCTTTGCTTGCCATGACATTCACTGCCATTGACCATTGCCACACCTATACCACGGTAACTAAGGCGCCCTTTCCCCATTGGCCACGCCTACGCAGCAACGTATCCTGTCATTGGTTTGGTAAATAAATGGCCGCAGCAATGTGTCTTGTCATTGGTTTGGTAAATAAATGGCCATAACTTGGGAATCACTGGTCCAATTAATATCAAACCTTGAAAAGGCACATACTCAGGTCCCCAGCAATAAACCTGGCAAGTTTCAATTATATCGGACCAGTGGTTGTCGAGAAACAGCGGTCACAGACACACAGACACACACACATTGCTGGAATTATAGAGAGATGAAAGACAAACGTGAGGTAAACTAAATCTAAATGCAATTGAGGCACCTCCACACAGACAAGGGGAACACAAAAGAAAAGAAAGCAATCCTTCCTTTATTCCGGCACTTTGCTTTGGCCAGAGATGGTCTATAGAACGTGCAATTGTTGCGCTTCCTCAGGCATGTGCAAACGTGCCCTCAAAAATGGTGCCTGGCCACTCTCTCACAGCGGGACGAACGTACGTCAGGCAATTTGTGAGTGGGATTCAACATCAAGGTTCAGAGACCCCGTGCAGCTTTCTCGTGCATTGATCGTCCTCACTGACCCGCTGCTTTTCAGAATGGTTTCCGTCCCCTTTAGTTACATACACGAGGCTCGGGGTACGTTTCTCATGACACAACCAAGAGCCAAAGGCCAGCATCTTGCTTCACCACACGAGCCAAAATCACCTCAGCATGAATATGATAACCGTGCAGTCTTCTTCATGCATCAAAGGAAATCCATTTCATCGTGCCCTGATCTTTTACGCCATCTCCTAGCTACATTCTCGTCTTTCGACCACATGCATCCTTTTACTCTGCATTCAACCCATCTTCACACTCCCCTCATGTGTGCGCTCTCCATCTCTCTCGATTACTGCACAACCAACCCTTCTTCTTAGAGGTTAAGCTGAACCAAACTCCTCCTCTGGGGTATGGCCTGCGAGTATGAAACCCGGGAAGGCTGGGCCTCTGCCCCCCTCGGCACATTTTTCTTGTTTGTTATCGTGGTTTTGGTTATAAAAATTCAACTCCTTCATGGTTGACTAGGAAATGCAAAAACGTAGGAATAGTTCACAGCAGGCAATGGTGGTGGTCGTATGGCAGCTTAGCTGTCAGGGTAGCTATCATTTCTTGAAGCACGACTATGTCACTGATGCAGTGCCCCTCTACCAATCGACACACTGGAACTGGTACTCATTTCACCAACCTCGGAAGGATGAGAGGCTGAGTCAACCCCCTGGTGTATTAATTCAGCAGCCGACGGGGCTTGAACTCAGGACCCTAGGATCCCAAGCCACCACCCTAACCACTAAGACAATACCAGGCTATACAGCAGGCAATCAAATACTGGGGGACATTGTCCTTAATCCCTATGTAATTAACACTGCAACACCCCTCATGTGGTGGCACGTAACACTTGAGCTCACAGTTTCCCCACTTCATTACATTGAGATGTCTCCTACACGTCCATAGACCAAACAACTCGATTCAATTCTAAATTCCCAATGAAATTCCTTCATTCCACCCCCCCCACAACCGTAACAATAGATACTTGTCCTTTAAAAGGAGGGACATTCTGTATGTATATATGCTTGTCCTCTGTGTAGGCTGTTGCCACGGTGACGTCCTTGGGTTTTAATCACGGATTGAGTCAGGAATTTTTTGACATGAGCCCCACGCAGGAATTTATTTCTATTTAGCATATATATATATATATTGTTGCGGATTCGCGCCCGCCGGCGTGCGGACGGCCACGTAACTCGAATCGTGGCACGTCGCCCACCGGACGGACAATCCCGTCGTGACCCTCTCGGACTAACGCCGGGAACTAGTCACGGGTGGGCCTTTCGGCCTCACCACGATCGTGCCAATCGCCCCCCCCCCCCCCGCGTTGGATAGGGTTGCTCGCCAAATTCGACCTACCTAAGTACCCACACGGAGGGGAGACCGGGCGATCGCACCTCGCCGCAGGTCGACTTCGGACACGGGCCACTTTAAGCGACCCGTTCCATACTATCGGGATAACCGAGCGGTGTTATCGTCAACCTCGACGGTTCGATTAATTATTGGGCGTATTTAGCCCACGACCAACCCTTTACGTGAAGTAAGATGGAGATTCAATTAGAGAAAAGACGAAGCGAAACGGGAAAACAGTTCAACATAAAGCACATTTATTCCGCGGCAAACGGAAAGCACACATATACAATTATACACCAAAAGCAAATGTAAAAGTGACACGGCAATTCTGCGCAAAAAGCAAATGTAAAAGTGACACGACAATTCTGCACAAAAAGCAAATGTAAAAGAGAAACACAATGCAGATCTACTACCGACTACCGAACACACGGCAACACTTATGCAGTTTTACTTCACAGACGGCGCCGACAACACATATACTCAAAGCAAAAGAAAAAGGGACCACCCTCAACGATGAGGGGGGCAGACGGGCCTGGGGCCGAGACCGCGTCGAGCCTACCCGTCTGGTGATGAGCCGCAAAATGGCGGTGGCGCCCCGACTCCGCGGGCCTCGCTGGCACTGCCTGGAAATGGGGTGGGAACGGGGCCCCCTTCTCACACTATCTCAGCGCGGGGGGAAACAGGAGGGGGTTGTTGATGCTCGGGGGAATGAGGATATCTCGCTGGCTTGGGTCCCGTGACGAGCGTCTCCACCGCGACCTCGGTCGCGTTACCGGCCTCCCCTCTCCGCAGCTCCCCGACTTTGACACGAGCGCCCTCTCGACTGCCTTCACCGCCGCCACAACTCTCCACTCTTCTCAACTCTCCTTGACTGACTGCCTTTTCGGCGAGCGAACGTGGCCCTTTATAGCCCCCGGGGCTTCGCTCCTTCACCTTCGACCCTTCACCTCTGGCTGGCTCCCCATTGGACAGAGGAAAAGTGGGCGTGAATGATTTTTGATCTGCGAATCTGCATATTGCGATTATACTCCGACGCACCTGGAGGCAGGGCCAAATCGCCCCACGCTCGCTGATAGGACGGAACAGAAGTGGGCGTGAATCGTTTTTGATCCCATTTCTTCGGAAAGGCTGGTGTTTTTGCACCCGCTGCTCGGTGCGCGCCCTGCACGAGTCCAGGATCGGCGCCCACAAGCGGCGCGGGAATGGCGGTGATGCGATGGTTGCGAGAGCGAGATGTGACGGCAAGGGTCGCGGCTGTTGTTGTGAAGCGGCGTTGCGGTTTGTGGTTGTTGTGTGATGGCTGTTGAGACGTGGTTGGTGGTGGTTGTGGTGGTAGTAATGGCGGCTGGTCCAAAATAAAGATAGTAAAAGAAAAACGGCTATCCTGAAGGGTCGCAGCCCGAATGAATGACATTTATTCCCTCTAAACAACGGGTTTGGACTAACTACACATATATCTCACCAAAGGGACCTGAATGGTGGTTTGCGAATTTCGTCAACCACAACAACATATATCTATATATATATATATATATATATATATATATATATATATATATATATATATATATATATATATATATATATTATCCCATGCACATGCACGGGATAGCAGTACAACATAGCTGGTAGCAGACGACAGACCGTACACGGGGTATGACAAAAATACGCATTGTGCAAAATGCAAGTGGTACTATGGAACGCCAAGACTTCCCAAACATTGTCGGCATGTCCGCTAAGTGCCACAGCAATTTCATAGGGATCGTGTGACGGTGAGCCGAGTTTTTAGTGTGCAAGCTTAGTATATATATATATATATATATATATATATATATATATATATATATATATATATATATATATATATATATATATATATATATATATATATAAAAAGATATATATATATATATATATATATATATATATATATATATATATATATATATATATATAAAAGATATATATATATATATATATATATATATATATATATATATATATAGCTATAAAAAGATATATATATATATATATATATATATATATATATATATATATATATATATATATATATATATAGCTATATATATATATATATATATATATATATATATATATATATATAGCTATAAAAAGATATATATATATATATATATATATACATACATATACACTGAAACGCAAAAGAAACTTAACACCTTTTAAACCTCCAAATATCAACAATAACACTGCATGTAGTAAATGTGTGAACTTATTTGTGGACAATAGTGTCCTCACTGTCAGACAAAACGGTCACGGATGGTCACTTGAACCTTCACTGTTGATAGCACAGCTTCATGGTGATGGTCACTTCATGGCACAGCTGTTGAACAGCCCTTTTGACTGTCAGTGATTAGCAAAGGGGTACGGGATGATTTTATTGAGCTGCACGTGATGTGTTGATATTGGCTTTAAAAAGGCCAGTGCAAAATGGGCATTTCGATCAACATGCCACGATTGTCAAGGGATCAACGGCAGTGTGCCTTGGGCATACTGCAAGGCGGATTGAGCTACCGTGAGGTGGCACGTCACCTTGGCTGTTCACACCAGACGATATCGGCCCTGGTGGACAGAGACACCCTCCACAACTCTGAGGATGACAGACCTCGATCAGGGAGGCCAAGAGTTACCACTGCAAGGCAGGACAGGCAGATGGTCCTAAGTCAGATGGCTTCAGACATTGAGGACTGAGTGGGACAGAATCCAGCAGCAATCCATCCAAAGACTGGTAGGCAGTATGCGCCGACGATGCACTGCCTGTATCCAAAACAATGGTGGCCACATATGCTATTGAAAGGGGACTGACATTGCACCCTGTGCTGTTCTGTACTGTAGAACAAACTTATGAGATGGTGTTTCTTGGTCAAAAACTTGACATATCATCAATAAAATGCTAATGTTTCAATTAGCAATTGTTGGTTTGTTTTATTTTGAACTGTTACAATTTTATTACATTTCAAACAAGCGGTAAGTTTCTTTTGCGTTTCAGTTTTTATATATATGTATGTATGTGTGTATATATATATATATATATATATATATATATATATATATATATATATATATATATATATATATATATATATATATATATATATAATGACTGTTTTTACAGCCATTTTTCCCTGCTGTGCAGGGGTTGGGCTTTTTCTTAAGGCAATGTTTTATGGCCGGATGCCCTTCCTGACGCCAACCCTGGTCGCCTCTTACGACACACAGGGATATGGTACACCTATTCCAGTGGTGGAGTCTAGGTTTTTGTAGTGAGTATACTGTGATGATCCCCGAATCCCTCCCTGCCTTCGCCACATCTGTGCCGGAGCGACACCCCATAAGCACCACGGCACTAACACATACACTACATGCATCCACACACAATTGAGAGCATTCTACAAGACTGGGTATGTGTTATCAACAAATTATAGCAACACAGACTATAACAGCTAATGACATTTACAGCTGGGAAGATTTAAACGCTTTGGACTGATTTTCTACCGTTTAGTGATCCCTAGTGATTTTCCATGGCTGGAGGATACGAATTAAAACAGTATGTTCACTTGTCTTTCAAACCATTCATTTATTCATTCACTTGCCATTGCAGTTGAAAACCGAATTGCGGCAAGTTTTACAAAGAAAAAAAAATATGACACTATATGACATAAATATTAACATCATCTTCTATTAAAAAGTCCATAAAAAGGGCACAACATCAATTGTATGCAAACATGCAGAGTTTCAAAATATCAATATTAAAAATTCTGGTAAGGTGTAATGTATATAGTCATACATCTATGAAGCCAAGAAGGGATGGATTGTGAAAGTAATATAAATTAAGGTTACAAAAATATTAACATTATATTTGTGATTAGTTCAAAGATAAAATGTCAGTCAGTGATCTTGAAAATCAACGTCTATTCATATTCAAAACTAGAGGGGGAGCACTCGGGAGAGTGCAAAACCTCCGCCGCCAATACTGCTAGGTCACTCAAGTGAACCTGATATCCTATTCATTCAATTTGAAGTCAACAGTGCTCACAGAGTTATAGTTTGCAACTTTCCCTTTTACTTTTAACTTTTACATCCTCAATTCATTCGTCATAACTAGATTCCTTGAGACAGGAATTGATTTTACGTGGGTATATCCACCTGAAGTTACAAAATCAGCCGCAATTATAATTTTGGCATGTTTTTTTTGTTGGAAATCACTTATAACATGCAGAAATGCAAAAAAAAAATCGAAATTTTGTTGAAAAAAAAGTTGCAAAATTTTCTGTTTCTTTTTCTCTAACAATTTTTTTTTGGGGGGGGGGTTGGAAATCACTTAAAACATGTAGAAATGCAAAAACAAAAATTCAAATATTTTTTCAAAATGGTTGCCATAGTGGCCATATTGTACTTTGGACCAAGTCCAAAATCTAATGGCATGATCCTTGGACCATACCTAATCCTCCCCACCAAGTTTCGTCGAAATCCGTCAAGGAATTTTTCCGTAATACTGTTCACAAACAAACAAACAGACAGGGGTGAAAACAGTAACCTCTGTCCACCTTCGATGGCGGAGGTTAATAAGGATCAAGAAGAGCATGAGACTATTGCTAAATCGAGTCGCATAATCTTCATGGGGGTGGGGTAACTAGCTTGGTAGTCGACAAAACTTTCCAAATATGTTTGTACTCAGGCATCTGAGGTGTTCTTTGCCTCCTTGCTTGTATGGCAGAGCAATGGCTTCTCAACCATGTTGTGACATACTTCCTTGGCTCAAAAAGACTTACAGGGGGCCCATGGATGCTGATCGTCATCAAATTACTTACATTGGACAACGACAATGTAGATCTCTTGTCCATGCATACATTGTTCATTCGACTGAAACTCCTTTCACACGCAGCCGTGTTGCAAGGGATGGTCTGCATGCATCGTATGAGAGGTTTTAGGCTTTCAGGCTCACTGTGTGGGTACTCAAGGAAATCTCTCATACCATTAACTGCTTGGTCTTCACAAAGATTGAACCGCCTGCACAGTCGTTTCACTCATGACTCACCATGACTCACTCACCGTGACTATGCCAGGTGTTGATGGCCAGTTGCTTGTGTCCAGAATGCTGAGATCAAGAAGCATTTCACTTTCAAATGAGAGGAACTTCTCCATATTGTTGATCAGACTTTGTAGGAATTGCTTTGCATTGATTGATGTGAGCTTTCCATTTGACTCCAGGGAAACCGATCCAAAATGTCCCGAAGCCTTTGCTTTTAATGCCACCTCCGACATCTCTCCTGGACAGTCTTTGAATGATGCCAGCAATCGGATGGTGTGCTTCAGAAGCTGTTCTGCTCTCAATAGTGTGATTGAATGGGCCTGGAGTTGATGAGACAGGTTTGCAAGTTCCGACAGTACATTGTACACGAGTCCAAGGTCACACAGAAATTCCTTGCTTTGCATACGATGTGCCACACCTCTGTAAGTTTGCCTCTCTTTGCTGTTTCTTGTTTGGTCTCCCGCAGCATTTTCAAAGTATCTGTTGAGTGCTTCATATGATCTCCACACAGCCTTAACAGCACTGAAGCTGCTGGCCACCCATCGCGTATTTAAAACTCTGACAATTTTCTTGACTCGTGAGCCCACTTCTCGTGCTGCTTCCAGAAGTTCACGTGAATTTATATTGGACTGACTGTAGAGATTGTGGATCTTCTCCATGAATGCTTTGAAGTGGTTGATTGACTGAACCTCATCCACAGCATCAGATAAAGCCAGTTCTAAATGGTGGTTCATGCAGTGCCATGTGAAGAGGTTAGGGTACCTTGAAGTCAACCTGGTTGCCACACCAGAATTCTTGCCTAACATGACATTGGCTCCATCAGAAACAAATGAGATCCAGTTCTTTTGAAGCCACTCTTCACTGAAGCCTGCAGCGTCCAAACAGCTCAATATGGCTTCCTCTATACCCTCTGCCTTTTGGCTTTCTAGCTCAACCAGCTCCAGAAACACAAATTCCGGAGTAGCTCCATCTATAGAGGCTTTCACATTTACAGTCATGGCAGATTTGTGGCTGAGAGATGTAGCCTCGTCAATGAAAACAGACAACTTGCTTGAAGAAGACACAATGCTGTTAACAATTTTCTTCTGCATTTCTTTTGCTATGTGTTCTACGATTTTTGTAGAACTGTACCTTGAGTTAACTATCCTTCCATTTGCACGTAGAAATCAACTTTATGAATTCCAATTGTTTATACCGCAGATTTGCACGTTGGCTGATATTTACCTAACTTTCTGTTCCTCCATTCTAACCAAGGATGCTGGTTTTTAAATTCCATAGCCTGACTCTCAGTCCACAAGGCTGGCCAGGAGTTCTCATCTAGAAAGGAACAAGGAGATACAGTGTGATCATAGCATTGTATTCTGTTGATTACTGGACCCACACACAAACACGCACACACGTTTTCTTGTGGCGGATTTTTCTCTTCAGATCAATATTAATCCACAGGAGGGGAGTCGCTCGTTTTTGCACGCCGATGGAACTGTTGGAGACTGGAATAGTCTGAATGCATAAGGTGTCAGAACCCCCAATGTTGACACTTCCAAGATTGCTTTGTGCGGCCAGTTTGCATGTAATCACCAGCTTCAAGTGCACGAGTCTTCAGCATTGAAGTTAAGCACTAAATTGGATGAATTTTCTTTTTTTTTTTAAATAATGAGCTATGGTGTGAACAATAGCACTATGAGGATGAGGCATAGGCCTAAGCCAAACTCAAGGGAAGGCAATAGCACACTAGGCATAATAGTCATCTTCATGGGCCAATCAATGGTTCACAGCGAACTGAGAATATTATTGCCTGGACCTGGAAAAAAAAAAAAAATATATATATATATATATATATATATATATATATATATATATATATATATATATATATATATATATATATATATATATATAAAAATCCGAAAACAGAATTCAAAAATAACTTTCCGTTCGTTCGTCAGAGCCGTTTGAGTGAATTTGCATATTTTTCCACCGCTGCCTTTAAAATCTCTAATTTAATCATTGCAAGTCACAGAGCTTAGTGGAACTCCTTATTTTGTCAGTCTATCCTTCCTCTATGTCCTCACAGGTGGATTAAAGCACACACAGGTGGATTACATCTTAAGCAGGAGATGCAACCTGAAAGAGATTAGTTACTGTAAGGTGGTGGCAGGGGAGAGTGTAGCTCGACAGCATCGATTGGTGGTCTGTAGGATGACTTTAGAGGTGAGGTTGAGGAAGAGAGTGAGGGCTGAACCAAGGACCAGATGGTGGAAGCTGAAGGAGGAAGACTGTTGCGTGAAATTTAGGGAGGAGGTGAGACAGGCGTTGGATGGTGGTAAAGATGGGTGGGATGATTGGGCAACTACAGCAGAAGTGGTGAGGGAGATAGCTAGGAAGGTACTTGGTGTGACATCTGGACAGAGGAAGGAAGATAAGGAGACTTGGTGGTGGAACGAGGAAGTACAGGAAAGTATAAGGAAGAAGGGGTTGGCGAAAAGGAAGTGGGATAGTCAGAGAGATGAAGAAAGTATGCAGGAGTACAAGGAGTGGCGGCGAAAGGCAAAAAGAGAGGTGGCAAAGGCCAGGGAAAAGGCATATGACGAGCTGTATGAGAAGTTGGATACAAAAGAAGGGGAAAAGGATTTATACCGATTGGCAAGACAGAGGGACCGAGCTGGGAAGGATGTGCTGCAGGTTCAGGTGATAAAGGACGCAAATGGGAATGTGCTGACGAGCGAGGAGAGTGTGTTGAGAAGGTGGATGGAGTACTTTGAGGAGCTGCTGAATGAAGAAAATGAGAGAGAGAGAGAGAGAGAGAGAGAGAGAGAGAGAGAGAGAGAGAGAGAGAGAGAGAGAGAGAGAGAGAGAGAGAGAGAGAGAGAGAGAGAGAGAGAGAGAGAGAGAGAGAGAGAGAGAGAGAGAGAGAGAGAGAGAGAGAGAGTTGGAAGAGGTGGAGATAGTGAATCTGGAAGTGGGGTGGATCAGTAAGGATGAAGTGAGGACTGCTATGAAGAAGATGAAAAGCGGAAAGTCGGTTGGCCCAGATGGTATACCAGTGGAGGCATGGAAGTGCTTAGGAGAGATGGCAGTGGGGTTGTTAACCAGATTGTTTAATAAAGTCTTGGAAAGTGAGAGGATGCCGGAGGAATGGAGATCAAGTGTACTGGTTCCGATTTTCAAGAATAAGGGTGATGTGCAGAGCTGTGGAAATTACAGAGGGATAAAGTTGTTAAGCCACACCATGAAGGTGTGGGAAAGAGTAGTGGAAGCTCGGTTGAGAGGAGATGTGATGATCTGTGAGCAGCAATATGGGTTTATGCCAGGAAAGAGCACCACTGATGCAATGTTTGTTTTGAGAAAGTTGATGGAGAAGTATAGGGAAGGCCAGAAGGAGTTACATTGTGTGTTTGTGGATTTAGAGAAAGCTTATGATAGGGTGCCAAGAGAGGAGTTGTGGAATTGTATGAGGAAGTCGGGAGTGGTGGAGAAGTATGTGAGGATCGTGCAGGATATGTATGAGGACAGTGTGACAGCGGTGAGGTGTGCAGTAGGAATGACGGACCGGTTTAAGG
This sequence comes from Eptatretus burgeri, assembly GCF_056783735.1. Lineage (NCBI taxonomy): Eukaryota > Metazoa > Chordata > Myxini > Myxiniformes > Myxinidae > Eptatretus > Eptatretus burgeri. Next base: position 83,183,677 of record NC_140963.1, on the reverse strand, counting down.
TAAAAGTGGGATTGCACCAAGGATCGACTCTGAGCCCTTTCCTGTTTGCAATGGTGATGGACAGGTTGACGGACGAGATCAGACTGGAGTCTCCATGGACTATGATGTTCGTGGATGACATCATGATCTGTAGGGAGAGTAGGGAGCAGGCTGAGGCGAGCCTTGAGAGGTGGAGGTACGCACTGGAGAGAAGGGGAATGATAGTCAGTCGGAGTAAGACGGAGTACATGTGCTTATATGAGAGGGAGGGTGGTGGTATGGTGCGGTTGCAAGGAGTTGAGGTGGGGAAGGTGGATGAGTTTAAATACTTGGGATCAACTGTCCAAAGTAACGGAGAGTGTGGGAGAGAAGTGAAAAAGAAAGTGCAGGCAGGATGGAGTGGCTGGAGAAGAGTTGCAGGAGTGATTTGTGACAGAAGGGTAGCTGCAAGAGTGAAGGGGAAAGTATATAAGATGGTAGTGAGACCAGCTATGTTGTATGGTTTGGAGGCGGTGGCGCTAACAAAAAGACAGGAAGCGGAGCTGGAGGTGGCAGAGTTAAAGATGCTGCGATTCTCGTTGGGAGTGACGAGGATGGACAGGATAAGAAATGAGTATATTAGAGGGACAGCGCAGGTAGGACGGTTGGGAGACAAAGAGAGAGAGGCGAGATTGAGATGGTTTGGACATGTGCACAGGAGGGAAGCGGAGTATATCGGGAGAAGGATGTTGAAGATGGAGCCGCTAGGCAAGAGGAGAAGAGGAAGGCCAAAGAAGAGGTTCATGGATGCGGTGAGGGCGGACATGCGGGTGGTTGGAGTGTCAATGGAAGATGTGGAGGATAGAGCGAAATGGAGACGGTTGATCCGCTGTGGCGACCCCTAACGGGAGCTAGCCGAAAGAAGAAGAAGATCCTTCCTCTATGTCCTCGTGCCGACAGAAAAATTATTCGGATGATGGTGGAAGAGAAATTCCTTCCGGAATGTTATTTTCCCCATTACGAAATGCAAGCCGCGGGTAAACTGCAAAACATAAGCCGTTTTTAATCGGATTTTCGAGGTAATCTCATTACCACCCTATAGATACTGATAAATCCAAAAACAGATTGAAAATTTTTCGTTGCCTTCGATGGCGAGGCGCCGAAATGTACGCGGCCCGCCAACAATCCTTTTTTTCTGTAATTTAATCATCACAAGTCCGACAACCTAATGATACCCCTCGTTTCGTAGGTCAATACCTCACCTACCTCCAAATACCGATGAAAAATTATTTACATTAACCACCGCTAAAGGGAATTAATCAGTGCATTTTATTTCCTGTTCTCAAAGTACCCAAAGCTGCTTTAGTCGCCAAAATACCAAAAATCCTCCGATTTTCACCTGGTTTTCTACGTTGGGATTTAGCCGATGGCTATCGACTGCAAAATCTGAAAACACAATTCCAAAATATCTTTCCGTTCGTTTGTGAGAGCCGGTAGAGTGAAACTGCATCACAGCCATAAGGCCTAACGTTAATTGAATAGGCCAGCGGCGCGAAGTCCTTTATTCGCTCATAACTCGACAACACAAAGTCACACAAATTCAACACACACATCATCATGCAGGTAACAACGTCAGGCATCCGGCGATATCACTTATAAAGGTGAAAGAAGCCATTTTGGTCGCTAAAGGGGCCCCAAACCGTTGCGGCCTACAACTATCCTAGGCGTGACGCTCTGGGCCGCGAATTCTTTCAACACTCATAAAATGACGATACAAATTCCGAAAACGTCCAAACATATCTCAAAATGTTCAGGTAGTTTTCCCTCCTCCCTGAGCTTGCCTTAGGATAGACCAATAATTCATTGGCCAATCCCCCCCTCTATTTAAAGAGATTAACTAATTTGTATGCGACTTTCACTTACCAGGTGTAGCGTTAGCATCAGGCTGCTCCTTTTCTGTAGTTTCTGTAGTGTCATCCGAAGCGGCAGTAACTTCAGCTTACGAAAACACTCAAAGAGTGTAGTTTGCTTTCTTTTCATAATGTTAGCTAATTAAAAACTTGCAACGCTAGCTACTGTCAAACACGTGTTCATCGTTGGTCGGTGTGCGTGAGCGTGAGGTCAGGTCTAGGTCACGTGTCACAGCCAGTGAGCCACCGCGTTTCACACTTTGTAACAGCACCGCACTGGAGTGGGGATGAATTTTATGAATGGACATGAATGAAGTAGATGGCTTCCCCTGCAAGGCTTATTTTATTGCAGTTATACTCTACCCAGTATGTGGGAACAAAATCAATTAACTGAAAGTTCTGTCACAAAACTATATCATTACGTATCCTTGCGCAGTTGTAAGTGGGTGTACGGAAATCCTGGAGCTTTCTTAGTGGGTATATGGTGTATACCTGTGTATCACGTAAACTACACCACTGACCTATTCTAACCGGGGAATACACCGGGACCAGTACACTGGTACTCACTTCGCCGACCTTGGAAGGATGAGAGGCTGAGTCAACCCCCTGGTGTTAATTTAGCAGCCAACAGGGCTTGAACTCAGGACCCTGGGATCCCAAGCCGCCAACCTAACCACTAAGCCAACACCAGGCTACATATATACACACATACAGTATATTATATATATATATATATATATATATATATATATATATATATATATATATATATATATATATATATATATATATATATATATATATATATATATATATATATATATATATATATATATATATATATATATATATATATATATATATATATATATATATATATATATAAATAAACACACACAGGGTGTCTTTTGAGGTATTCATTATAATTTCTTGATTAAAACTTGAGCACACACAACTATTCAGTTGAAACTGATATGGAACAGTTAGAGTAGCACGACCTAACCTGTCCACCTTTTTGATACTTCAACTATGGCAAAACATCGGTTGCATTCAACTTACCTACAAAAAGATGGTACTCCTCCACATTTTTCACAAAGTTTCCATGATTTCCTTGATGCAATGTTCCCCAACAAATGCATCAGTCACAGTGGGACCCATTGCTTGACCCCCAAGATACCCAGTCCTCACTCCCTGTGACATTTATTGAGGGTCTATCAAGGATTATGCCAAGGATTTTGGATTTTTTACCCTCGCCAGAGGAGAAGGTATTGCATTTGGGTCTGTTTGTTTGTTTGCACAGAACTTTCGTGTTTTGCTCTGCAACTGCTTGTCAGATTGAGACGAAATTTTCACTATTGGTGCGACTACTCATGTAGAATGTTTTAATGAGAATTATGAAGTCATAGGTCACGTGGTGTGGCAGCCATATTGGAAGAACAGAAAAACTTTGGACCACTGTATCTCTGAAACCCCACCAAGGAAAAAATTGAAACTCGGCAAATAGCAAGAACTCCTCATGGGGAATGGGTGTGATTTTTTTTTATGACATCATGGGTGCTCTCATTATGACATCATAATTGCATATGTAGAACGCCACATCCGATCAGTTTGAAAATTTTGAGGGTCACCTCGGGATAAAATGGTCCACAGAAAATAAATTCATGATGTGATTCGGCAGCCATATTGTTTTTTTGTTTTTTTTCAAACATTCAAAAATCTTCTCTGAAGTGGCTGAACAAATTGAGGTGAAACTTTACACGTATGACCAACTGTCCATGAGGAACAAAAGGTTCACACATGATATCATAGGTCACATGGTTTGGCAGCCATATTGGATTTACCCTAAAACATAAAAATACACCACTCAAAAGAAGTCCTGGAGAGGGTCTGCAATCTTGATTGCTCTTTTTCTTGTGAATTTATCAAGGTTTTTGAGGGCTTATGCCACACAACTACAATCATTGGAAGAACTACGAGATTGCATCACCAATGCTGTTCAGAGCATATTCCCTGGAATTTGTCCAAAAGTTCAGGATAATTTTGCTAAATGTCTCCAGACGTGTATTGATTTCACTCCCAGACAGCTCGCCAAACCCTTAGGCACCCCCCACTCTTCCTTAGTCATGATATTATATCCCAACAATACCTGAACCTATGTCAAGCCCACACCTTCTCTTGCAGCTCTTCTACGAGCCTCGACTTTGAATACAAAAAGAGAAGGTGGACATGTGTGCTTGTTTTTAATCACTCTGGGTACCTCTAAGCAGGACACAATCTATGGGACACCTTGTGTATACGAGACATATATATATATAATTTTTTTTTATACATACATACATACATACATACACACACTCATACACACACGATGCAATCTGTGGGACACGTGTGTGTATACATATATATTGTTGTGGGCTGGGGGTCTGGCGGAGAATAACCACTAGGTGGGGGAAACTATGTCGATTCCCACCAGACTCCCCGGAATTGTAGGCCGTCGCTCACAGATAATTCCGTGACGCGGCGGGTTGCTTAACCGACAGTGGACGCCAATACCTCAACCGCGAGGCATAGGGTCCTCCTGTCTAGAATCAAGTTACCTAATTAACCACGTAGTTTCGACTACCGGGGAACCACGCCCTCGGTACGTCTTGCCCAAACCGGATCACTCTACCAACTACTGACTACCTTTCCGGATCGGATGCAGCCGAGCGACACTGCCAAGGACGTACCAACTAGAAGGAACGGATTGTTGGGAATAAAGACCCAGCTAAACTCAGATTAGAACCATGCTGGATCAATGGAGGAAAAGATAAAGACGAGCTGGGAACATTTCTACAATTATTTATTTACAATAATAAGCGGGGAAAAGCATGTGGCACAACAAAAAGGTTTATTCGGTAAGTAATGCAGGGGAAAGGTGAGAGGTGTGGTGCGGCAATTTTAGAAGCAACTTAGAAAAGCGGACACAGTGCAGACTTGACGCGAGATTAATAAAAGCAATAATTACAACAATAAAGATCTTACACAGGCTTATCTAACAGACAGGTGCCAACACTCTCACACACTCAGACAAAATAAACCCAATGAAAAAGGGGACCTTTTTCAGCCAGGAAGGGAGGGAGTTGAGGTCACAGTTTTTGGTACCTGAGCGTTTTGAGGGAAGGTTCGCTCCGTGGTGCGGTACCCGACAAAAGCTGCGCAGTTTGGTCCACCGCCGCACATGTGGTAATCGTGTCTGGCGGAGTCCAAAGAGGCGAGGGATGAGCAGTAGGCAGGACCAGATTAGAGGCTTGGTCTTGGTTCGTACTTTATAGATCACGGAGTTTGGGGTGGAGCCATGGCGAAGCCGATATCATTGTCTGTCCCGATTGGACCGGGCCTTCATGTGGTCCGCCTTTCTGGGCGAGGTTTCGGCCAGACACTGGGAAGGACCGCCCACACCGCCGTGTCTGGGTTTGGGAAGGTGAATGGTGGCGCAGCTACTATAACGAACCTCGGGATTGTGCCTCAGAAAACGAGTCTCTGTAGACATCGGGTAGACGGTGGAAGCGCTTGTCCAGCCCAAAGTGCCCGTTGGGATTTGGGCTCAAGAGACGAGACGAGGGTAGCAAGTGAGATGAAGGTACCGTGGATCATATAAAAGGGGGAATAAAATAAAAGGGGAAAAAGGATTTATTAATCCTAACTCGAGCCAATCGCAACGCACCCACGTGTCTTCCCACTACACACAAGGAAGGGGTCTATCTGCACGTATACTAATGGCATAACTAACTCGGGACAACTGTATGTTGTATGCACACGGTTCCGAGAACCGTAACAAAATGTATATATATATATATATATATATATATATATATATATATATATATATATATATATATATATATATATATTGTGGGTAAGTTGGAGTGTTGAAGTTTTAGTCTGTGAAATGGTTTTAGTCTGCCAGCATGGTTTTAGTCTGTGAAACACTCCATGGATTTAGAGCCCTTCATGGCAAGGCCAGTCCCTCCCCACCTCCTCTTTGGGGAAAGAATGATTGATTCCTTTGTTGGGGTGAAGGGGTGTACAGGAAGGACTGAATTTGCCAGAAAGGCTTATAATTTACTCGCTGAGGTACCTGGTGTTGCCTTGGATAAATTTCACATTATTTCCCCAGTTTAAATTAAATAACGTTTAAGATAAAAGGCTTTTTCTGAGGAGAATGTCTTTCTTGCAATGTTTCCGTTGCTCTGGCTGTTGCATGTCGTTCACGGTCAACTTAATTTTGTGATTAGCTTTCTTGTGAGCTTTTCTGCTTTCGGGCTTCTTTGTTTTTTCTTTCTGGCTGCTGATACAGATATGCCCAAACTTGCCTGTTTCTTGGTGACATGGTAAAGTTGTTGGTATTTTAGAAACTGAAAAAAAAAAAAACATTGCCACATTAACCTCCTGTTTCAACCATTACAAACATGACGGGACCTGATGTGGCAGAAAATGACGGGACCGATTTTTGGAAAAAAATGCATCAAAATCTGGAATTGCACCAAATCCAACATTTGTTCATGTTGCAGGTACAGTCAAATGCAGTGTCGTTGCAGATCCCGTGCGCTACACACTCCTTTCTTGGTAGCTCCAGATTAAATGGTTTGCGCTTGCATAAAGGACAGCCAAACAGCAGGCCAAAATATATGTATATATATATATATATATATATATATGAATGTATATACAAAAGCCTGGTGTTGGCTTAGTGGTTAGGGTGGCGGCTTGGGATCCCAGTGTCCTGAGTTCAAACCCCGTTGGCTGCTGAATTAACACCAGGGGGTTGACTCAGCCTGTCATCCTTCCGAGGTCGGCGAAATGAGTACCAGTGTACTGGTCCCGGTGTATGCCCCGGTTAGAATAGGTGTACCATATCCCTGTGTGTCGTAAGAGGCGACCAGGGTTGGCGTCAGGAAGGGCATCCGGCCATAAAACATTGCCTCACAAAAAGCCAAACCCCTGCACAGCAGGGAAAAATGGCTGTAAAAACGGTCAATGTATATACAAACATACAATTGACCCATCCCACACTCCTCCGACCGAAGAAGCTGCATAAAGCAGCCCAAGAAGACCTACACAAAGTAAGTGCAATGCTGTTTCGAACTATTCCCAGAGTTCCTCAACAACTATAAAAACGTTCACACATAGTACACACATGAGAATCCCAATGCTATACACCCCCTCAGCTACTGAACCAGTTTCATCACTTATTGGCGAATCATCAGCGATAGCGTAGACAGCAATGCATACCAATGAGGCTCCCAAGCATGCACTACGTGCAAACGTCAAAAGCATTCACCAATAGGTCTTCTCAGGTTGCTTTGTGCAGCTTCTTCGGCTGGAGGAGTGGGGGAGGGGTCAATTGTTTATATAATCCTAGCCACCTGCGTTTAGTTGATTAAGTGAGAGCTGATTGGCTATTCCCTCCATTCACAGGTGAGAGATGTAGGTGAGTCTTTCTAAAGAGATATATATATATATATATATATATATATATATATATATATATATATATATATATATATATATATATATATATATATATATATATATATATATATATATATATATATATATATATATATATAAGCATTGTTGCGGGCCGGAGGTCCGGTGGCGAGAACGACCACGAGGTGGGGAAAGTTACGTCGATTCCCACCGGACTCTCCGGAATTGTAGGCCGTCCCTCTCGGATAACTCCATGAGGCAGAAGGTCGCTTAACCGACAGTGGACGCCAATACCTCCACCGCGTAGCGTAGGGTCTTTTCGTCGAGAACCAATTTACCGAAATAACCACGCGGTGTCGTCTACCAGGGAACCACGCCCTCGGCACGTCTTGCTCGAACCAGGTCACTCTACCGACTGCGGTAGAGTTCCAACTACCGACTACCAACTCCGGTTCGGGTGCAGTCAAGCGGAACCGCCAAAACCGTGCCGGCTCGGATGAGCAGATTAACGGGAACAAAGACCCGGCTAAAACTCAGATCCAAACCATGCTGAACCAATGAAAGAAAGGACGGAAACGAACTGGGAACATTTCTACAATAATTTATTTATAATAAACGGGGGAATTTATGTGGCACAGAAACAGGTTTATTGGGGTGTTATGCAGGAGAAAGAAAGAAGATGTAGTGCGACAATTTACAGCAACTTACAGCAACTTAACAAAAGAAGACACAGAGCAAACTTACATGCGAATTATACAGGCAAGATTTACAATGATCGAAAACACTTATACAGTTTCTACTTATTAGACTGGCGCCACACACTCAGACACACACTCGGACAAAATAAACCCAGTTGAAGGCAAAGGACTTTTGCAGCCAGGGATGGAGGCGGGCTGAGGTCGCAGTTCTTTCGAGTATCTGAGTCTCGGGGAAAGGAATGCTCCATGGTGCGGCACCTGCCAACAGTCGTGCAGTCAGGTCCACAGCCGCCCGTGTGGAGTTCGGGTGCGTGGAGGAGCTCGAGTGGGCCGGGACCAGTAGTCGGGCCGTCGGGGCGAAACGTGAGTGGAGCCAAGCAGCGGGAACCCCTTCGTTTTCCAACCAACTCTGGCCTCCAAGCACAGAACGAACGACCTCCAAAGAACTCAAGACTGAGGATGATGTCATGGTTTATAGACCTCCCTCTGCGGGGCGGGGCCTTGGTCAAAACTGACGTCACTGTCCCCCCTGATTGGACGGGGCTCCCATGGGTCCGCCCTTTCTGGGCGGGGCCTCGGCGAGGCAATGGCGAGGCCAGCCCACTCCACGCGTATGGACTCGTCAAGAAAGAGTTGGAGCGTTTGGAGAAGCCGAATAGGAACTGCGACAGCGAAGATTCTGTCTCAGAAAAACGAGCCTCCAGAGACAACAGGTGGACCGTGGTACATTGTTGCCAGCGAACCGAAGGCTGCAAGCACTCGGGTACCGTGGATCGCAATGGAGGATGGGATATAAAGATTTATTACCCACACTAAAAAAAAAAAACCGCAACGCACCCCTTCGATTTCCCACTACACACAAGGAGGGATTCTGTCTACACATATACTTAACGGCATAACTGACTTGGGACACCAGTATGTTGTACGTGTACGGTTCCTAGAACCGTAACAGTATAAAGCTTCTGGGCTGACTGATACTGTGAGTAGCATTGTGGGAGCTGATACTGCATTTCACAGTGGGTGGTTCTGCATCTTTCAGAATGCAACAAAGCCAAAATTTCACCTTCATCGGAACACTCACATTCACTTTCCCGTCTCCAATTCACAAACCTCTTTAACTGTTTAATGGATGTTGAAAGAGGGTGGATGTGTGGCAGGTGCCCCCTGTTGGTCATTACCTTGACAGCAATTGATGGTTTGGCACAGTTATTGGCTTGGATTATACATATTTACGTTTATACATTGTATGTTCTAAAGTTGTGCAATTCTGGCTCCTTGTTAACAATAAGCACCTCTTAAGATCGTTTGTCGATGATGACGTCATCAACGCCAAAATGAAAGTATCTGTGAAGTCAAAAAGTAGTGTAAAATTACCATTGTGTTGTAAAAGTTTTAACATAAATTTCTGTGAAAACTTTCATAAAGTCCACCAAAAAATGAAGTATGCTTTCCATTTTGCCAGAGGATGCACTGATGACGTCATAAATATTTCCATCAAGTATGATATATTGGATATTTTCATGTTTTTTTTCAACCTGGGGATCGCAAATAGAAATGAAAACAGCTTTATTCGTAAATACCAAGCAGCTCTTTTCAGGTTGCACAATATCAATATTATTTACATATTGGTTCGGTTCAAAACATGTTTCCCATCATGAGGGTTTGAAACACGAGAAGGTTTATTATCAGAGCATGTTTGCAGATCTGATTCTTATGGGTTTTGTGGGGGGTTTTGATCAAACTTTGAGCATGTTCTTCACCATTAGCAGTTTATATTGTTGTTTCTGTTGTTATTTATTATAACAAATTATATTGTGTTGTTTTTACCCCTACAGGGAGAAAACCCTATTTATAAGAGTGCAGTGACAACTATAATGAATCCAAGATATGAAGGAAAATCAAAGGAGTTTTGAAGTGGATACTTTGCGTTCATTGTAGAAATGTGTGTACATTAATAATTTCGTTGTTTCTTTACTCACGTTTTTTGTGATTCGTCGTTTTTCTTAAGCAAAGCAACCTATTAGGCGCTGACAGGTGTAAATGAGTCTAAGATCACACTTTGCCTTGTCCGAGCCACGTTGGAATGAAGCTCACATAATTTTATATTGCTATAGTACTTGATTGTTTGAGCAGAATAACGATTTTTTGTTTTGCTCACATGTTGCACAAAGATTACAGAAATAAAACTCTTCATGTCAATGCAGAAATTCCTCAGTTTCATTTGTGCTCAATGAGATGTCGACATGCCTGGTGTTGGCTCAGTGGTTAGGGTGGTGGCTTGGGATCCTAGGGTCCTGAGTTCAAGCCTCGTTTCCCGCTGAATTATTTCACCAGGGGGTTGACTCAGCCTGCCATCCTTCCGAGGTCGGCAAAATGAGTACCAGCTTGCTGAGATGACTGAGTCATTCGAGTATCCTGCGTCGGAGTGGCGACCCGTCCAGGATTGTACCCAATAGTCAAGGAGACTGCTTTAGCAGCACCAACGCTCTGTACAGAGTATGATCCCAATGGGATGGAGATGTCGACGTTGAGACGGTGTTGGCACAGCGAGCAGGACATGTCCTTCTCGGCTTCTCCTGGTAAGTGCGGAACCTCCTGGAGCTTCTCTTCTCCAGCTTGGAACAACAGGACTATTTCCAGTCGTGGAGTCTTTAAATTTTGTAAGGAGTGAGACGATGTCATTAGCAGCTCTTGACAGCAACTCACACAAGTACTAAAGGAACATGTGAATCAGAAAATTGACACAGCACTTGGCTCACAAGCCAGGGTGCAATTCTCCCCTCTGAGGATAAATGGCCGGCCACATCCAAGTCATAAATCCTGCTGAAAAGGACGATGAATGCACATAAGGCACACGATTGAGCCGCAAATCAGGCTTTCGAACAACAGCGCCAAGTGCTGGTGAAGTATCCGGCCACATTTAAAAAGCACTCGGTGGCTGTTCAAACACAATTAAATCTCTCTTTTGGGGCAAAAAGGAAAGGCCTGCGAAGTGGAGGAGGCATGAGAGTGGAAGAAGTGTTACATTCTCACTGGAAAATTGTGGAAATAGAGATTTCAGATTTCTGGTGCATTTTGGAGGTCTTATGCAGTGGCACATTTGACTACCTTTTCTTATTATTCTTTTTTATATGCAAGATTGAGGTTAAAAGAAAATCTAGATGACGGAAGACAAAAATGCAATGTACTGACAGCAGGTCAGTGGGTGCGACAGGTGGATACAATGAGTGAGGTGGATGAATGAATAGGAAAAGAGGAAAGAGGAGGGGAAGAAACACAATAACCTTCAAGTGAGAAAGTTGGCTTAAAAGTAATTGATGGGGGTAGAAAATACAATGGGTTGGGGGTGGGGGATAATATGAGATCCTGGTGCACCACTTATTTGAAGTCCTGGAGGGAAGGGTGCGATTGAGCAGTCTCAGGAAGATGGTTCTGCAAACGTGACACAAGAGGAAGAAAAGAGTGAAGGTTTGCATGGTTAGCCTGGTTTACAAGAAGGGCGTTATTGGAAGAACACGCGTATCCTGGGAGATCTGGGTAGGATCGGAGAGCTGAGAGAGAGCACAGGTCGGTTCATCCAAAAGAGAAGGGGGGGAAATACAAATGCCACCAACTTGTCTGTGATGTGAAGCAATAAGCCTCGTCTCCAAGCCTCATAGTGAAAGAGTCCAATAATGTTGTGAGCTTTAGATTGCACAGACTCCAGGAGTGACTGATGTGATGCTGCAGCACCAGCCCAAAGGTGAGAGCGGTACTCCATTGAGTTGCAGACAAAGACCTTTTCGGCTGTGAGATTATCTAATTTTTCAATGAATAGAATAAGACGAAATAAGATTTCAGCATAAATTTTTTTTTTTTAAGTTTGGTGAAATTTTGGACATTCTGGCAAAGTTCACTCTCAGATAATTGGCACAATATATCAAATAAAGTTTCATAATGTAGGGTGTACAATCAATTGTATCCCCCTAACCCATGGATGTGACTGACAAATGGTAGATAGACAAGGAACTCATTTGAGGAAGGTGAAGATGGGAGTTTATGTAGCGGGAATTTCCATGCCAAGACAAATATTGTGTCGACCCAACATGTAAGGTTTTATTTTGGTTAGATCTAAATTGAGGAAAATAGCACGAGTTTCATGTTTTTAAAACTAATCTCTCCAGGAATATTCATGAAATGTGGAACATGACATTCAAGAAGCATCGTTGTGCATGGAGAGAAGGTGGGTAACGAACATAATTGCATGCTTGAAGGGCACTTAGAGCAAGTGTTGTGTCAGTTCTAGTTTTGCTGGATTATTTATCGTGCTATGCAAACGTGTGAAAACAATCACCATCCTATATAGCAAGGTGTCATTGCTAGCTCTTTGATTTGCACGGCCTTTTACTCCACCTCCGAAGGAACATGCACAAATGTATATGTGATGTGTCTGTCTGTAACATAGCATCAGAAAGAATAATGTCTGAGACTTTTTTAAAAAATCAATGAAACTTACTGCCCTGCTTGCACTGGTTGATCACCAGCAAAGCAAGATTTGAGAATAATATTTCCCCATTGTTTACATGTTGCAACAACCTGGACCATAATTTCCTTCATTGTTCTGAACAGGTGTCAAGGCTCGTGCAAGGGTGAAACACCAGGTGACAAAGGACCAACAGACGCATGGTGATTTGAAGACGTAAAATTTTACGCAATGCTCGATGAAGACACCCCCTCCCCATATTTCATACCTTAATACCAGAATGCTATTTATCCCGTCGATAGCCTGGTGTTGGCGCAGTGGTTAGGGCAGCGGCTTGGGATCCAAAAGGTCCTGAGTTCAAGCCCCGTTGGGCCACTGAATTAATACACCAGGGGGTTGACTCAGCCTGTCATCCTTCCGAGGTCGGCGAAATGAGTACCAGTGTACTGGGCCGGTGTATACCCCGGTTAAAATAGGTGTACCATATCCCTGCGTTGTAAGAGGCGACCAGGGTTGCGTCAGGAAGGGCATCCGGCGTAAAACATGTGCCAAATCACTATGCGGATCATACGGATGATCCGCTGTGGCGACCCCGAACGGGAGCAGCCGAAAGAAGAAGAAGAAGAAGAAGAAGAAGAGGAAGAAGATTTATCCCGTTGATTTTTATTCAGGTATTACGAACTATATTTGACAAAGTAAAGGAGGTACAGTGTACAATCAATAAGACGTAGCAGCAGTAGGAATCCCTGTTATGATGTCATTCACCTGTAATGCTCAGAGTGATGTAATCGTTTCTCAGCATATTCAATTGCTTTAATTTGCAAATGAGATTAAGTGTCTGTGTAAAAAGAAATGATGGAATAGTCTCAAAACTGCACCAACAATATTAATTTTGTACTTTTGCAATTTACATTTCATTCTTATTTTATAACATTTATTGTACAGATCTGAGCATTTATTGCATCTAATTTTTGGTAAAAGCATCTTTCCCGCAGAAGGAAAGAAAAAGTTAACCAAGGGGCCGCCGTACAATATTGTGCATCCTCGTCTACAGAATAATCAACTAGAAAAACGCATTTGTGAAAACTGTGGACTGAATAGACGCTTGATAAAGTCGGTGACGACACAGTTACGAATCTTCTGGAAAAAGGACACTCCAACGATTCAAACTACACCGCAAAAGGCAGTATAAAATGTGTGTCCTCAGCGTGTGGTGGCCAAATGTCAAGGCAAACTTACATGTATCATAAAGTACATGGAGAACGAAGAATTGGAGTGGCTTGATGAGGATGATGTCAACACGGATAGTTTGGAAATGCCACTTCATGTATCTGTTGGCATGGGTACACCACCACTTCCTCCTCGAACACAATGACTAGCATGTGAAAACGATGTTTAAAAAAAGCAATTTGCTTTTATCATTAATGTATTGATTACGTGTATTATTAAATACTTGCATTTTTAAATAAAGGGTGCACGGAGCATCTTTAAATAATGGGTGCATGGAACATATTTAAACAAGTAAAAAAAGACATAAAATAAAGCGTCATAGCCCCCAGTATTTTAGGAATTCTGCTGTGCAGAGTTAAACGGGTAGCCATATTTATGTACAACTAAAATGGCCACCAGTCAATCAGTCGGCCATCTTTGATCAGATTGCAAAATAAAGTGAGGTGCATGTGTATGCCGTCATGTACTGTGCTTATGCCAAGTTTGAACAAAATCAGACCATGCAAGTGTGATAAATGGTTGAGGACACATTTAAGTAACAAAATGACCACCAGTCAGCCATTTTGGATCTAATCTCAAAACAAAATGATGTGCTTATGTAAGCCTTCTTTCTTTATCTGTGTGCCAAGTTTCAACAACATCGGTAAATGCATGTCCAAGAAATGGTCGAAGACGTGTTCAACATCAGGGATTTTTTAAACTAAAATGACCGCCAATCAACCATCTTGGATATGATCTTGAACAAAACTGGCGTGCATATGTAAGTCATAATTCTTTATCAATTTGCCAAGTTTGAACAATATCATTAAATACAGGTCTGAGAAATCGTTGAGGATGTGTTCGGATAGTGTTTTTTTTACAACTAAAATGGCCATCAGTCAGCCATCTTTGATCATCGCAAAACAAAATGATGTTCATATATGTATAACATCATGTGTTGTCTTTATGCCAAATACAAATAAAATTGGTCTATACATGTCCGAGATATGGTTGCTCCAATGCACACACACGAAAATTGAGACCAAATCCATAAGCCCCCGTTTTGGATTAAGTCCAATGGGGGCTAAAAAAAAAAAAGGGTATGTGGAGAATTTTTAAATCAAGGGGGCTTGGAACATCTTTAAATAAAGAGTGCCTTGAACAAAGTTGTCATTGATTGATTTAGTGTTACTTAACGGCACTGGAAACACCCCCCCCCTCCACCCCCTATACCCCTCCACCCTGTAGCACTCCGTAACGCTTGGACATACAATACCACCTTCTCCCCCCATGCATTACGTAATTTCTGAATGGGCCCAAATTATACAAGAACGTACAGATAGACCATCGCATGAGGACAAGAACTGTATGTGGAAGGATGACGGGATCTCAGCAGGAGTAGCAATGCTCAACGTTACGAATATAAATGGGAGAGACTGTGAGGTTGCAGTGAACAGTTGACTTGGATTCCTGAACAGAAGAGCATGATACAACACATGTGGGAAGAGGTGGGAAAAGAGGGGGATGAGCGAATGGAGATGACTATTGGGTTTAGACTGGGAGGGAGTTGGGGGGTAACAATGAGAGTTTCAGGTAGAATATATGTAACCTTGCAGGGCAACGGTTTGGTGCAGACAGGTGAGACGATAGGAGGAACAAGACCAGAATCAAGCTGTGGTAAAAGACTACTGCCTGTGATGAATGAGATGCAAATCATGAGAGTCAGCCTCCCATCATGAGGTGCCAATGGCAATGAGGCCTTCAGACTTCATTGCCTCAAAGGGAGAAAGATGGGAAGTAACACCTCCTGTCCAGTGAGGAGCCATACGAGGTAGCCAATGATGTCAAAACAAGTTGCCAAAGGTTAACCATATTCGGACCAACGTCATTGTCTACCTGGGATATTTACCAACACTTAAGAAGAAGAAGGACTTATGCACTGTTATAAGTTAAGTACTTGGCCCTGCAGATAGTTTCAGAGAAGTGGCCAGCTTATATAGAGAGATATGATCTGCCCAATAAGGTTATGGCAGATGGTGAGACCCAGGAGCTCTCCAAGACTTTCCTTCTCATAGAGAGATTGACCACAGACATAAATAATTGGGGGATTTGCCGGCTGGTCGATATAGAGGGACAAAGTAGGAGTGTGGGCTTTTCCTGCATTAAAGGACATGTTCCAGGTAGATAAGAAGAAGAGCCACTCATTTTGCGTCTTTGGACGCAAAGAGCTGCCAAGGCCTGATGTTCAACTGAAGGTGATAGAACTTAGAGTTACCATATTTCAACTTTCAAAGAAAGAGGACAATCCGAAAATGAGGACACTCTTTTCAAGTGTTTCCTTTCCATATTGAGCAAATATTACTGGAGATATTGTGCTTGTCCAAGTCCACATGAGATTGTGAATCAATACAGCACTTTTATTCACCACAGAGATGTACGTACCAAATCTACAGCAACGCATTCTGCTTCCCATTCTTGTCGACCACTTTGAAAACACAGAAATTTCTTTTTTTAGTTCTGCGGGAATTTACACTTTCGTTTTGGCATTGTGTTTGGGGGTAGTAAAATAAAATATCAAATAAAGAGCTCTTTAGGAAAATCAAATAAGTGTGTATAGTACAGGCTGAGAAAAGACACTGAATGGCTGACTGAGCACACCACTGGCCTGTGGCCTGTCTGTCTCTGTCTCCCTGTCTGTCCCTGCATGTCTGTCTGTCTCTGTCTCTCTGACTCTGTTTGTGTCTGTCTCTCTGTGTCTCTGTCTCTCCTGTCAATCTCTCTCTCTCTCTCTCTCTCTCTCTGTCTCTCACTGTCTCTCTCGCTCTGTCTCTGTCTCTCTCACTATGTCTGTCTGCCTCTCTCATTGGACGAGAAGTGGACACATGCGTGTCGATGTTCAAACACGTCCATTAAGAGTGAATTTTTATAAGATAGGCCCAAAATGGTAACATTTGAACATTGATGTCTTCAGATATTTTTCAAATTTTTATCCGAGGTTGTGTATGGTCCAAAACTCAGAAAGCCAATTTTTTGATGTGATTGACCCATTCCCCACCGTTTGGGCCACACCCAAAGTTTGGAGAATTTGACACCCTTGAAATTTTTTTCCATTTTCAAAGTGAATTATTTAGAATAACCATCAGTTGCCCAAGGAAATTCCTTTACAAACTTATTTTATGGTTTGGGTACTAAAATATTTTGAACAAAAATCTTTGGAATCTGGATGGTTATGGATAGTGGTGCCACCTATAATCCCTTTCGGCAAACATTCACTTCAGACTTTCTCTGGCTATATTTTGAATAACCATCAACATCCCATGGATTTTATTAGTGCATAAGATAGTACAAGTCCTGTACTATCCGAGGAAAGTAAAACATTCATGGGACCTTGGTGGTTATGGCAGTAAAGGGGGTCTCAAGACCACTTCGGGCTATACGAAGCCCTTTTTCGAGCCACGCCCACTCCCATAACCATCCTGACATTTTGAAACTAATATTATCAAATGAAAGTTCCATATCTATACTAACAAAACCAATAGTAAAATCTATGGGACCTTTTAAAAACAAAAAATAAAACAGGTCCAAAGTTGCCTTGTTTGTAAGATAATGTACATATCGATGTACATATAATGTATAGGTATATGTACACAGCATGTACATGGTCTGCCTCTGTCACCAATTTCCATCACTTGCTACAGAAGTCCACTATATTCCATTGCTGATTCAAGAGTAAAGTACTTTCACTTAATGTCTTATCTGTTTTTGTGCCATCCATCCTAAAAATCTGTTTGGTTCCTTTAACCCCATGCTGTTTTGAATGTGGCCAAGATAGGTAGAAAAATGTTTTCTCAATGTGAATCTTTGATTAGCCTGAAAGGTTTGAAGAAAATCCATGAAATATTTAGATACAATTTATGTAACTCTTGGGTAGGATGGTTTATAAGAAACAGACAGTATTTTTAGGATAGTCCATGGGAATCTGTCCACATTTTTTCTATGCTAAACGTTTGATGTAAGCCTTGGCATCTTCATCATCTTTCTTTTGGAAGATCAGCTGGCATCGATTGTTGATAACCATTGGCAGATGCATCTTGCACAGAACTGTTGAAATTGGGTGTTCTTCGATCTCTGGTGTACTGGGCCAAATGAATAATTCCTTTCCACACAAATGAAGGAATGAAACATTGACAGCCTCTCCATTATCCAGAATTCAGTGATGCGATACTGGTCAGCGAGTGAGATCTTCGTGGCAGAAATGGGCCGCAAATACCATGATTTCCATTGTCGAAAATGCACGACCTATATGCCATGGCTGAGTGATGTCCCCGAAACAAAAATATGCAGTTACTGTCGAGCAAAAGTATCTGTTTGGAGAAGTAGGCCTAAACTTTTATTGGTGCATGAATAAAAGGATTTTTTTCTATAAGATTTTATTTCGCCTATGTTTTTTCAGAATGGACTGAACATGAACAGCAGGAAGCAATGTTCAAATCACCCCATTTTTCTACTGGCTTTCATTCAACAAACCAAAATATAAATAAATCAACTAAACATGAACTAGACTCAGCCATGCTATCCCTGACACCATGGCATTAGTATGACCTACATTCATAATGCCTAATGATAGAACTATGCTGATTTCACATAGGAACAGACAGTAAACGCATGGTATCTTGGATTGAATTGATGCTGGATTTCAAAACTGCTAATCCCAGATAACCTTTGACCTATTTATAAGCAGACAAATGTGGGAAATTGTAACTTACCAGATATGATATATAAGGATTGGGGGGATATAAATTCAGCTTTCATTTTTTACATGTTCTTTCATCTTGCCAAGACAAAGAAAAGGAAATTACAAATGGCAGGATGGGAAAAAAGTCATGTAAGGCGGCAAATACAAATGAAAGAAATCACCTTGCATCTCATAATTACGTGGTTTCAAGATAAAAAATGCATACAAAAGACAAAATTTGCTCAAAACAGCATTTATTTCATAATACATACATATTTTACAGTTTAAAATAGAATCAGCAATGGAATATAGTGGACTTCTGCAGCAAGTGATGGAAATTGGTGATAGAGGAAGACCATGTACATGTCGCGTACATATACCTGTACATTATATGTACATTATCTGTCAAATAAGGCAACTTTAGACCTGTTTCATTCTTTGTTTTTAAAAGGTCCCATGGATTTTACTATTGGTTTTGTTGGTATAGATATGGAACTTTCATTTGATAATATTAGTTTCAAAATATTAGGATGGTTATGGGAGTGGGCGTGGCTCGAAAAAAGGCTTCGTATAGCCCGAAGTGGTCTTGAGACCCCCTTTGCTGCCATAACCACCAAGGTCCCATGAATGTTTTACTTTCAGAGGATAGTACAGTACTTGTACCATCTTATGCACTAATAAAATCCAAGGGACCTTGATGGTTATTAAAAATATGGCCAGAGAAAGTCTGAAGTGAATGTTTGCCGAAACGGATTATAGGTGGCGCCACTCACCATAACCATCCAGATCACATAGATTTTTGTACAAAATATTTTAGTACCCAAACCATATAATAAGTTTGTAAAGGAATTTCCTTGGGCAACTGATGGTTATTCTAAATAATTGACTTTGAAAATTGGAAAAAATTTCAAGGGTGTCAAAACCTCCAAATTTTGGGTGTGGCCCAAACGGTGGGGAATGGGTCAATCACATCAAAAATTTGGCTTTCTGAGTTTTAGACCATACACAACCTAGGATAAAAATTTGAAAAATATATGAAGACACCAATGTTCATGGGTGGGCCTATCTTATAAAAATTCACTCTTAAGCCATGATGGAGAAGTGCATGTAGTGGTACCAAACTGTCCTGGTTGAAACATGACCACCACATTTTATCTTCATAAGGAAATGTACAAAAATGGTTTAACCATTTAAATAATGTAAAAAAGTATCCCAAATCTTAAAAGGAATTACTTTGAAAATGCAAAAGCATAAATAAATTTAAAAAGGCAAAATCCCAGATATTTTTTAGATATTGTTAAGGTTGTGGGGGTAGATAGAGGAATTTAATCGGAAAGCTAGGATTGAATAGTGTTGTTTGGTCTGTGGTCGTGTAGGAGACATCTCAATGGAATTAAGTAGGGAAACTGTGAGCTTAAGTGTTATGTGTCACCACACAGGGGGTGATGTGGTGTTAATTAGATAGGGATTAAGAATAAGTCCCCCCCCCACCCCGTATGTGATTGCCCCTCCTGTAACCTATGCCTACGTTTTTGCATTTACAAGTGAGCCAAACTTCCGAGCAGGCAGAAGCCCCACCTCCAAGGGTGATGGCGAGCGAAGTCACGTCCCCGAGGCTTATGATTGATGGGCATGACGTCAGAAGCTAGCCAAACGTGCCGAGTGGGTGGAGGCCTCACCTTCCCGGGTTTCGTGCAAGCAAGCCACTGCCTGGAGGAGGAAACGGTGGTTCGGTGTGACGTCCAAGAAGAAGGGTTGGTTGCGTAGCGATCGTGAGAGAATGGGAGCGCAGGCACGAGGTCAGTGTGAAGAGGGGTTCATTGCGGAGTAAAGAAAGCATGTGGTCGAGAGACGAGAATGTAACTAGGAGATGGCGTAAAAGATCAGGGCATGATGAAATGGCTTTCTTTCGGTGCATGAAGAAGATGGCACAATTATCATATTCATGCTGAGGAAATTTTGGCTCATGTGGTGAAGCAAGACACTGGTCTTTGGCTTTTGGTTGAGTCATGAGGAATGAGCATCGAGGCGGCGTGTGTGTCACTGAAGGGGACGGCGCGATTCTGCAAATCCGTGGTGTCGGTGAGGCCGATCAACACACGAAGAGGCTGAATTGGGTCCCTGAGCCCTGGTGTTGGATACCGCTGATGAATTGCCTGACGGACGTTTTTTCCCACTGTGTGGGAGCGGCTTAACGCCATTTTTGGGCATCCACGACGCACCTCGATTCCACTTTCCATGAAGACCATCTCTGGACCAAGCTAAGTGCCAGAATAAAGGAAGGATTTGCTTTTCTTTTCTTTCGTTTTCTCCTTTTTCTGTATTTAAGTCCATGTGTAGAGGTGCCTCGACTTCGACTTTAGCCTACCTCACATATTATTTTATTCTGATTATTGTCCTTTGTAAATATTTGTCTATTTTCATGACATCAGTTTATTTTAAGGGGCTGTGTCTGTGTATTTTTTGTGAGGCTCGCGTATAAACCACCCCATGCTGTGCTTCCCTGTGCCTGTGTCCCTCCGCTATTGTGCCCTGCCTCTCTCACACACATCCACCTCCTAATCATGAAAAACCACTCCACCATCTGGGCTGGAGGTGTTAACCGCCCGTCACCACAATTTGGGTCGGGAGAATGAACCTGGACCGCCAGCGCCGTGACAATATTGAAAAAAACCTGGCTGGACAGAGATTTAAGGACTGAAATGGACGAGTCCAGGAAAAACCGGACAAATAGTAACCCTAGATTTAGCCAGGAATTATGCAATTTGTTCAGCGTGCCAGTGAGAACCGACTTGTTCTTTACATAGGGCACTGTGGGATCTCTAATGGCTGCCAGTTAATGCTAGCAAAAGGGACACCCGGCTTAACGTCCATAAGGAACAGTGCACAGCATGATGAAACACTGTATGCATTCAATGCATCTTATCCGAGTTTATAGTAAGGTGAGGAATCGAACCCAGACTAGATATCTCAAAGGTAAGTACGCTACCTCAGCATGACCCTCCACCCATTGAACTGTGAAAAGACTGGAAAGATTATGGCGATTCACATTGCACGCACCATTGTGTCGCCACCGCGAAGCCCCTTTTCTCGGCACACGCCGCCATGTTGTGAGGCCCATTGCATGATGCACCGTGTCCTGCGTTGCCTTATGGCCCTTATGTCAGGGAGCAAAACTTATTTGAGGGATCGATGAAAGATTTGGCATTTTTGTTTTACTTTTTCCCACAAGACCCAGGCGAATCATGCACAGATGTATTATAATAATAATAATAATAATAATAATAATTATTATTATTATTTTTATGTGTTACCTGTGAAAAATCTAGAATTTAGTAAGTTTAGATATACTCTGTCTATTGGAAAGTGTTTAATACTTTTGCTTTTTTTTAAAAAAGCAAGTAAATTTGCTCTCTATCTTCATTCTAATTGAATTATTTGAAGACCGTTGTGTTGAATCTATCAGAATCTCACTACAGACAGACATCGGGAACTCGCTGCTCCAAGTCACAGGACCCGAACACCTTGGTTGTGAGGTCCCAGTCGTCAAGTTCGCAGCTAAACACCGATTCGGAGCTGGAAAAGAGGGTGCGAGTCACCTGAGGTGGAGCGGCCAAGGGTAGCGGCTGTGGAGTAGCGATCATGGCAGCCATGGACCATTTGATGATAGCTCCATTGCAGCATTGAATCACTGGTTTCCTCCGGTTGTTCAAAGCAAAATACTTTGGACATCTGATGGCGTGTACAACAGGCATGATCTGATCACGGTGGAAATGTCGTGAACACAAACATGTCCATATACTAATGATCAGTTTCCCTGCCATTTCATCTGGGCTTCCTCTCCCCCCAGTGGCCAGCAATGCAGTGAAATCTGATCTTGCGGAAATGTCACCCACATCACGCTATCCATGAATGGATATTTTTCCACTTTTTTGCAGAATGTTAAATGCATAAAGCAGATACACATGAAGACACTAATTTTGAGAACTTCCCAGAAAATCCTATAAAGGAAAACAGCTTAAAAGTGCCGCAGGTAGACTCTCAGCAACGATCGAATACCTATGCATAAGTAGAAAGTGATGACAGACAACACCACTGAAAATGTATGATGAAAAAATTACCCATTTAAATTTTTTCAAGCTTGAACAGCACCACCTATGGCATCGATCTGACTATTTATGATCGCCTCAATTAACTAAATACAGGACAAATTGGAATCAGCAAATCCTTTTGAGGAAATTTTGATGTCTTCCACCTAAAGGTTCATATAAAAACTTGCAAGGCCAAAATTATTGCAGTCAAAGGATATGATGCATTTTAGAAACCTCTTACACTCAGGTTCAGTTACACTCAGTTCAACAATGTCGTCAGACTTTTTTGAGCATCCACTGATAAGGCACTTTCTGCTCTGCCCCTATGGGTAAAAGGTAGAGGGACAATTGCACACTCCTCCAGCATCCCAAATTGTGTAGCGATACTGTTCTGTTGACTGCAGTAACACCTGTTCCCTCTGGCAGTGAAAAAAGGTGTCAGTACTCCCAATCCCTCTGGCAGGGGTCAGTGGTTCAACCACTTGCACTATTTTCCGTGTATAGCCGAAAATCGCGTCATCTACGCATTCTCGTTGGAAGGGGGGGGGGAGGAGGGTAGAAATATTTTGTGCCCTTGGCCTGATCCTGGGTACCCTGAGCATACAATATATATATATATATATATATATATATATATATATATATATATATATATATATATATATATATATATATATATATATATATATATATATATAATGTTGCGGTTCTTTGAACCGTGTGCATCCAACAGATAGTGGTCCCAAGACAGTTAAGCCATTAATATACTTGTAGATAGTCCCTTCCCTTTTGTCTAGCGGGACAACAGGGGTGTGCATTGCGAGGATCTCAGAGCTGGGTTTGCTTACATCATTTCTTCCTTCATCCCTACTTTTCTTTTATGATTATTCCTGAGGTAAATCTGAGCTACGTGCGCCCTTCGCTGTGAGATGGGTCCTCAGCGAAGGCCAAGCAGGCATTACGCTGGACACCCCTCCTTAGAAAGCACACTCAACACGACGCCCATGTTGCATGGAACAAGTACCGAGGAGACGGAAGAAGCAGCAACTTATAAAGGGCGTTCAAACACCACATGTGTATCGACAGCACAGAGCTCCCATCCTCAAGTGATCCCTCAACCCAACCTTTGCGGCGAGTTACACAATATGCTCGGCAGCTCGAGATGATCGACTCGAGCTTCCGATGATCTGGGATGAGATTGCCGGTTGCATTGAAAAGGCATACAAATGGATATCTCTTAAGAGGCTGTACGGATGGTGTTTCGCACAACACAGAAGCAAATGACCCGATATCAGCAAGAGTGTGGTGAGTAGCTTGGTGCCAATAGCTACATCGTTCGAGGCCGATAGTAGTAAAACGACAACCATGCCATGTTGTGCATGATACGGGTGGCATGCACTTTTCAACCCATTTCTGGACTAATTATATCGATCGGGTTTCGCCCCGTGCACACGATAGCAAAATCGAGCAAACACGAGCGTTGGCCACGTGTGTCATGGCGGATCCACACACACTGTACGGAATGTGCTCGAAGGCAGACCCGTGCACCGCTCGTGACACTTTGTTATCGTACAGAGCAGGGCACGAATGGACACATCTTACTGTCTGTGCATGGGTTCGCCATAACATCGTACCTTCGGTCCTCGCAGGTGGCCGCGGATATTCCTCACAGACGATGGCGAGCGATGCTGCGATCGGGCTGCGTGGCGCACATGGAGGAGGCGCGGTGACCGGCGCTGGTTGGGGCATGGCCTGGGGGTTCTTGCAGGGCGATTCATGGCGCGGAGTTCAGCATGGGCAATTCATATCATGTTGTGGGGTCAGAACGAGACGGTTCCACAGCGGTGGGTCACCTGGCCGGAAGTGGAATGAAGCGGTTTCCGGCCATCGCAGCCGGCCCGCGCAGGGGGTCGGGGCCAATCAGAGCACCAGATTTGGATGATGACACATCGCTTCAGGGTGGCCCCACGCTGCGGGGCCTATAAAGATCCGAGCAGAGTCTTCGATCTCTCTCTGCCCTGCCTTGCCTCCCGCTCAAGCCGTTCTTCGACTCTGTTCATCATCACTGGACTCCGTCTCCTCTTCTCCGCCCACACAACGCTGACTCCACCCACCCACCTGGTCCCGCCGACCACTCTGTATACTCACTCTGGACTCCACCCTCCCAACTCAAGCTCCTCCTTCACATCCACAGTCTCGACTCGAGCTGCCCGAAGTAAGAGATGATGCGCCAGCTGTCAGAGGGGTACCGCACCATGGAGCATTCCTCCCAAACGTGTTGGTGGCACATTTGGGCAATCAGTTATACAAAGGTACTGAGAGACCGTAGCCTCAACTCCTCTCCTGTCTTGCTTCAATTACTCTTCATTGGGTTTTCTGTGTGTGTGAGTGTGTGAGTGTGTGTCCGGGTGCCTGTCTATATAAGTAAGCCTGCAGAAGACTATTATTATTTTCGGGTTGGGTCTGCTCTGTGTCCGCTTTCATAAGTTCCTTGTTTATTGCCGCACCACACCTCTCTCCCCTATCTCTGCTTGCACACCCAATAAATCTATTGATTGTACCACATACTTTTCCTCGCCCACTATATATAAATCATTACTAGAAATGTTCCCTGCTCGTTTTTGTCTTTTCCTTCATTGGTCCAGCATGGTCCGAATCTTAGCTTAGCCGGGACTTTATTCCCAACGATGCGTTCCTCTTAGCCGGTACGTTGTTGGCAGTGTCGCTCGGCTGCATCCGATCCGGGAGGGTGATCCGGTTCGGACAAGGCATGTTCCCCGGTAATTAAATCACGTGGTTATTTTTAGGCAACCGGATTAACGGAGACGGAGGACCCAAAGTCACGTGGTTGAGTTATTGGCTTCCACGATCGGTTAAGCGACCCGCCGCGTCACGGAATTATCCGTGTGCGACGGCCTACAATTCCGGGGAGTCTGGTGGGAGCCGAGATAGCTCCCCCCCCCCCCCCGAGTAGTCTTCTCTCCCGACCCCGCCTGCACCAATACATATATATATATATATGTATATATATATATATATATATATATGTATATATATATATACAGTCAACCCCCGCTTCATCGCTGTTCACCTATCGCGCCCCCGGTTCATCGCGGGTTTTCCCTTGGAACGTAACTAATTTTTTCTGCGGATTCCCCTGGTACTTCGCGGTAATAATATATAAAATATAAATTATTTAAGCAATAAATTATAACGCGTGGTGCTCGACCAGTCACACAACGCACGAGACAAAGTTTCGCTTGTGAACTTCGAATATTTTCTACGTTTTTTTCTCCAAGCCCCACGATGCCACCCAAATGCCCTGCACCTTCCAAGGCTTTTGGCAAGGAACCAAAGCACCAGAGGAAGGTCCTGGGACGCTCCAGGAGAAGGTTAAGGTAAAGGTGCTCGATATATGCTTTGGGAAGGAAAAAGGTTTGCCGCCGTTGGACGAGCACTGCTCATACCCAGCACCTCAAAACCCAATCACTGCCAAACCGACCAGACCAGACTAGTCAATCTCCGGCACCTCAAACCCAATCACTGCCAAACCGACCAGACCAGACTAGTCGATCTCAGGCACCTCAAACCCAATCACTCCTAAACCGACCAGACCAGACGAGTCGATTTTTGGGGGAGGCGTCCATTCATCGCGGATTTTCACTTAGAGTGGGGAGGTTTGGAACGTAACCCCCGCGAGAAACGAGGGATTACTGTATATGTATATGTATATATATATATATATATATATATATATATATATATATATATATATATATATATATATATATATATATATATATATATATATACCGGATTTATTCTAATAAAGCCCCCCCCTCTTTGAGAAAATTTTCATGTTTCAACGGTGTCTAATAATAGCCCCCCTCCCCCATCACCCGGTGTGAAACAATTGAGACAGCTGTAGCCTGTAGAGGGAGCCTGGCCCGCCTGGTCAGGCCGGGACCCGGCTTTGTTGACAGGTGTGTTTGACGGCGGTCAAGTCAGTGAGGTGTCGTATTCTGCATAATTTATAGCGAAAGAAGTCAGCTTCATACTTAACGCGTGCGCGTGAGAGAGTAGGCAACAACAACAACACAATACCCCTGGGTATTTGGAATTCATGTCGTTGGCTATGACCTTTTGCTTCTGGTTGTTGTTAAACGCTGTGCGGTGTATAAACACGATTGGGTTTTATTTCTATCTTGTGAATATTACTTAACGCGTGCACATGAGAGAATAGGAAACAACAAAAACAACACAATACCATGGCAATTGTGAATCCGTGTCGTTGGCTATGACCATTTTGCTTCCGTTTATTTTTTGTTTCCAGTTTTTGTCATGGGGAATGATGCATGCTGGGAGATCATGACCGGAAGTGTTTATTTATTTATTCAATTATTTTTTTCCCACAGTTGATTTTATACTTCCAAAAGTGATTTTTTTCATGACAGGAAGTGTTTATTTTGTATTTAACATTACCGGGAGTGATTTTGAAACTCTTTCCGGAACATTTAATTTATTTTATTCTTGACCAGAAGTGATCGTTTATTTATTTTTTCAATTATTTTTTCCCCAAAGTTAATTTTAATAAAGATATCTCCCGCATCATCAAAAAATATTTTTTAATCGTGATTTACATTATTTGATCGCTGATCCCGAATCCAGGCCGAAGTAACCGGAAATCGCGTCAAAATCATCAGCTGTGCGGCGTTTAAGGCCCGGTCACACCTTGACGTTTTAGCCAGCGATGGCAACGTATTAAAATGTATGTAAAACGCTGGCTTACGTTGAACTTTTGATGTTTTTTTTTAAAGATTCGGACGTATTCATAGCGACTTGGTCTTGTGTACAACGTATTAGTAACGGACACAGAACGTTTCGTTGTGTTATAGATAACTTATACCAACGAATGCTGAACCTGTTGTCGGCCGACACAACCGATGCCCAACGATAGTCTAACTTATGCATAGCGCGTTGCACGCATCGCCGACGATGTCGTGACGTAGCCTATTAAAAGGCTGACGCACAACGATTTGAATCATAACTGCCGTAGAAATGGAAGTGTCAACATCGCGGTCACACCTTGGCGATCTTGCCAGCGTATGCTGACCTAAGAAAAATGTGTCTAAAACGTTGGGGGCACGTCAAATACGGTATGAGTAAGTTTGGTATACGTGAGTAGAACGCTAAAGTACGCTATCATACGTCGTAGTAAGTAGAGTACGTCAAGAAATTTTAAACATGTTCAAAATTTTACGACGTACTCGGCGTGTGACACACGTTCCGCATGCGATGGGGATAAGTTTTACACACGATATGTGGACGCTTACACACGTCCACAAAGGCTACTTATAAGCTACTCATAAGTCGAAACATGTCGCGGTAATGTCTTTTTTACGCGAAACTTATTTCTAACTTATGTTTGACGTGCTTTGAACCAATTCTTTACGTAGTCCCAACACACATCGACGTATGTAGACGTATTCCAATGACGTCTTCCGGTCAACAAAAAAAAAAAAAATGAACGTGTTTCTAACTTACAACTGCCATATAAAGACGTGTTCCCAGCGGTTTTGGGAATTGGTATATAAAAATGCTGCTCATAAAAGGGGAACCCAACAGTGTTTTCGAGTCCTTTTTGAGTCGATGTCCATGTCAGCAGTAACAGTATCAGTATCAGTATTAGTATTAGTAGTAGTAGTAGTTTGTTCATGTTGGCAGTAGTAGGTGAGTGTGAGGGGAGGGTGTGGGTTCTGATGGATCGTCCTTGCGTCCGCGTGTCCACGGGTAGGAGACATCTTTTCACCATTGTTCGAAGTTCTTCGCGGCTAATTTTTTATGGGGCTTTTTCAACAATGAGCTATAGCTTGTTTTTACGATTTAGGTCTATTCATAACGGGTTGGACAAATGCACAATGAACTAATAATGTGCATAGAGCGCTTTGATTACTTATAGATACGATATACCAACGAATAATTATCGTGTAGCCGGCGTTCACAAACTATGCCCAACGATAGCCTAACTTATCCATATCGTGCGGCAGTTTATCTTTGCCGGTGACGTGGGGTTTGCTATTCATAGGCTGCCACTCAACGATTTAAATGGCTGCATCTCCACTATTGAAAGTAGACGCTTGCGCTCAACAATTGGATTTTTTTACACTCAACGACTTTTAAACGGTACCACTCAACTATTTTCATTGTTTACAATGAACGATTTAAATTGCTGTCACTCGCCTTTGTTTTTTGACGCTGGGGTTTTGAAATTTGAAGCGTTTCTTCTGAACGTGTTAAAACGCTCAAACTCGACTATTTTAAATAGACGCTGCCGATGGACAATTGGAATCATAGCCAAGCTAGACATCGAAGTGTGAACATCCTCGTCATGCCGAAGAAAAGTTTGAAGAATGCTGCAAATAAGTGTCCTGGCCGTGGCCGTGGACGCTGACGCAAGGACGATCCATTATATCGACGTCTTTCAGCCTATGAGTAACTTAAAAGTAACGTCTGTCGACGTGTGGCAACGATCGCGTAACGTGCCAACAACACGTTAATCATAGGTTAGAAATAAGTTTCGGGTACGCTAAACATTACCTCGGCGTGTCTCAACTTATGATTAACTTACAAGTAGCATGTGTTGACGTCTGTCAACGATCGCAGACCGTGCATACAACTTGTGGCCAGCGTAGCGGAACGTGTGAGTCATACGCCGGCATACGTCGTGAAATTTCAAGCATGAAAAAATTTGAGGACAACCAAAAAGTACAACGTTTAAAGCCAACGTATAACGACGTATGGCAGTGTTTTTCAGCGTGCTCTCAATGTTATCAAAACTTACCCATAACGTATTCAACGTGTGCCAGCGTTTTAGAAAAAAAAATTCAAAAATCGGCATACGTTGGCTAAAATGTCAAGGTGTGACCGGGCCTTTACATGTACCACGGTATAATTGGCAAGTATACAGTTGTGAACAAGTTTTATGTAAAGTCAGAAGCGAATGTAAGAAGAATTCTACGTTCGCTTCTTGGCTTTTCCTATTCCATATTACCCCTCTACCTTGACAAAACTTGTATCTTCATAATAAAACAAATAAATAATAAAAAATTTTTGCATGTTTGTAGATTGTCTCGAATAAAGGCTCCCTCCCCTCCTTGATCAAACTGGTATTCTAATAAACGCCAAGGGCTTATATTAGAATAAATACTGTATATGCAAAATTTGATCCAGATTGGCCCAGCTGTTTTTGATTCGATATTTATCAGAATACAGAGAATTGATTCTTAGTTCCCTATCAGTTTCACCGGAGGGGACTCTAAGTTTGCTCTACGTCTGTCCATCCATCCAACCATTCTATCTGTGTTTTTTTTAGACTTTTTTCCTCATACCCTTTAACATATTCAAGTGAAACTTGGAACATGACTCTATTACGACAAGTTACAGAACAAGTTCGAGTTTCAGGGCATTTTGTCAATTTTTCACAGAGTTATGCCCTTTTTAAGCATAGAAAATATCATGTAGTATACATGAGTCAGTGTTCAGCTGCCCAGAATCCACCCCAATGCTCTGCACTCATTGGCTGGACAGCGATCCTGACTCCACTCCAATAAAATAATGCACCACCATTGCACGAAGCAGCACAGATTGGCAGGCCTCAGGCCATCGGCCTCGATGTTAGTCCTTGTCCCAGTGGAATTGGAATAATCCCAGGTATATAACCACGATGTATATATATATATATATATATATATATATATATATATATATATATATATATATATATATATATATATATATACTAGTACGTGCCGGTACGTGCAAAAAAACAACAACATTCAAACCGCGAACCAGAAACAACAACAACACAGGCCGTTCCTTCGCTCGCGTGTGGCCGTACATGCAAACCAAAATTATTTTTTTTTCAAACAGCCACACAGGCCGTTCCTTCGCTCTCGTAAACGACGACTGGATTGGGGCATTGTGTTTATCTATAAATGCGGATAAGAAATCGAGAAATTATTAGAATACATTAAGTCATTACCATCTGGAAGTAGTGTGTGCCCGTATGGAATGTTCACATGCATTCCACGAATTATCGCTCGCATTGAAGTAACAACTGCTGTGATACTTACACACACAGAGTTAATTAAAATCAAGTTTACCTCAATGTCTTTGCTTGCCATGACATTCGCTGCCATTGACCATTGCAACTCCGACGCCACGGTGGCGAAATGGCGCCCTTTCTCCCATCGCAACCGGCACGGCGCGTGACGTCATCGTCGGCCAGCCACGCCTACGCAGCAACGTGTCTTGTCATTGGTTTGGTAAATAAATGGCCGCAGCAACGTGTCTTGTCATTGGTTGGTAAATAAATGGCCGCAGCAACGTGTCTTGTCATTGGTTGGTAAATAAATGGCCGCAGCAACGTGTCTTGTCATTGGTTGGTAAATAAATGGCCGCAGCAACGTGTCTTGTCATTGGTTGGTAAATAAATGGCCATAACTTGGGAAGCACTTGTCCGATTAATATCAAACCTTGAAAAGGCACATACTCAGGTCCCCAGCAATATACCTGGCAAGTTTCAATTAGATCGGACCAGCGGTTGTCGAGAAACAGCGGTCACACACACACACACACACACACACACACACACACACACACACACACACACACACACACACACACACACACACACACACACACACACACACACACACACACACACACACACACACACACACTGTTGGAATTATAGATAGATGTACATAAGCCATACACACGTTTTTGCTTCGTGGATGTACATCAGGTTATTGGTTCGCGGGTGTCAGCAGTGCCCACTATTTTCGTTGTGTCTGTCTGTGTGTGTGTGTGTGTGTCTGTTTGTGACTCTCTCCAGAGCATAGCTCCGTGACGTTTGATGCGATCTTGATGAAACTTGTACACGAGCTGGATATCATGGTCTTGTTGTGTCTTTTTGTATGAGGGGCGACCCACGCCCCTTGTGGGCAGAGCCACGCCCACTTGAACTTTTTATTTATTAATTTTTTCTCGATTTTTTTTCTCGCAATTTCATTTCCTAGAAGCTGTGCGTAATGTCCATAAGTACAACATATAAAAAATCCGATTTGATTTGGTCAATTTTGACGGAAGAGATAGGTTTTTACGGTAGGGCTTCCTCAAAAGCTTCCACTGACTCAATTGTACCTCTCGTGGCTTTTCCAGGCTAAAACCTGGAAAAGTCTGGCTAAAACCGAAATTGCGCAAAAAAAACCCCAAAACATCATTTTATTTCACTTTTGTGTGAATAGCACAATTAACGGGTGTCAGTGGATGGCATAATGAAGTCATGTCTGACTCAAGTCGTGTGGTTGGATTGATGAGATGGCCGACAGTTATGCACAATCGCCTGTCAACTGTCTAGCCAGACTTAAAATCTTGATTCAGCGATGAACTATCACCCTGGTCAAAGGCATCTAAATGCATACTTCCGTTGATCCACCATCCACCACCAAAGGAGGAAGGAGGTCATGTTTTCACCCGTGTCTGTTTCTTTGTTTGTAGGATATCTCAAAAAGGTTATGGACAGATTCGGACGAAACTTGGTGGACAGGTTGGGTGTGTGACAAGGACAAAACGATTAGACTTTGGTGAAGTTCTGGATCCGGATCTGACTACTAGAATGCTTGAAAGTGATTCTTCACCATTTAGTCAGGTGGCTTCCCGCCATAAAATAATGAAATCGTTACAAGAGTGATAAAAGTGCCAAATTTCATCTTCTTCTTGTGGACTTTTTTGTTTCACAGCCTACAGTTTTCATCGAAACTTCCTGAAACTTGGCATATATATGTAAAAATACCCTGTGCAGACAGTAACCATCTCCGATTTTGAAAATTCCTCCTGGAAAAAAGGTTATGACGTCAAAACATCTCCGCTAATGGAAATCGCCGAAAAAATTATCTGCAAAACAAGGCAAGCTTTTTGAATTCTGTTTGTGGGAATCGAACAGGGCATTAGCAGAGATGAATATAAATATATATATATATATATAATTATATATATATATATATATATATATATATATATATATATAATTATATATATATATATATATATATATATATATATACATATATACCGCACATATGATACATCACTATGACGTCATATCCATTTTTATGACGTCATTCCTATTTTTTGACATTTTTTTGTTTCGCAACCCAGAGTTTTCATCGGATCTTCGTGAAACTTGCCATGTATATGCAGAAATCCCACGCGCAGGCAGTAACCATCTGCGATTTTGGAAATTCTGAGAAAAAAAGTTGACGTCATAAATCGCCACTAATGGAAATCGCCTACACCATTATCTCCGAAACTAGGCAAGCTGTTTAAATTTTGTTTGTGGGAATCAAACCGGGCATTAGCACAGAAAATTTATCGCAAACCTGATACATCACAATGACGTCATATTCGTTTTTATGACGTCATCGTTAAGAGGACGAGGATCTTAGCTCATATGAGCTTGTTTTATGAGTAACTATGGGTAGATAGATGAAAAAAAATCCCATGCTCCAAAAAATCAGTCTATATTAAGGGGGTTGACTGGGGGTTACCCCACAAAAAAGGTATTTGCTTTCTTCTCAGAAACTACAGATGCAATTGAGATGAAACGTGATAAGAACCTTCATCACCCATGATGTACCAAAATTTGCTCACGACATAAAAAAATCATGGTCTGAGGGGATTTACAGAGGGTTGCCCCCAAAAATAGGTATTTGCTTTCTTCTCTGAAACCACACACACACAATTTCGATGAAACTTGACCACAACCTTCATCAACTGTGATGTTCCAAAGTTTGTTCACTGTATTAAAAAGAAAAATTCATTCGTTATTTACTTTCTTCTCCGTTAAATATTTTGTGGGTTATCCACGCCTACCAGTGGTTCCATGATTTTCTTATCCAGTCACTGCCAGGTGAGCGCCCAGGTGTATTGCCCCAATTTTTTTTCCCATTTTCACTCCTGATGGGACCATGAGGTCGTACCTGAGCAGTACTTCCTTGTTCTCAATTGTCGTTTTTGTTTCATGTTTTCATGACTTTTCTGGCACTGGGATGTTGATTTTTTTGCAGATGTGCTTGTGGGTTTCTCTACAAACTTTGCTGTGTGCGTGTGTGTGTGTGTGTTTTGGTTGTTATCTCCAGATGCAGGTTTCAGAAGGTGGAACAG
>NC_140963.1:83104916-83144916 GCF_056783735.1 Eptatretus burgeri | reverse complement strand
ATGGTACGGTTAGGATGATTGGTGTGCAGCGGATCGTGTTTCCCGCGCTTTCGGCGGAGAAGGCCATTTTTGATGGTCCCATGCTCGGTCTGCAGCTCCGGACCGTCTTTTTCATGCGATCAATCACCTCGATTCGGAGTCCGACGCAAAATGCTTACGTCACTTCTTTTGATACCCACGACCACTTGTGACGTCACGTGATTGTTGAAGGGAGATTGGAGTTGATGGAGGGGGGCGATGATGTGTGCGGACCATTACGGGGGAAGGGGACCATTCCAGCACATTACTGTACGTACTATGTAGATGGATTTTCCTCATCGGATTTCCGATCCTTCATTAATGAAATGCACGTGACACAAACCGCAGCGCACCCACAAGCCTGAGTCGGTGTACGACTAAAACAAGCATTCCCCGGGTTCTCCCACGTGAGGTCGACACCGCCGTGTTGTGTAAGATCTGGATCTCGAGTTTCTACAACGTGCAGGGAAGAAAGAGATCTTCACGAGACGTTCCCAGGGTAGACGTGCTGGAAAAGCTAACCGCCAATGATTCGAGCAAGACCCGAGGGGTTCGACCCACAAAGTTGCTGCCAAAGCGAAAGTATAGCTTGAAACCGGACGGAGTGTGTGTTTTTACATCGTTTGGAAACGAGGGATGGAGATTTGACATCCAAGGCAATTGGGTGCACCATGAGGATGACGAATCACAGCTACGTAAGCAGATGTACCGGAATGTTTGACTTTTGTGACTTGTGAGCACGATGCACACACAATTCGAATGTAAAATAGGATCGTCAGCAGCCTGGCTTGTGTCACCTTTCACTGGGGGGAGTGGTGGGGTGAGGGAGAAATGGTGGGGTGAGGGAGGAGTGCGCGGGGTTATCATCCGAAAACAAGAGCGAGAATTGCTCTGCAATAAGTGTCCTCTACCCGAGGTGATAGTTTCAAAGTCCACAAAGGGCATATCTGAAAAACTGATGAAATTCATACTGAAAATAATAATAAACTAGAAGGGCACGAGGTAGAGTGCGTGCATACCTCTGCCGCGCAATGCTATATAATAGTTTTTTGGCCCCAATCTCTCAATGTTGAAGAATCAACTTTTAAAATTAAAAACAATTCTCTTATCCGGATTCAGATTCGGATCTTCACTAAAATCGAACCAATTGGTTCTTGTCACACACCCAACCTTATCTATCAAGTTTTGTTTAAATCCGTCAATAACTTTTTGAGATATCCTGCTGTACAGTATATCGTTTTTGGCCCTATCTCAATTAGTCAGGTGGTGGCTGAGTGAAAAAATCGTTACAAGAGTGAGAAAAGCACCAAAAAGTTTTTATGAGTAGCTATGGGAATATAGATGTAAAAAAATCCCATGCTCCTAAAAATCAGTCCATATAAGGGTGTAAAATCCAACATGGCCACCGTGGACTCGTCATAATCCGTAAATCGGCATATTTTCGGTACTCGACCAGATAGAAACATGAATAAAAGGTCTTTATATTTGTTTGCAGATCCAAAAAATCCATTGAAATCATTGTTTGTTTGAAAGGATTTCAAGAAAAAAAAAAGTTGGCGGCCATATTTGACTAAATATGGTTCAATACGGCCATTGTTTAAATACCAGTGGTATCGATAATAATCGGAGTTCAAGCACACGAGTGCTTGGAGGGCTTCAGAGCTCTGGGAATGCTTCCAGACCCATAATTTTAGACATTAATATAGGCGTCTTGAGGTCATAGAGGTCGAGCTTGAACCACCGAGATTTCCATTTAGTTATTGGTATTTTCCTTAGTATACCCAGGCATCTTGCAGCAAGAGAGGTCTGACGTACCACTGAAACATTGAATTAGAGCTATCCGAGTTAGTAACATATCGCAGCAATTGAAGACATGAGGTGTGACTTTGTTGTGAAATTCAATCTCGTGGCTCAATTAATAGCGAAGCTAAAGAAACTAGACAGCCAAGCCAACACTTTGCTTTCACAAAGCAAAAAAGCCATCCACTTAAGGTATATCCTACGCACCAGTCATCTCCATTTTCAAGCCACCACTGGAGAAAGAGGATGCCTAGTCATTCAGGATGGGTTTAATCAAATTGTTGCCTCCGAAAACTTTCTCGGCGAACTCGACTACCTTGTCCGGTGAGTTCAGGTAGAGATGGGACTCAGCGACCACCGCCAACTGGAAGGGGCCGCACTCCTCGAACAATACACCAGGCACGACATTGATTGTGTTGCTATGATCGTCAAGCACTCCATTGCAATTGTCGAAAGGAAGTACAACATTTGTTTGGACTGTCACGTTTAGATGTCGATTAACGCCAATACTTCAGAGCTGACCTGTGCCGAGTATGGAAAGGTCCGAGAGTTGGTTGGAACCGTCTTCGATAAAGCACAGTTATACGACCAGGAGGGGCAGAATGTCAAATCGGGATCGTTCAACCCGAATCACCACTTTCAGTTCTGGATGGATCGCATCTTAGCCCGAGAGCCGGGGGAGGAACTCGGAGATAAAGATAACCCCGATAATACTTATGGAGAAAAACTCCTGGAGCAACTCCAGGAAATCATTCGGCACGACGAGAAAAACCATCGCTTACAGTTGATGACATCCGAGCAATGCTGAAAGAAATGGGGCGAACAGATGTGAATAAAAACTCTCCTCTTATTATGTGACGTCTCATGGGTATTGGCCCCCCCGTAGCTTCCTGAATTGATCTGCCAACGGGCAAAAAATATTTTCACGGAAGCCATCAAAATTTGGGACGGGTCCAACCCACTGGGCGGATGAACCGTCATTATTACCCATACTACATATCCAAGATCCTTGATGCAATTCTTCCGGAAGATACTGGTCCGTTGGCAGTAGAAGCGAAGGAGCTCTGGCAGGTCCTCTACTACATACACATGCAGGGATGGGCTACCCTTGAAAAATGCGCCAGGGAGTGGGGAAAAAAATGTTTAGAGCTTCCTGAGATATAGTGGACTGCCACTAGCTGGGCAAAGGCCCAGCGGCACTGGCTGCTCTAATTCTCGTGGCCTTTGAAGGTGGCAACTGGATCATACTTCGTCGCAAAGTTTGTTTTCTGTAATTTTTGGGCATAAAACGAAACCAAGATTTCTTTGCCATACAGATCACATAATTTATAAGTCCAGGGTACTGTGTTGAGCACATGAACGACTTTAAATAACTCATTAGTCCATCTCTTTGGATACCCCTTCTCAAGGTGTGATTTCCATCGGTGTATTCGTACGACATCGCCAGCTCTAAACTTTGCTTTCCTCCGATGAATCTCCTTCTCATATTTTAATTTTGCGAATGTTTCTCAGAGTTTCGATTTTGCTCTCGAGTGAACCGTGTCATTGTAAGCATTTACAACATCTTGTATGATAGAAACCCATTTCTTTTGGCCGAGATGAGGAAACTTTTTGTGCAATCTCTACTTCAAAGTGCGATTAAAACGCTCAATGACAACAGCCTTTCCTTCATTAAAGGTACTGTACAATGGAATACTATAGGCCTTCAGAAAATCCATAAATATTCTATTATAGAACTCTGTTCCCTCATCAGTCCATACTTTCTTTGGCTTCCTTTTACTTTTACTAAATATCCCATTGAAGGCGAACATAAGAGTACTTCCCCTTTTGTTTTTCAAAGGAACAACCCACACATATCTACTCCTCAAATCAATAATGGTTAAAGCATACTTATATCCCGTCATTATTAAGTTCAATCAAATCAGCGGACCAAATGTAATCAACTTCCTTAGAATACACCTTCCTTCTTTTAAACTTTGTAATCATCGGTTTATGTAATTCATAGGCTAATTGCTTTTCAGGCTTAATGGCATCAATTTTTTTTCCTCTAAAGTGGAGACACCAAGTCCCAGTCTTAATTTAGCACTTGTCATCTTCTTCACGATAAATCTATCAACTTTCTCTCTCAACGTTGGATTTCGTATCAAAGATAAATTGTACATTTATCTTCCGGCTTCGTGTTTCTCATCTAAAATAGTGCTCTCCCCAAAATCAATATCGTGTTTCATACACACTTCATCAACCCTATTGTCAGCTTTGTCAAATCTCTTATCCAGGTTTGTGCCAGGACCACAGAACGAATAATACCTTGGTAGATGTAGTTCTCCGGGTATCCCAGTCATTGTAAATTTACTTCCTGGTAGCGATTTTTGTATATCTCCTCCACTTTTCTGCTTAGAAATGAATCGACTCTTTTGAGTTCCACACACCGTACATATTCCTTTCTGAATAACTATTTTCACTTTTTAGAATAGAGATATTTCTAGTCTTGGTTTTCTTTCTGCACTTGGCACAACGAATCATTCTATTTTCGCTCGTGCAGGTTATAAGAAGCTTTTTTGCTTTCAACATCAACATTTGAATTCTTTTTTGAACAAATAATGATTTTAATGGATTCCTTGTAACCAAACACATATGAGAAGACATTTTAATCTTGTTTCTATCTGGTCTAGTCCCGAAAATATGACGATTTATGGATTTTGACGAGTCCGTGGTGGCCATCTTGGATTTTACTCCCTTACAGTCCATTAAAAAAAAAATTCCGTGAGCAACTTTAGGCACATATGAGGTGATGAAGTTTGCGGTGAAGTTTCATCGAAATTGTGTGGTTTCAAAGAAGAAGTTACAAGCGTTTATGGATGGACGGACTGAGACACGCCATCCCATAAGTTCCCCAGAACTACGTTCCAGGTGAGATAAAACAGCATTGTAACTGGATATAATACATGTACAAAAAGAAAAGACAGCAACGATAATTGAGGTTTCATTACCCAGCGATTATGGCCAAAACAGTGCAGAAATCAAGAAAATGACTGAATACCAGGATCTCGAAAATGAAGTGAAAAGATCCTGGAAGCTGAAGAGCACCAAAATTGTACCATTGATATATAATTGGAGCAATGGTGATGATGAAGGAGAACCTGCGGAGATCTTAAAAACCATCCATGGAAATATTAATACAAACCAACTACAGTTGGAATCTGTAGAAAGTCTATACCCCCTTTCGAAATTTTCACCTTTTGTTGCCTTATAGCCCAGAATTTCATTGCATTAAATCGGATTTTTTTCCACCTTCATTTACACATCGTAACCTACAACTTCCAAGTGGAAAACAAATTCTACAAATTTCAGAAAATTAATTAAAAATACAAAACGAGAATATCTTGATTGGGTAAGTATCCACCACCTAATAATATAAATTGTAAATTAGCTCAGGTGTCACAAATCATCTGCAAAATCACACACCAAGTTAATTGGCCTCCACCTGTGTTAAATTGTTGTAATTCTGATTATCTAATCCCATTGGGACCATTCTCTGTGCCCGAGCGTTGGTGCTGCCTAAGCAGTCTCCTTGGCGATTGGACACAATCCTGGACAGATCACCACTCTGACACAGATCTGCAAAAATAATTTAATATTGTCAAAATAAAATCACCTGATTATATCAGAATAAAATCAGTTGTTCCTGGAGGTTTCCTCTGCTGGGTAGTGCATTTCACAGCAAATACTCAACCATGAGACCCAATGAGCTTTCAAAAGACCTCCGGGATAAAGTTAAGGAAAGGCACAGATCAGGGGATGGGTATAAAATATTTAAAAGGCTTTAAATATCCCTTGGAGTACAGTTAAGATAATCATTAAGAAGTGGATGGAGCATTGTACCACCGAGAGCCTGCCGAGATCAGGCAGTCCCTCCAAACTGGATGACCAAAAAAGGAGACTGATCAGGAAGGCCACCAAGAGGCCAATGGCAACTTCCAAAGAGCTACATGCCTTTGTGGCAAAGACTGGTCACTGTGTACATGTGACAACAATATCCCAAGCACTCCACAAGTCTGGCCTGTATGATAGGATAGCAAGAAGGAAGTCATTACTCAAAAAAGCCCACCTTCAGTCCCATTTGAGGTATGTAAAACACCACTCTGGAGATTCTGAAGTCATGTGGCAAAAAGTTTTTTGGACTGACGAAACCAAGATGGAACTTGTTGGCCTAAATGCTCAACGTTATGTTTGGTGTAAACTCAACACAGCAGATCACACAAAGAACACCATCCCTACTGTGATGCATGGTGGTGGCAGCATCATGTCATGGGGATGTTTCTCATCAGCAGGGACTGGGTCACTTGTCAAGATAGAAGGGAAAATGAATGGAGCAAAATGCAGAAAAATCCTGGAGGATAACCTGCTGCCATCTGCAAGAAAGCTGAAATTGGGTATAACTTGGCTTGATTTCCAATCATCAATTTGGTTTCAGACCAGGTCACTCTACCCTGGATATGCTGCTACTGCTCTCCCATCAATGGATGGAGGTCCTCAATGCCAGACAGGAAATCCGAGCCGTATCCCTGGACATATCACGTGCTTTTGACACAGTCTGGCACCCTGCCCTACTCACCAAACTCTCTTCCCATGGTATTCAAGGCCATCTCCACTCATGGCTCGCAGACTTCCTCTCCTGTCGCAGTCAACATGTGGCCCTAAATGGAGTTCTTTCATCCCCTCTTCCTGTGCAGGCTGGAGTTCCTCAAGGTAGCGTTCTGGGCCCTGTTCTTTTTCTGGTTTTCATCAATGATCTCTAGGACTCTCTGGAAAATCCTCTATTTCTCTTTGCCGACGACTCCACCCTCTGCCGTACCATCTGTCATCCCTCAGACCGGCAAGCAGCAGCTTCTTCGCTCACTGCAGATCTGGATAAAATCACAAACTGGTCCAACACGTGGAACATGTCTTTCAATCCAGACAAATCTCACACTCTCACTATGTCTCTTCGAAAGGACCGTTTACAAAACCCCCCCATCCACTTTCTCAACAATCCTCTGGAAGAAGTCTTTTCTTTCAAGCTTCTGGGTCTCACTATCTGCCATGACCTTTCCTGGGAAAGTCACATTTCCAACCTCGTCTCAAAAGCCAGTCGCCGACTGGGAATCCTCCGTCGTGCAAAGTCCTTCCTCGGCCCTCTTGAGCTCCTGACCACTTACAAAGCTTTTGTCCGTAGCCTGATGGAGTACTGCTCTCCCCTCTGGGCTGGTGCTCCTGCCTCCCACCTTTCTCGACTTCACGCTGTCGAAACCAGGGCATTTAAGATCATCGGCATCTCCCGCAATGAAGCTGAGTCTTTGGGCCTCTCACTCAATCACCGCAGGTTGGTCGGTGGTCTTTCTGTCTTCTACCGACTCCTCTCCAGCCTTGCCCCCCCTGCTCTCTCTGCGATTTGTCCCAACCACATTTCCACAGGGCGCTCAAGGTCCGCCAACAACCCCCTTCTGGTAAAACTACCAAAATCACGAATCACTGCTCATCTTCACTCTTTCATTCCTCTTTTTTCCCGCCTTTGGAATAAACTTCCTCACTCTATTCTTTCCCATTCTTCCTTCCAGGCTTTCAAAACAGCTGTTCACCACCACCTCTTATCTTCCCCCATCCAAATCCTCGATCTTTTCTACCCCCGATAATCCACCCAAGCCCACAGTTCACCTGTGTCTGTTCCCCAATGTTTTGTCCCTTCCACTCCCGCCCCTCTTGTCTCATGCCTCCTTGCTGTGAGTTGTGTGTTCGCTCTCATACGAGCCTCGACCAAGGTATACAAAAAAAAAAAAAAAAAAAAAAAACTTTTTACCTTTCAGCATGACAATGACCCAAAGCACACCGCTCTTGCGACACTGGAGTGGCTAAGGAACAAAAAGATAAACATCCTTGAGTGACCCAGTCAGAGCCCTGACCTAAATCCAATGGAAAATCTGTGGCATGACTCGAAAATTGCTGTCCATCAATGCTCCCCATGCAACTTGAATGAGCCTGAACAGTTTTGTGCAGAAGAATGGGAAAATATTGCCCAATCAAGGTGTGCAAAGTTGGTCGAGACCTATCCCAACAGACTCACAGTGGTAATTGCTGTCAGAGGTCCTTCCACCGAGTATTAACTCAGGGATCCAACCAAGATATTCTAGTTTTGTATTTTTAATTAATTTTCTGAAATTTGTAGAATTTGTTTTTCACTGGAAAGTTTGTTGGTTACGATGTGTAAATAAAGGTGGAAAAAGTCTGACTTAATGAAATTTGATTCCAAGCTATAAGGCAACAAAAGGTTAAAAATACACCAATACAGGAGCGAGATAACGAAGCATCAAAAATATACTTCGGAGTAGAAGAGTGCCACCAAATATGACACAAACAAATGCGTAAAACAATGACCAAAGAATGCGCGTATAACAAGGCTGATACGTTACCCCGAGAAACATAATCACAGCCATGAACAAACTCGCAGTACGAGTGTTCCAATACAGTTGCAGAATAATAAACTGGCCACAAACGGAAAAAAAAAACGAGATATCAAAAAAGGAAACTCCTCCCCATCCACAGAATGTTCTACAAAAATCAGTGTATCCCGAGAATGGACCTGTCAAGATGAGGAGGAGGTCGCGGCCTCATGGAGCCAACCCAGTACACAGAGTGACAACATGAGGATTGGCTGAATACGTGAAAAGTGGGACACACTACAGAATCCAATTACTCTTGGAGTTTTAGGACTTTGTAGATTAATTGGTCCTAATGAACTTCATACTCATTAAGACTCATTATCTTTCCTCCTGGACAAAAATTCGGAAAAATCGCTCAGGCAAGCTGTTGACATTGTTCCATAGAACCATTATACCAAACCAGAAGCAAAAACTATGAATAGTCTACGAGTTTTAAGACTTTGAAGATTAATTGATTAGACCAATTAACTAAGTCAATTGGTGACAAATGTGAAATTTTATTGCGGGAGGTTCTGCGGCATCTCCCCAAATGTCATCCCTCCGAGTTTCAAGTCATTCTGACCACACGTTGCACAATAATGATGGAAAGATCGATTGTGAAGAGACGAAAGGATGGACGGACGGATCGACGACATGGACCCCCATTCTATAAGTCACTTCCTTCGGAACTGACTAAAAACTATGAATAGTCTCCAAGTTTTAGGACTTTGAAGATTAATTGGTCCTAATGAACTTCATACTCATTAAGACTCATTATCTTTCCTCCTGGACAAAAATTCGGAAAAATCGCTCAGGCAAGCTGTTGACATTGTTCCATAGAACCATTATACCAAACCAGAAGCAAAAACTATGAATAGTCTACGAGTTTTAAGACTTTGAAGATTAATTTATTAGACCAATTAACTAAGTCAATTGGTGACAAATGTGAAATTTTATTGTGGGAGGTTCTGCGGCATCTCCCCAAGTATCATCCCTCCGAGTTTCAAGTCATTCTGACCACAGGTTGAAGAATAGTGATCAAAAGATTGATTGTGGACAGACGGACGGACGGACAGACGGACTGACGGATGGATCGACGGACATGGACACCTCATTTTAGAAGTCACTTCCTTCGGAAGTGAGGGCCTCGGCTGATGTTCCATAACATGGTCGAGGATGGTTGTGGATGTCGATTACTCGTAAATACTCTTCCATGACCTCCAACCCCAAGCAGCAGCAGCAGCAGAATAACACCAACGGATAAACAAAAGTACAAAACCAAAGAAGGCTGGCAATCATCATATGCAATGACATGGCGATTAGAAGATGGAGCGCCTGTGTTGAGTTATGATGACGTTCGACATGAAGGTTCATTTTATGCTTTTCCTATTTTATACTTTCACTCCAGGGTGTCCGACTCATAAGGATAATCTGGATTATCGACTTGGTGTGTCCAATCACTGAAAGGCACCAATATCCACTTTGCACCTGTTTATGCTAATTTACATTTGACACCTCGCTGGCATGTGCACTTACCTTTGAGTTGCATAGCCTGGGTTAGATTCCCGATCTGACTATAAACTGTTGGAATGGTGATGCACATTTGCATCCAGGGCATTTCATCAACAGGTATACTGACCGCCCCTCAGATAAACCGACAGTCGGGTATCTCGTGTGATAGCATTAGCTCATGGATGTTGAAGATCCCATAGTGCGTCTTTCATGATTAGGTGTTCATGACTTTCATGACTCGAACAAATTACAAATTCCTGCCCAAATCACCTTCAATTGAATGTCATACCTGGCCAGCTGGTTTGTGTGGCTTTGGTCAAAAACTTTTCCCAGCCAACTACACACGACAGTGGCAATAATTAGAGCAGCAGCAGCAGCAGCAGCAGTAGTCATAGTAGTAGTAGAAGTTGTAGTATTTCACTGCATGTGGGAAGCGAAAAGCGGGGTTAAGCAATTTGTTAGTTTCTGTCGATCTGTCTGTCTGTCCTTCCATCTACAAACGTCGGTTTATGATCGATGAACAACTTAATTTCAATTTAATGTTATATTTTGAACACGAATTGGAACTTGTTGGTTAGCAGTAGTTTGGCTCTGAATCCATCCCAATCGGGCATGTGCAGAGGAGTGAGATTAAAAAAAAAAATATTTCAACTGCGTCTGCCTGTCTGGAAATCAAACAAAATTGAAAATCATTCCAAACAGGAAACTGAGTGTTATTTTTAAGGATGTCACAAAGGACACAAACATGAATAAGTAATGTTATGTGTAAAA
This sequence comes from Eptatretus burgeri, assembly GCF_056783735.1. NCBI lineage: Eukaryota > Metazoa > Chordata > Myxini > Myxiniformes > Myxinidae > Eptatretus > Eptatretus burgeri. Next base: position 83,134,360 of record NC_140963.1, on the reverse strand, counting down.
TAAGGTGGTGTAAAAGATGCTGCATCAATGGTTGTAAACTTCGGAATGTTTTTTTTCTACAACCCTTAAAATATTTATTTGATTTCATTTGAATTATATACTTAGACACTGGAGAACACAAGTCGCCTTATTGACACTTTCAAAACCCTTCCGTTTCGCAGTACTTGGACAAAATATCACAGCATGTTACGTCATCACGCCAAATCAAATTTGCCGCTCGTAGACCCGCCCATGTCGTTGTTTCTAAAGATTGCGTGGGGGTAAGGTGTTCTGTGAACTCTAGTTTTGTTTGGTTTTGTTTCTGTTTATATCTTACCACTAATCCTTTGAATTTCTGTGGCTTGCTGTTTGGCAAATGGATTCACCTTGCTCTAATGTATCTATCAGCTGCACCAATTTTTTTCACCGACCCTATTATAGGGCATTAAGAGTCACCCTCAAAGTATGGACTAGCATCATGCCTAGACGTCTTGTATACCAGACCAGACAGGGCATTAACAACCCAGTTCCCAGCACAGAATTTTCAATATCGTGTCTCTTGGGTTTTTCAAAACAATCGTCATGAAATGGTAATTCTCTGCTGACTGGCTCAGTTTCCACAAGCTTAGAAGCGAAATCCCCAATCCTGCAGGTACCTTTGGCAATATTCGAACCCTTAAGTTCTGGGATGCTCGCCCACTAGGCCATGGGAGTGCCGAGAGCCAAAATTCCTCCATATTTGGGTGTGAGCAATATGAGATCAAATGAAAGATGACCCGACACCTGTTCTTATTGAAAGAAAACTGAGAGGGCCTATAAAAATGCATTATTAAGAAAGTGTCATGTCCTGTTACAGCTGCGACATATCACTCCCTGATTGGCAAGATTAATTTTGAATAGAGCACATAATTGTCATGTTGCCGGAATCAGCACTTTTCGGAAGGGTGTGGATGTTAAAGCAATTAACTTTTCACAATATCGACTCCGACTCTCTCGGGTGTCCGAACACATGGCCTTTCAGATTTATCTTTGGAACCTCCAAGCCTCAAGAGTCTGCTCGGTCTTCGCAGCCTATGGGGACGCGATGCTTCAAAGTGTCGAGAAAACAAATCCAGGAACTGTTGACGAGAGTGCGCCTGCTTAAACAATCAGCTCCTGAATGGCACCACTCATTAACTATGGCTGCATTCAAGCCTATGGCCTGTGTACCACAAGGGAATACGTCTGCTCACTGACAGCTAAACTGTGCGCCTGCAGTGCTCGAATGCAGACTGACATGTCCAGGCACTCGATGTTGGAATATGAAGGTAATAATAGAAATGCCAGACAGGGGAAAAAGGCCTCTGAGACCACTATATCCGTGTCACCACACTTTATTACGAGCTACGCAGACAGATTCCTATATATTAATTTAAAAACACTGTTATTATTTTCATACCTTTGTTTATTGATGTTGTTTTAACGTTGTAAGCAAAACTTAGCCAAGTAACCTGAACCTCTGACCTCATGCCCTTTTACCTTTTGCTTTATGGTACGTCCACACATTCTAGTCTTGTATAACTTTTCCTTGCTTCGTTTGAGATTGTGGATGTTTTCCCATTTTCTTAAGTTAAAGCAGCATTGAGCTATACAGAGTGAGCCAAAAAAGTGGGCTCCTGGAAAAGTTGAATAACCTTCATAGTTTTCATTCAATCCCTTTCATTTTCCAGCAGGTCTGAACTGAGGACACGATGCTTCATGACCAAAATCAGGAAGGTCACCCAAGAATTGCTGCTGTTGCTGACTCAATCTTCCATAGTCCCAATAAATCTCTTCAGGACTGCTGTCAAGAGCTCAACATCAGCAAAGAAAGCGTGAGGATAATTTTGATAACAGTGCATACAAGTCATCAACAACCTTGCTCGACGTGTGGACTTCTCCTTTGAGCAAAATGGTGCTCATTTGGAGCACATCATCAAAGATCAATGTTGTCAGTAATTTCATTGCAAAATTGTCAAATTTCTTTGAAGACAACTGAAGTTTTCAGTGATATCTTGGCTGTGAGTGAGTCATGTGATCTTCAAATGTTGTTAAGTTTGATTAGATAATATTAAAGTAATTAAACTTTTCCCAGAGCCCACTTTTTTGGATCACCCTGTATGTGTGTACGTAAATATATATATATATATATATATATATATATATATATATATATATATATATATATATATATATATATATATATATGACTTTGAAATAGTTCAGGGCATTCGTTGGTATGCTCGAGCCAGGGTCAAATTGCATATTTGCTCTTGAGGTTTATTTACACTTCCAAGGAATGAACAAAAGCAAAATAAGACCAAGGGACTGACACTTGGAGAGTAAGGCAGAAAGATCTCTGCAGGGCAGTATCATGGACCGGTCCCCAAAAATAGCAGGGTACAGAGATTACCCATAGATGTGAAAAAAACTTATACAGTATTGTAAAAACAACACAGTTTCTTTCTGGAAGGTAGGTTGGTAGGGAGGTACTAAGTATGCACAACAAGTGATGTGATACTACTAGCAAAAAAGACCATGTAACAAGGCAAAAACAGACAAGAGCGCCAAAACCACAAACACCTTTACTGATAGAAAGAGGGAAAAAACAAAAATAAAAGTGGAATTAGAAAGTGGACGTGACAAAACAAACACGACAGAGGAAAGGGGTTTAAAATGCAGAAAGATAAATGTATTTCACAACCTTTGCATATCATTAGCATAATGCATGTCGTAAGCAAAATTGTAATCTAGGATTATCTACTCACATCGAAGCACAATGGCTCGGAAAGGTATTGACAGTTGGAATAACGGATATGCTAAAAATCAAACTTTGATATATATATATATATATATATATATATATATATATATATATATATATATATATATATATATATATATATATATATATATATATATATACATATATATACACATACAGTATATACATATATATATATATATATATATATATATATGTACACACATACATATACGTACACACAAACACACAACCAAATTTCCACTATGGTTATACTGCATCCTATGTAGTGTACTGTATATGTGAAAAATAACTTTTTTACCTACTTCATATCAAAAATAGCACAAAATTCATGCACACATCACTAATGCAAAGAATGTACAACAAAAACTTTTGACTATTTACAAAAAGACAATATAAAAATATACAAATATGTTTGTGTACAATTTGGCAGAGTACTAAAAGTCCCATGTTAATCTATTTTGGCATAAAGTCCAAGGGCATGGGGCAAAGGCTCAGGTTTCAATCCAACATTCAACACCGACCTTGCCTTGTTTGTAACATCCATCGTCACTCACGTTTTGTACTGATCATGATGTCATCATGACGCAAGAATCACTGTGTCTTCATGTGCAATTGTTAAAAAAAATGTCAACGTGCACTTCATCCTCGCTGAAGCAGGAACGGCAGCTGCAGTTGTGATCTTTTGAGGGAATCCTTCCACGACATGTCATAACTCCAATTGAGAACAGTATTTGATTTTCTGATTGCTCAATAAATGTAACCTTACATAAATATGCACTTCTGCGGTGTACGCACGCACGCACGCACGCACGCACGCACGCACGCACGCACGCACGCACACACACACACACACACACACACACACACACACACACACACACACACACACACACACACACACTACAGAGCACATGACGTGAGTGAGTGAGTAATGAGGTGTTCCTTTTACATACGTCTATTTTCCTCTTTGTTGTCTCAAGCATCGTGGGACACGGAAACACGACGAGTTACACATTCTGTGTTGATATCCTCATTACATTTGAACTTGTACCTCTTTGCAGACATCATCACTCATATCCATTGACAAATCAAGATTATTCAGAATGTATGACAGGAGGTCAATATACATTGGGATTGGAGTCCCATGATGTAGCAGATGGTGTGCTCCGCCCACGAGCGAGAAAACCCGGGTTTGATTCTGGTGTGGGGTGACACTTAAGGCATATTCTTCACTTCAAATGCCTCAAACATCCTTGCTGTAAGTGGGACCCCAAATGTTGTTCCATTGGTGGATCACTTTTCGCAGTAGGCTTATCAGTCCCGTCGTTGCGAGGAGCAAGTGGTTTGGTCTTCTTGGAAGTTCCGAATAACACCAGGTTACATAGCTTGCTCTAACAGAGTGTGGATTCTGTGGAAGCGACAGTTATTCATACACCCTATTGCTCACATGTCAAACGTGACCGGTCATCTGGCTAAGGAGAGCAGCCATTATCTTAATATGACAGTTGAATGAGTATTGTGTGCCACATATGAAACACCCAGAAGCATGACTATGATACATGTGATATTGACAGAAGATGTACAGAACTACACGTGACTGCTGATGTGGACCCCCCAAGTTGACAGGACAGAGTTCCACCAGAAAGTTTGGAAGGTTGGAGAGTATATAAGGCCACGGACTCCTGTTTAAAAACGATTCAAGAGTAACTCCTTTAAATCCACTATCATATATTTCATGCCCTTTATTTCCTGTGAAAATATTTGCTTTTCTTGATTGCTGAGCATTCTAACGGAAGAAATGGGCCCAACTTGCAAAAGGCACAGAACAATCGACTTCACAACAGAACAACTGCTGCAAAGTAGAAGTAAAGGTGGCCGGTGGGTTATTGCTATTTACTGGAGACCTGTGCCAGACAAGTCCGGAAAAACTGCAGGCTTCACACCTGCCTAAGGCCCACTCGTACTGGAAATGCATCGTCACCCATGTGGTGCTCTCCATTTCCAACTGTCATGGTGGATGGTAAACAAACTGTCTGCGAGTCATCCCGTAACTTGGCTTCAAACTGGCCATTATTCGTCAGGGTTCTGGGGATCTCAGCTGCATAGTAGTTCGGATCACACGATCCTCTGAGCTCGGCCGGCTGAGAAGCTGCCATGATGCCCATTGTGACAAAGTGACCATCATCCCAGCCGTATCTAGTGTTGGGCGGCGCCTGTATCTCAGAGTCCATTGCTTTGTCGGACGAAGCTGACTCTTTTGCCGAGGCTTCACGCTCCCCGCCAGTGCGAGACCACACGCAGCACAGGAGGATTGCCATTGTTATGGCTCCAGATAGAAGTCCAAGTGAACTCAGTACAATTCCGACCAGCAACATGGCATTCAGACTTGTGGGCAAGCCTGTGGGCCCCGGTTTCATGAGGATGGCCGAGCTAAGACCGCTGCTTGTTCCATCACTGGACCGGCTGGACGTGACACCGGATACTGTGACTGTTTGATCTTCATCTAAAAAGACAAAGCATGATTGTAATCACACACACAATAACACAATGGCATTATCAGACACAGATAATGATGTAATAGTTTTATAGCTTTGGAAAATGTAGAGTACGTGAAATAAACATTTTATCTTTATATCTTCAGATGATCCAAATGACATTCACTGGACACAAATTGCCTTTTTAAATGTATTTATTACTTCTGCCACCGGAGGTTGCTGGAGGTTATGTTTTCATTCCAGGTTGTCTGCCTGTCTGTGAACAGGATATCTCAAGAAGTTGTGGACGGATTCAAACGAAATTCAGTGGGCAGGTTCGGTGTGTGATAAGGACCGGTTTGTTGAGATTTTGGTGAAGATCTGGATCCAGATCTGGCGACTAGAATTTTTTCATGATTTGTGATCATTGAGAGATGGGGCCAAAAATGATATATAGCATATTTCAAAAAGTTGTGAACGGATTCGGACGAAACTTGGTGGACAGGTTGGGTGTGTGACAAGGAAGAATTGATTCGATTTTGGTGAAGAATCAGATCTGGATTTTTGCTTCAGGTGCAGATCCAGATCTGGCCTTTCAGTGGGATACAAAACATAAACTGTTCAGCCTGGTGGAAGTGCAATTTTAGTTTATACAGTAACCGTAGACTCATTGAGGAGGTTTTGCATATTGTCTGTCGGAGAAGGACATGAACGAAATGAGCCTGAGATCTATTCATATGGGAATGAACCTGAAACTTTTGCACCAGGAGCTAGGTGCTCAGGTGGAAGACCCAATGTCCAACCCAATGTTAATAACTCCAACCCAAAGAGTCCAACCCAATGTTAATAACTGATGCGGGATTCAAACAAAAACAAATCTTTCCATTTAAGGAACTATAATCACAAACAGTCATTGAATTATAACTGATATAAACTTGGGCAAAATATGCTTTTTGTATTCTTCGAGGTAATTATGTTTTGTGGAGATTATTAATTGGTTTTAATTACAAAACTTTACCTCCTTTGCTGGTTTCCTAAATATCTGGAATCAAGCAGTATCCCTTTGGAAGTACATCAAATGGCTTCAGGTACAAGCCCAAGACAAGTCGGTACAATTCCGACAAGAAACATACCATTTAGGAAGGATCGAGGGGTACATAGATATTGGCAGGAATGGTGGGTAGCTGAGATACGGATTCCTGATTGGATACCTGTGTAGTGATTGTGATGTCTGTGAAAGAGTCTCGTCCAAAGGTAAAATGCACATTCTCTGTGTTCTGTGTTTGTTAATTCCTCACCTGACAATCGTTTTCACCTCCCCCACTCCCCCCCACCCCCAAGCCCAAGTAATTATTGTGGAATAAAAAAAATGTGGTCATATTATATAAATGTATAAAACACCCTGGTAATGTCTGTGCTTGTCCCGTTGCTCTCATTCCCATTCCTCCACCTCTCACACCCCTTCCCCAATGAATTTAATTGAATGTGGAGGTGTAGCACAGGCTTGACGGGCCAAATAGTCTCCTCCAGAACAAAGGTCGTTGTGTAATGTAATGACCTTGATTGTCATTACGCTGTGCATGCGAAACGAAGAGCGGGGTTGAGCAATTGGTTCACTTCTGTCTGTCCATCTCCTAACGTCAGTTTATGATCGAGGAACAACTTGATTTCAGTTGAATGTTACATTCTGAACATGAATCGGAAAACAAACCTGCAAGTTAACAATACTTTGGTTCTGAATTAGTCCCGATCGCACATATACAGAGAGGAGTGAGATAATTTTTTTTTTACACTGTCTGCCTGTCTAGCAGTCAAACAAAATAGAAAATCATTCCGAACAAGAAACGTACTGTTTTTAAGGACGTCAGAAAGGATACAAACAACAGGCACAAAGAACTAATGTAACGAGTTAAGTAAGGTGGTGTAAAAGCTGCTGCATCAACGGTAGTAAATTCCGGAATTTATGCATTTATATGACTTTTACAATGTTTAATTTCAGTTGAATTGTATACTTTAACACTGCAAAACACAAATCACCTTGTTGGCACTTTCAAAACCCTTCTGTTTAGCAGTACGTACTTGGAAAAATATTCATGTCCTGAAGGCAGAGTTACTATGAGCCAAAACTATGAGAATCAGCATTCATACCATCATGCCATGAAGGCAGAATAATCTCTGTCTCTGTCTCTCTGTCTGTCTCTCTCTCTGTCTGTCTCTCTCTCTGTCTCTCTCTCTCTGTCTCTCTCTCTCTCTCTGTCTCTCTCTGTCTCTCTCTCTCTGTCTCTCTCTCTCTGTCTCTCTCTCTCTGTCTCTCTCTCTCTCTGTCTCTCTCTCTCTGTCTCTCTCTCTCTCTCTCTGTCTCTCTCTCTGTCTCTCTCTCTCTCTCTCTCTGTCTCTCTCTCTGTCTCTCTCTCTGTCTCTCTCTCTCTGTCTCTCTCTGTCTCTCTCTGTCTCTCTCTCTCTGTCTCTCTCTCTCTCTCTCTCTCTCTCTCTCTCTCTCTCTCTCTCTCTCTCTCTCTCTCTGTCTCTCTCTCTGTCTCTCTCTCTGTCTCTCTCTATCTCTCTCTCTCTCTCTCTCTCTCTCTCTCTCTCTCTGTCTCTCTGTCTGTCTCTCTCTCTGTCTCTCTCTCTGTCTCTCTCTCTGTCTCTCTCTCTCTCTGTCTCTCTCTCTCTCTGTCTCTCTCTCTCTGTCTCTCTCTCTCTCTCTCTCTCTCTCTGTCTCTCTCTCTCTGTCTCTCTCTCTGTCTCTCTCTCTCTGTCTGTCTCTCTGTCTGTCTCTGTCTCTCTCTGTCTCTCTCTCTCTCTCATTCATTCCTTGCTTATTGTGTCCATCTGTGTCCCCACTGACAATTGGTTGCTAAACCATAAATCACCTCACTCTTCCATGAGCCTCAATCTTGCATAAATACATGTAGGAGTTAAAACAACATTCGATAAAAAGACAACAATTATGACATCACTCATACCAGAGCTGAGGTTTGCTTCAGGAATGAAACTTGTGTTAACACTCGCAGGATCTGCAGGAAAAAACGTGTACAAATTAATTACCTGCCACACATTTAACTTATCGGTGCAATTTCATCGTCATTTACAATATCTGAAACAGTTCAATATATTTGTAATTCTGCAGGGAGAGAGGGAGAGAGGGAGAGAGGGAGAGAGGGAGAGAGGGAGAGAGGGAGAGAGAGAGGAGCTCGGGGTTAACATCAGGGATCTCACAAAATAAAGGACAAATGAAATTCTGAACGAGCACGTCAGTGTAAGTAATTGAACACCGCTGAACAATCGAAAGGTGTTTTGAAAGACAACATGACGGCAGGATTGGTCATGGCTATCCAAGTGTGCTGATTGACCTTGCCCATGGTTGATGGGTTCATTCTGACCTTGGCTCCTCTGTGTACAATCCTGCCAAAGTGGATCGCAATGGTACGGCGATGACCCCGTCACATTGCTCACCCTTGAATCCACATCAGGTGGAGCTGTCATGGCTGCAAGCAGGAGATAAACAAATATTGCTGATTGTAACACTCAATGACCTTACTGCATCCTGCACCAAACTCGTTTGTCAACTTGCTTATTTATTTGTTTTAACAAAATTGCACACTTCATTGAACATTGCTCTTACAATTGTTGCATAACGTATTTGTCAAATCAAAGTTTCAATTTGTGTATAAATCTGAGTGCAAAGTGATGGACAAAGGGAACACAAGAAGAGGTGATCTTTTTTGCCAGGTGCATACCGAAACTGGCGCAGCCCAGGATTTCTAGACGTAGGCCGATGCCCCGGTAGGTCCACTTCTCGGGGTAGACCCTGATGAAGCGCGTAACTAACGGGTCAAAACGCCGAAGCACCGGCAAATCTCCGTTGGAGTTTCCTTCAAGCAACTGTCGCAAACAGGTATGAGGATGCAGCTCAGATTTCTTGTTCGACTATAATGAGCTCTTGCTCTGTAATCAATGCAATACCTTATGGTCTTCTGTTTGGTGCTCCTGTCTGAACAATGCTGAGATTCAAGGTTCAAATCTCATATACCATGTTTGTTTGTCGATTGACCTTGTAATTCAGCTAAAAAGTACATGGATATCTCCTTATGTCATAACCCAAACTCTAAATGTACAAGCTTCTTTGTCACTTTAGACAAAGTAAATGAAAACCAACTGTGTTTCCATGTTATGGAACATCAGTGCATAATAATAAAAATGATAATAATAATAATAATCACTACCATTATTAAAATAAAATAATGACAATAAAATGTAAAGCTCTGCCTCACTAAGAGTGGTGTATCTCTCAGAACTTGTTTGGTTGACAACAACAAATGGATTATTAGTATTACCTCACACGTGTGAAGCGAAAAGCAGGGTTAAGCAATTGGTTCAATTTGTCTGTCCGTCTGTCTACAGATGTCAGTCTATGATCGAGGAACTAATGAATTTCAATTTAATAATACATATGTTGAATAATGTAAAACTGAATCGGAATACAAACCTGCAGTTTAGCAGTACTTTGGCTCTGAAATTGGCAACATGTATGAAATCTCATCCTGATCGCACATGCGTACAGAGGAGTAAGGTAATCTTTTTTTTTTACACTGTCTGCCTATCTGGCAGTCAAACAAAATTGAAATTCATTCTAAACAGGAAAATTACTGTTTTTAGGGACAGCATAAAGGATAAAAACAGGCACAAATAACTAATTCAATGTGTTGAATAAGGTGGTGTAAAAGATCAATGACGGTAAACCTATGAAAAAGGTTTTTTTTTTTCCGACAGCCTTTAAAACCTTTTTATTTCAATTGAATTATATACTTGAACACTGGAAAACACAAATCACCTTGTTGGCACTTCCAAAAACCTTCCGTTTAGCAATACTTGGACAAAATATTTACACTGTCAGACGTCCTAAGGGCAGAGTAACGATGAGATGCGGCATTCAGACAACTATGGCGACTGTTTGTTTAGTGCAAAACACAAAGCAACAGTTGAAAAGACCCTTCCCATGTCCCTTTTCTCAAGACTGTGCAGGGTAAGGTGTTCTATAAACCCTCCAGTTGGTTACTGTGGCAAAGTTGTAAACTTCGGGAAGAAGTTGAAGCAAAGTAAAGGGAATGCAAAGCAATAATGGAAACAATGTCGTTTCAAAACCTCACCTTCGGTCTTCGGTTGTTCTCGCGCAGGAAGAGCCAATTGTCTCCATCCATACTGTATCCAAGGAAGAACTTTCGCACATATGACATGTTTCCCTTCCCATTGGTGATCCCTTGTACAGTGACACCTGTCACAGTCACCTCTTTTGTTAAGTCCACCTGCCAAGACAGTCCACAATAGTTTCATCACCCTCTCGGCCACTCAAGCCAGAAGCTTCTGTGAGTCTATTTCTAATGGTCAGCCTATTTTGCATTGTCATGTGATATGACTGCCTATCAGAATATCAAGTGCCACGCTTTTGGCACATCAAAATTGAAGTTGTCCATTTTCTTCAATTAAGTAATCTATACTATAAGAGAACTGTTTGTGTGTCTGTGTCGACATTTTTTCTCAGAGATGGCTGAACGGATGTTTGTCAAACTTTCAGAAGTTTATCAGTGAGTGTCAGGGAGTGTTTTAGGCAAAAAAGCAAAAAAACAAAAAAATAGAAAATTTAGAAAAAAACAAGTTCGATTTTTTTTTATCACTCTTTAGTGATGAAGCCTTTTTTTTAATTAATGACATTTATATTCAAGTACACATAGGTATAAATTAATACAAAATAATTACCAGACAATTAAATCCAAATAAACCTCTTCCAGAAGAGGTTGAAGTTGGCAGAACATCTTCCTGAATGGCCCCATAATTATATATCAGGGCAAACTTAACCCAGAAACATCAACGGCACATTCACGATCATCCATTCAACAAATAACATGAAATTCCACTTGTTAGGTAACACATACAATATGCCTCTTTGCCAAATATTTTCAGCGTGTTTACAAAGTCATATTACCTCCCACCACAGAACCTGAAAAATGAATATAATGAAGACACAAGCTGTAAAAATGTAAACTATGAATACACAAAACTTTTCAAATCATAAAAAATAAAATAGTAACATTAACAGGAACACACACACACACGTTTTGTGTGTGTGTGTGTGTGTGTTTGTGTGTATGTATGTATGTATGTATATATATATATATATATATATATATATATATATATATATATATATATATATATATATATATATATATATATATATATATATATTGTTGCAGATTCGCGCCCGCCGGCGTGCGACGGCCACGTAACTCGAATCGCGGCACGTCGCCCACCGGACGGACAATCCAGTCGTGACCCTCTCGGACTAACGCCGGGAACCAGTCACGGGTGGACCTTTCGGTCTCACCGCGATCGAGCCAATCAGCCCCCGCGTGGGATAGGGTTGCTCGCCAAATTCGACCTACCTAAGTACCCACACGGAGGGTAGACCGGGCGATCGCACCTCGCCGCAGGTCGACTTCGGACACGGGCCACTTAAGCGACCCGTTCCGTACTATCGGGATAACCGAGCGGTGTTATTCGTCGACCTCGACGGTTCGATTAATTATCGGGCGTATTCAGCCCACTACCAATCCTTTACGTGAAGCAAGATGAGGATTCAATGAAAGAAATGACGAAGCGAAGCGGGAAACAGTTCAACACAAAGCACATTTATTCGCGCTGAACGGAAAGCACACATATTCAATTCCACCAAAAGCACATAGAAAAGGAAAACAATGCAATTTACACAAAAAGCAAATGCGACAATGCAGATCTAATACCGATTACGCAAGCACACGGCAACACTTATACAATTTTACTTCACAGACGGCGCCGACAACACATACCCAAAACCAAGAAAAAGAACCCTCAAGGATGAGGCGGGCCTGAGGCCGAGACCGGGTCGGGCCTACCCGTCTGGTGATGAGACGCGGAGCGGCGATGGTGCCTCAACTCCGCGGGCCTCGCGGGCAGTGTCTGGTAGGGGGTGGGAAAGGGGCCCCCTTGGTCGCACTATCTCAGCGCGGGGGGAAACAGGAGGGGGTTGCTGATGCTCGGGGTATAGAGGATTCCTACTCTGCCTCGAGTCCCGCGACGAGCGTCTCCACCTCGGCCAGGTCGCGCTGTCGGCCTCCCTGGGGTGCAGCTCCCTGCACGACGCGAGCACCCCCTCGTCTGCCCTCGCCGCCTCTCCACAGCTCCGTCCCCTCCGCTCCGACTCCAACGTACACGACGGCGACCAGCTCCTTTTTGCTCCTTCCCAACTCCACCGCCCGCGAAGTCTTAACTCTCTGTTTTCTTGACTGACGAACGCGGTCGCTTATATCAGCCCCGTGGCTTCGCTCTCTCATCTTTGACCCCCTCCCTTCGACCTTTCACCTCGCTCCCCATTGGCCCGAGAAAAAGTGGGCGTGAATGCTTTTTGATCCATAAATTTGCATATATCGATTGCCCTCCAACGCCCTGGGGGCGGGGCCAAATCGCCCCTCGCTCACCGATTGGACAGAACAAAAGTGGGCGTGTGTCGTTTTTGATCCGTTTTTGAAGTGGAAAATCTGTGGTTTTGTACATGCTGTTCGGCGCGCGCGCCCTGCACGAGTCCAACACCGGTACCCACAAGCGGCGCAAGAACGGTGGCGATGCGACGGTTGCGAGGTGTGACGTGAAGCGGCGCCGCGGTGGGTGGTTGATGTTGTGGTTGTGGTGGTAATCATGGCGGTTGGTCCAAAATAAAGATAGCAAAAGAAAAACGGCTATCCTGAAGAGTCGCAGCACGCATAAATGACATGTATTCCCACTAGACAACGGGTTTGGGCCTAACTACACATGTACTTACCGAGATATCTCACCTAAGGGACCTGAATGGTGGTTTGCGAATTTGGTAACCACAACACTATATATATATATATATATATATATATATATATATATATATATATATATATATATATATATATATATATATATATATATATATATATATATATATATATATATATATATATATATATATATATATATATATATATATATATATATATATATATACACACATAGTGGTGTGTGCTTATACATTGTTTCAGCACAGAAGCCATGTTTCAATTTAATAATACATGTTGAATAATGTATTGGTTAATACATTATTGTCTGAAGTATTGGAATAATGTATTGTCTTAAGTCACTCACCCGTATTTGATTTTTCATTTATATATTTTCATTAATATTATTTATTTATTTATATTTTCATTTAGGGATGCTTTATCACGGTTCAGTGATTTTTTCCTGGTATATTCGCTTCGATGTCCGTCGGCACACAAAATTACCGTGCTTCCCCATTGTCTCGGGTCACTCGCCCGCATTTTTTTCTTGTTCTTCTATTCATATTTTCACTTACGCATGTTGTCCGACGATTCTGTGATTTTTCCCAGTGTACCGGCTTCGTTGTCCATTGGCACCCTAAATTTCAGCTTTCTACGTCACCCAGAAGGCATCGATCTTGAATATTAGTCAGTCAGTCAGTGGTGAGAAAGAGGTTTATATCTTCGATATTACTCATGAAATGTACCACGGCAGATGAAGATGATGGTTTGGGGGGGGGGGGGTAATGGGGCTTTGTGACCATCCTGCCTGGTATAGTATATTTGTCAATGTGCGAAGTGATTTTGCGACCTGTTGGTTTCAGGTCTCATGGTCACTTGACAGTCACAATTCCGTGGGGTTTCCTCAAATCTCACGGGATTGCGAGTTCGACAGATGACTTGAACGGGCAATTTTAAAATCTCTCTATAGTGCCAATAAGCCAATGTTGCCATGTGAAGGGTCATATTAAATGATCCCCGACCCCATTCCTTAGTGGGTGTGGGGGAATGTATTAGGCCCCCACAAAAAATAGACCAGGCAATGCCGCGTACCTCTACTAGGAAGCAATACAAGAGGATTACTGACCTGGAGCCACTCTCCAGCAACTTCGTGCTTCGGTGTCCAGCCGTGATGGGGGGCCATCAGACGAGCCAAGGCGGCCGCATGGCTGGGACCCTTCTCAGACGACGCGGTCATCTGCCAGTCTTTCACCTCCCCTGTCGCCAATCCAAATGGCTTGGAGCATGGGAAGTCTGTCAGAGTTGAACAGAAATGAGCAAAGCCATTGTCTACCTTTTTCTCAATGTTACTTTGCATTTCACTTGCATCACATGGTCTTCTCTTTCAAAGCCACTAATAATTATATGCAAGGGCTGTTCATTGTGTTTACTCTCTGGTCTTTTTCTCTAGTTCTTCCGATTTTTATTTGTATTGAAACATCCAATTTAGAGTTCCACCTTTCAAACCGTCAATTTCCCAGTAGTTGTTCTGCTACCATAGCTGTCTAGGTGTTCAAAGTTTGGTTATATTTTTAGGGCGGAGAGTCAAAAAAAAACACACACACACACACACACACACACACACACACACACACACACACACACACACACACACACACACACACACACACACACACACACACACACACACACACACACACACACACGTAGCCAGAAGTAAGAAGTTGTTCTATTTCAATCATAATAATGGATGTTTTTCACAACACAATTAATTATTATTCCTTTTTCCCATTGAATGATATTGGAATGTTATTTGAATGTTCACGACTGATTAAACTAATTGGCGATTTTGTGTGTAATTTAATGATGCTGTTTTTTGAAGTCCTATATTTTTATTTTATTCTTCCGATTTTACAAGGAAGCAAGGATTTTTCAAGCACACGAGAGGGTCATTTGGCCCACCATGCTCATGTGTTATCCATACCACTGCACTCCCACCTACTGCAGGCAGTGCTAAAAATACAACTAACCACAAACAGGCAACTTGACCGGCACACCTGAACAGAATGGCGTCCAATTTTCGAGATCTCCAAAGGATGGTGCACTCTGCGGTGCAACATACCTGTGCTAGCATTGCATCTGGAATCGAACCCAGAATAGATAGCACAATGGCAAGTTCTCTAACGACAGAGCCCACGTCTGCTCTTCGTACTGACATGGTACATTTGCGGCTTTTCGACTTTGATCATGATACAGACCAAGTTTTGGTTAAAGAACAGTATTTGTTTTCAAGTGATCTGCAACAGAGTCAAAACGAGTGTTTACATGAACATGTTGTTGTGACTGGTTGATGAGACGTATAAAAGCTGTTCTGCGAACAGACGTATTCAAACCGACGTTCGTTGTGACTCGTAAGAATCAGCCATTGCTGGTTCTCTTTGAAACATGCAGAGCAGCTGGAGTGAAATGCAGTGAATCACATTTTTTTTTGATGCAAATGGAAATTCCTCATGGAATACATTCCATCTGGAGGCCTTGACGATGGTCTGACTGTTTGATTGAGATGGAAGATAAGCTGGAGAAGAACCAACATCCATTTGGGGTCCCTTTGAAATTCTGGACCACCCATCTAATGCAACCACTCATCAAGCGGGAGTATTTTTCATGGAGCGTTGGAGGATCATTAGTTGAAAATCAATGACAAAGGAGGTCCCGCTGTTAATTTTGGTCACGGTCGGAACATGTTTAGCCATGGTGATGGCGGCGCACTCACAGAGCACACGGAACCAGTGCAGAATGAAGTACACAGGAAAAACTCCTTGGGAGCGGTTGAGATGCTCGGCCTGTGAATGCCTTTGTCTTGCTCCATGCTCCTTGAAGTCTCATGGGGACCAAAGTGCTCACTGGACGTCTGTGGCTCCACGACGGCGGAAGGATGAAGACGTGGAGATGAAATTAGACATCACTCGCTTCAAGTCTTTTTCCCACGTTGGCCTTGCGAGGCATCAAGATCACTTCGCTCTCGGACATCAACCTACGTTTCATCAGGATGAGAAGGCAAACTTGAATGGGAGAGCCAGCAATTTTGACCAGCATGGTTCTTTTTCGGTAAATATGCAGGACTTTCCTCATGAACCTTTTGGAACTTCCTATGATAATCGAGTTGAGAGAAACAATATCCAGAGGAACAGGAAGCAATTTCCGGGGGGGGGGAGGGGGTGGGGGAGGTTTCTCCCATGGCTCCTTGTTTGTTCAGATGCCTGTGCCTTTTCTACAAAATCACTGGATGCACCCTTGGCCCTTTTCAGGTGGATCTGGGAGGATGTTTCAGGCGTATCTCAGATGGCGGATTCCTGGGGCGACTCAACTTCCTTGCAGTGAGTGGAGAACAAGGTTTATTTGTCTTTTCCTACTGGCTTTGTGTGCCTGTCCACAACTTAACGGTAACATTACCCCCAAGTCTCGGACAGAAACCAAGCACGATCTCCCAACTTTGGTAAAAAATGAATTGTGAGAAATAATTATTCATCTCAGAATTGTAAAGTTACGTCGTGACACATAAATTTACATAAACTTCACAAAATGATTCCATGGTGCACATGATGGACACTAAACATAGACCATGCATGTGTTTACACATGAAGAACCTAAACTGTCGTTCAGTTACAAATTTAAGGCACATGGAACAAAAGGGACACCTGGCTCATTTGCTTTCTCCTCTACCAAGAATGTGCAGACACTTTGCTATGGCTTAATTTGCTACTGTGTATGGCCATTACTTGCTGAGTTACAGCTGCACAGACAATTGGAATTTCCTCAAAGGGTTTTGGTGGAATCCTCTAAGGAAAAACTTCCAGGTGATGATGCAGCTGCAGTTATATCAAGCCAGCCTGGGTAAGGTATGCCAAACATCAAGCACATCCTCCGCATGTTCAACCGTTGAATGACAATGGTAGCAGTTACGTCCAGGATGGACAGTATAGCTGCTTGGAGGATATAGTGTATTTCAGGTATTGTCAGGCCATATGACTGGCAGGAGAGTCTTGGGATATGCACTCTTGCCTCGGAGCTATCTAACCTGGGTTTGAATCTCAACCCAGCTATAAACTCTCATTCTGGTGTTTCGCAGGCAGGCCGAGGCATCAATGCGTGTGCCATCATTTAGAAGGATGTTAAACTAGGCGTCCGTCTGCTAACATTAGTTGGTGGATGTTAAAGATCCCATGATATCCCTGAAGAAGAGTAGACGAGCTATGTCCAGAACCATGGACAAATTACAAATTCCTGCTCCAAGCTACTTTGTTGAACATCAGGCTGAGCCAGCTGGTTTTTGATAGACTTGGGCGAAACTTTCCCTGGCCAACCCCACGAGAAGGTGGGAATAATTGTGGCCATTAAAGAACAACACCAACAGACAGGCTGCCATGATGTTATGTAAACAATGGGTGATTTGGATACTTAACTTAGGACAGCCTGTCATCACATAAATTGGGATGATGACGATGAAGTCTGAAAAGTGGGTCATGTGACTGCGTCTTTCTTTGGACTCGACTGCCATGAATGATCATCGGGAGTACCTTCTTACTGAACTATCAATGGTGTGATACTTGTTGCGAAGTACTTTCATGGCCATCGATCCAAGGGAGCAATCATTCAATTGTGTTGTCATTCAAGATGCACCCGAGCCTGCACGCCAGGTGTCGGTGCTTTCTTTGACCCACAGCTTGCAATGCTGACCCAATGTTCTTTCATTCTGCCTCACATGTGCTTTGACCTTTTGCACGTATCCTGTCTCTTCCCAAGTCTGACAATCGCGTCTTGCTGTGACTTACTCACATCGAGCACATACCCTTGGTCAACAATATGAACATCTGGATACAGTGACTGCCAAATTCTATCCTAAATAACAATGTTTTATTATTTAATACAAATTTTGCGAGGTGGTGAAAGTTTGCAACACGTGCACAAAACGTTGGTTTTCAAGTGAAAGACCTTCCTTAACTTGTGCACCAACTTTTCTGTAGGTACAGTAGATGTCCTCCTTCAAAATGTGGGAACTCCACTGCCTGGGATGTCATGGTTGTTGGCATGATAAATCATACAGGAAACATTTGCAAGAAAATAAGCAGCAAAAACAGAGATCTAACTTCCTCGGGTTTCACCTGACTCGAGGAATGGCATCGCATGAAGGCACAGGCCTTACCTGTGATATGGCAGCCGTACAGTTCGAGGCGAAGCGAGATCCCATTTTCCCAGGTCTGTGGCCGTAAACGGACATATCGTGCCAGCGTGAAGTTCGGCAGCTTGTTCTGCACCACGTTCGTCTCATCCACATTTCCTACAAACACCTGTGGATGCAGTTAATATTATTCGTCATTTCTCTGCACGTGTAAATGGCTGCACATCGCCCACTCTTGAATACACAGTTATATTTCCACTGGCGTCCCAGGAAATGTGTTCGTGCATACTGTATATGGAATTCCATGGCTAAAAGTTATGCGTCACAAAGGAACATGGCTTCAGTAATTGCCTGCCAGAGATGAACATACAGTGGTCCTCTCTTTGGTGGTAAATTTCAAGGAAACTTAGGACACAGGAGGAGGCTATTTGCAGGAGGAGGTCAACAAGCATACAGGAGGAGGCCAATCGAGTCTGTGCTGCATCCATTATATTGTTCACCCGTGCCGAAGTCGATTTCTGAGAGTCCTCATTCATCCATTTCTATGCCACACATAGCTGCAGGGTCGCATCATCGCTGGGGGTGTGGCTGTGTCACAGATGCAATGCTCCTTGTTGATGAGAATGGGAATTTTGAATTTGGCCATGGTGTCGGCGATAGCGCGCCTATTCTTCATGAAGGAAACCGTGAGATCTTTATCGTCCACCAATGAATGCTGGCAGACAGGACTCCCGTTTAACATCCATACGAGGGATGGCCCACTCAATGATGAGTCACCCTGCCTGTGAAACACCAGGATGACAGTTTATAGCTGGGTTGGGATTCAAACCCAGGCAAGACAGCTTAGAGACAAATGTGCGTCCCTCTCAGTCACCCTGGCAGCTTGCAAGCATGTTCATCATCCATTACTGCTTCAAGTCTCGGTTTAAACCTTCAACACCACGTAAACCCGTTTCTGCATGAGAAACATGCACCACCCAACTGTACAGCTAATCTGAAAATATCTGGTGTTTTGACCTTTTTGTTCACAAGAAATGTCATTACACAATGCTATCGCCCAGTACACGAAGCACTATGTTCACGGCCGTCTTGGAAATGCCATGAATGCATTGCAAAGCTCTGATATGATTACAAAACGTGAGTTTCCAGATGTTGCCACCATCATTCCAAATGTTTCCTCACTGTCTTTATTTATTTTTACTTGCATCTTGAACAAAAGAATCAGGTTAACCTTGAATCGCCCTCACAGATTCCAAGCTCGCAGGTCAGTTTCCGACTAGGCAGTGGTTTAAATGTAAATGGTGGAAGAATGGACTTGCGGAATGAGAGAGTCCACAGCAAGAGGTGTTTGTCGAAAGGCAAACATCAAAACGAAACTTTCTTGTTTATCGTACACACACAATGACAAAACCTACTATCTTCCAGGTTTTCTGCATGCACAGACATCAGATGCCACACTACTTTCTCATTGGACGATGGTATTGCTTGTTCAGTTTGCTCATTTGCAACAATACAGTTAAACCTGTCCTATACCTTAGCCCTTCGTCCCTCCTTCACTGCACGCCAATCCAATCCGTTGGCGCTAACGTCCAGCTTGTATGAGGTCATGTAGTAGAAGCGCTTGCTCTCCTGAGATGTCGCTCCCTGCGTGGCTATGGCTGTCACCGCAAGGAGCTCTCCGAGGTCAACCTGTCAGAAAGGTCATTACGGCATGAGGTGAGAGGTTTGTGGGAACCAGCTAGCTTGCACTATGGTACTCAGAGATCAAGGGTCAAAAAGTGTGCAAATGTAAAGCACATTACATGTAACCAATGGACTATGTTGACACAAAGTCACCATAGCCAAGAGTTTGAGTTTGAATCTCAGTAATCCATGTACTTTGGATATATAATAAATAAAAAAACCAAACATTTCACCGTTAATCTTTCACTTTGCAACATAGCTCTCACTTGCATCATTATCTATTTGTTGTGAGTGTTACTAACATGTTGATCAGTGAATAGAGAAATGGAAAGATTACCAGTGGCCCCATAATGAAGATGGTAATGATCATTCATGCATGATTTCTGAGAATGTAATGGATAGATTAATTCACTCCAAACCAAAGAATAAAAATTGAAAATCTTGTGAAGGAAAGCAGAATGGACATTGTCACAATGTAAGTTAATAAATCCTCTTTTACTCGTCTCCATATTTACTCATTCATATACACAGTACATCCTCAAAAATTACTTTCTCGGCTTGCTGTTCATATATACTGTAGAGTACAAGTAACAATGAGTTCAAACAGCATCGACAGATGCAAGTTCGAAATTTATTCTGTATCTCTCAGCATTGGTTTTCTCAGTGTAATCCTCACCTTTTATTTTCTCAATCATAAACTGTATACTTCAAAAATGGCTCTTCTGACCCTGAATATGACATAATGCTGACGTTATGCGCATATTCAAACCACCGCATAACCTCTAAACTATGATGGCTTATGTGAGGCTACTCAGGTCTTTAAAGACTGAGATTAAATGGTCACAAGTAAATGAATGCGGGGGATACTGACTGGATTCACTCTTATTTGAGCTCATCAGGGTGACATACTGTAAAATCGTTTACTTCTAACCGAGCTACGTTCCACTAAATAATTAGAACGGCACTCTTAGACGTGGCAATGCCGACCGGTATGCCTCAACCCACATGATTCTATCATTATAATACTTGCACCAAGTTTGATTTAAATCCTTTTAGCTGTTCACAAGTATCACATTTTTACCTGACATGATGTCTGACCTCTTGATGCCAAAATCTAATCAGTTAATCTTTACATCATCAGACATACTTGTACCAAGGTTGGTCAAAATCCAATCACAGGTTCACAAGTTAGCACGGTAACACAATTTTTACCGAACATGACCTTTGACCTCTTGACTCCAAAATCGAATCAGTTCATCATTGCATCATTATACATACTTGTACCAAGCTTGACTTCGATGCCTTCAGACGTTTTTAAGTTATTGCGGTAACAAAAACTTCTCACAGACAGACGAATGGACAGCCAGATGGACAACCCAAAAACATAATGCCTCTGGCAACTTCGTCAGCAGAGGCATAGAAATGAACCCATCTAAGTTGGTGAGGCAGCAAGGAACAGATCGAGTCCAAAACATAAAAAGTTGCATAACGTGGTCGCAACAAACCTCTCACATGAACGATTTGTCTCTGCCCTGCTGATCACCAGCTAGAAGGGGGTGAGGTCAGGTGAGATAAATGAAACAAAAATGGCTTTTCTGACCCTGAATATTTTCTGACCAGCACATGATAATATAACATGTATATGGCAACAATAAAGCTTTTTTCAATTTCCGAATTCATTTAATATACTTAAAGGTAACTGTGATATTAAATTGACTTTCACAGATATGTGAATTGTTATCTACCTATATTTCACACTTCTAACATCTCACAAATGTTTAATGGGGAATAGCACCACAAAAGTGAAAACAAGAAAAATAGCGAACAGAGATTGCAGACCCTCGCCAGGACTTTTGTGCAGTGTTTGTGTACTGTTGTGTAACATAATTAATAAGCAAAAAGTAAAGATGGAGCCATCAGGAGGCACATGGAAAGGATTTGTGTTTCAGCAGCTGCGACTCGACCCTCAAACCAATCCAGGCACAGTCAAGTGAGCCTTATTCCAATAAAAAGAAAAAAACATAAAAAAGAACCAAGATTCAAAAAATTGAATAATTCTGGCTGCCACACCATACATCTGATCAGGTCGAAATTTAAAACATATATTCCTCATCACCACCGGATCATAATTTTGAGGTTTCATGGTAATTGATGAAGTGGTTCATGAGAAAGAAGTTTTAAAGATTTTCACTCAATCCAATATGGCTGCCAGACCATGTGACTTATCAATTATTTGTGAATACCCTGGTAGCCCCAAGGCTTGGGGATAATGTGTGTGAAGTTTCCCCTTGATATATCCAGCCGTTCCGGAGAAGAAGGTTTTTGTAGGTTTTAGGATACATCCAATATGGCTGCCAAACCATGTGACCTATGACATCAAATGTGTGAACATTTTGTTCTTCATGGATAGGCAGTCATACCTGTAAAACTTCACCTTGATCTCTTCAATCATTTCAGAGAAGAAGATTTTTGAAGGGTTTTTAAAAATATATATATGGTTGCCAAATCACGTGACTGATTATGTCATTACATTTTTTTTACTGTTGACCATTTTATACCGAGATGACTCTCAAAACCTTTCATACTGATCAGACGTAGCATTCCACATATGCTAATATGATGTCATAATGAAGGCACCTATGATGTCATAACAAATCACACATTCGTCATGAGGAGTACTTGCTATGTTGCCAAGTTTAAATTTTTCCTTGGTGCGGTTTCAGAGACAGAGGTCCAAAGTTATTCTGTTTTTCCAACATGGCTGCCACACCATGTGACCGATGACGTCATAATTATCATTAACATTCTATAGGAGTAGTCACTCCTCTGGTGAAAATTTTGTCTCAATCCAACAAGTTGCAGAGAAAAACTAAAGTTCGGTGAAGACAAACAAACAAACAAGACAACGTCGTGCAGAGCATGATACTTGCAAAGTCCACAAAACAAATTTGAGCTCAAAAATAATTGGTGGTTGAACTCAATGACCAAATATGCAACTCCTCTTCAAATTTCAAGTGAATCTGATGAAAATTGACAATTTTAGAATTTCGGCCTGCGTTGACCTTTTGGCCTATGTGGACCTCCAAAATAATTGGTGGTTGAATTCAGTGGCCTGAAATATATCTCCTCTTCAAATTTCAAGTGAATCGGATGAAAATTGAGGATTTCAGAAATACCTACTTAGTTGTTGACCTTGGGCCTATGTTGACCTTTTGGTCTGTGTTGACCATAAAAATAATTTGTTGGTTTAATTCAGTGACCGGAAATATAACAAAACCAAGTATCTTGCCAAAAGGTGACCACGTGTGACTTCTTTAAGGTCACACTGAGGTGAACAGAGCTGCTATCCACCAGGAACGACTCCTTGAGGAATATCTGCCTACGAGAGATTCCGATGAGAATCGTTCTACAGAGTAATCATGAAAAATATGCGTTTGCCTCATAACGTCACCAAATGACGTCATCATGTCTCAAGCTTGACATATCTAGAAAGCACTCATCGAGGTGTTCAATTTGAGGTATTACACGATATGGTACCTAAGATTTCAAAATCTGACCTTGGGGTCAAAAACTTTCGACCTGATGTGCTAACCATGAAGGTCAAGGCCGATCGCCACCAAAAATTATTCAGCTGAGCGCCAGACCATGAACTATATTCTCATGAAGTTTGAAGACGATCCGATCAAAATTACTCAAAAAATAAGGGTTTTGTCGACTCCCCTGATTTGCGACAAAGTGACCTTGACCTTTGACCTTGACCTTGAAAATCCTATGCGCTGAAAGGGACCTCTATAGGACTCTGATATGCGAAGTTACAAAAAATTTCCAATGATAACTGTGCTCTGCAGGGTGATCGATACGTGATTACAGACAAAAAAAAAACATACAAGCCGACTAACATATCTTGCAAAAACGTCGTTTTGGCAAAATAATAAATCCTCTTCAAATTTCAAGTCAATCGGATGAAAATTGAGGATTTTAGAAATACCACCGAGTTGTTGACCTTGGACCTATGTTGACCTTTCGACCTTTTGACCTCAAAAACAATCAGCTTCTTCCTTATGATAAACGCTACTATGTGTTGAAGTTTCGTGAAGATCGGTTTAAAATTGTGACCTGTAGGCGGCAAAAAGACAGATAGAATAACAAAATCGACTGACCAATATACTTGAAAAATCTTCGATTTTGCACGTAACAAACAAAGGGACAGACGGACAGATGGACAGACAAACGGACCCAAATACAATACCCTCTCCTTCGGCGAGGGTAACAACCCAAACCTTTGCACAGAACTGTATATATATATATATATATATATATATATATATATATATATATATATATATATATATATATATATATATATATACACATACATAGCCATGAAAAAGTCATGTATGTATGTATGTATGTATTAGTCTGTGGGCTTATGTAAAAAAAGCAAAAATTTGGGTAGATTCTTGGCACCCGTGTTTAAACACATCTATAAACTTCACTGATTCAGAAAAAAAGGGTGCCAGTTTTTCTATTAGCTTTTAGGGCCTCCATTTTGAATTTCAAAATGGATGCCGTTTTTACCCTATATGTATGATTTTTCGATATTTAACGTTATTTTGAACATATAATTCAAAGTGTGTGCAAATAGAGTTTGGGTACCAAATGCATTCTAGTTGAGACAACTGTTCATCTGAACTCTGTTTGCACGGATATCAACAGGTTTGATGTTAATGTCAAGAAATATTGGTATGAATGTGACACTTATTACTGGTATCTGACAAATATTTTCTGCTTGCAATATGATGCATATCCACTGTGAACCAAATAACTTACTGCTTTATTTCAGAAGATCAAAAATGCACAGTGGACATCCCATCCTATAAAATACTTAAGGCATTGAAATTTATGGCAACTTGTTAATTTCACTTATGGTTATGATTCCAGATTAACTATAGAGTCCTGTGGAGAACCATCATGTAAGAAGCGTGCAACTGAACCTTGCATTGACTTTCGAATCTGCTTGTTGTGTCAAGAAGTGATTGGCATGCATGAGTTTGCCTACACCAACAAAATTCTCATGGCACCAGATGGATCTATTCATCCCACTACAGACAAGAGCACAGTGATAAAGCTTCTGGAAGACCTGGTGGCCAATGACACAGCTCAAGCTTCTGCACAACCTGCCGAGTTTGAAGAGGGATCTGAGACATGTCTTGTAGTTGATGGAATGGGAGTGGTACAGGAATTAATGGCAGTCAAAAATTTCAAGACTTGCAAAGAACTTGCAACATCCTTTGTCACACTCATTGACTCAAAGGCTCGTGGATATTGTCAAGTGCGAGTTATATTTGACAATTACACCAAGAATGCATCACTGAAGGAGCAGATTAGAGAACGGCGGAAAGGCAAGTTGAAGGGAACAAAATCCTACATTGTTCAAGACTCAACAGGCATCAAAGACAAAAAGATGTTTCTCACCAGCAGCAGCACAAAGGATTCACTAACTCTCTATCTTTCCCATCATCTCATCCACTACAGTACCATCAAGGTTATGACTGCAACACGGAAAGAGGTCATGACGAATTATGAAGTTGAAACAATGACCGGTGTCAGCACACAGGAAGAGGCGGACACTCTTATAATTTATCATGCTGTAGAAGTTGCGAGCAATGGAATGAATGTCCACATATATTAACAAGACACTGATGTGCTACTTTTGGCTCTACGAAGAACACCACTACTTGGCAACCATTCTGCAGTAATCATGGTTTTGTAATCATGCAAAGATCATGCAAAGTAATCATGCAAAGATGCTGAGATGGTTTTTGTTCAAGCAATTCACAGATGAACAAGGAGTTGAAAAACTTCCACCGACTCGGGGAGCATGGATTGAACATGTACGCCGTGCCCATGTCCAGTGTAATATCTGGCGCCAGGATATGGTATTGAACCCAACTTTTCTTGACCCTTTGACCTTGGGATGGCGAAACCAAGACAAAAAGCTACTGATTGTTCTTTCTCAGGTTGCACCAGCTCCAGTCTCAGCGCTGCAGCTCGTCAGGTGGAACTGTGAGAAATCAAAGTGTTCAAGAAGGTGCTCATGCAGAGGAAACAGTGTGGTCTGTACCAAACTTTGCAAATGTGGTGGGGAAGGCGAAAGCTGTACGAACATAATACCACCAAGGATTGGCGAAGATCGAGAAGATGATTGAAGCAATGACAATTATAAATGTTTAATCAGTAAAATTGACACTTCTGATTTATACATGTAGAATTTTCATACCTTTAAAAAAAACTTATCCATCTTCTAATTGTACAACCGCCCAAATAAATTTATATTGAATTACATGCTCTATATTATTTCTGTTAAATGTTTTGGAGGATTGGCAAAGAGTGTTCCACTCATAAATATGTTGTTATTATTGGAATCCTCCTGTGCCAAAACATATGATTCGACACCAAAAACATCTTCTTATGTCTATTGGTTCAAAAGAAATGGCATTTTACATAGAAAACCCCCGAAATCAGGTGGCCATCTTGAATTTTTTCCAATATTTAGAGTATTTCTAGTGCTCTTAGTTTGCTTCTAATGAATCTTTGTCCCCTTTATATGAGTTTAGATAAAATAAAATAAATATTGTATGACATTTGAATGAATAGTTATGGTTAATTTGCAATATTATTTTTAAAAGAAGATTTTCGGCGGTGGCCATTTTGAAATTCAAAATGGAGGCCCTAAATGTTAATGGTAAAAAACTGGCACCCTTTTTTTTTCTTAACCAGTGAAGTTTCTAGATGTGTTTAGACATGGGTAACACGAATCTACCCCAAAAATGACAAATCCAGAAATTGTTACATATGCCCACGGACTATATGTATGTATGTATGTATGTATGTATGTATGTATGTATGTATGTATGTATGTATGTAAATCATACTTTGTGGGGGATAGCTAAGGCCCAAGTATTTTATGAACCAGTTGGCCAGGCCTGAAGTTCGAATGAAAGCACACTCACGCGCACGCACACACACACACACACATCCATGAGTTCTCAGCACTCTGTTCTTCACTATGTGTCTGCAGAGTGTGCAATCTTAAAACCATAAAGTGTTGTTGACAGAGGATGACCAAAGTGTGTAGTGATACACGAGCTTAGAACCCTGCAGATTAACCTCAGCAGACAGTGAAACAAACACAAAGGGAGAGATGATCAGAGACAACTGTTCAGGTGCTGAATTGCATTTTTCCCCACAGACATGTTTTTTTCTCTATTTGATCATTTCCAGGTGTTCAGCAACGTGCAGGGAAACATTTTATGAGAAAAGCAAAGGAAGATTTAGGAGAGAGACCTAAAAGGACTAAACCAAAAATTTTTCTGTCAAAAAGTTCAAGGTACATGGAAGAGTTTTGAACGAGACAAGGTTTGACCTTTACACATCGCAGGGAAAGTTGTGCAAACAGTTTCATCAAAAGCCATTCCTGATCAGATAGGGTCACCAGGAAAGTTCTCAAGGGTGGAATGATTGTGTAGTTCACCTCAAATAAAATTCTACAAACAGTTTTAACTTTGTAAATTAAATCAGATGAAGATTTATGCTTGTCCCTAATACAGTTACTGCAACATGTGACAGGTTGAGCATGAAAAAGATGACATGGTGTGACCTCAGCGTCACCTGGTTATCATCAAGTCACAATGACTACCAACATTGAGCATTTATCAATGCAGAGCATTAGCAAGGTATATAGATTACTGTAGATCTGAGAATGAACGATCTGTATTAATGTAAACGTGGAACATGTCTTTCAATCCGGACAAATGTCACACTCTCACTACGTCTCTCCGAAAGGAGAGTTTAACAAACCCCCCCCATCCACTTTCTCAACAATCCTCTGGAAGAAGTCCTTTCTTTCAAGCTTCTGGGTCTCACTATCTGCCATGACCTTTCCTGGGAAAGCCACATTTCAGACCTCGCCTCCAAAGTCAGTCGCTGACTGTGAATCCTCCATCGTGCAAAGTCCTTCCTCGGCCCATCTGAGCTCCTGACCACTTACAAAGCTTTCGTCCACAACATGATGGAGTATTGCTCTCCACTCTGGGCTGGTGCTCCTGCCTCTCACCTTTCTCGGCTTCACGCTGTAGAAACCAAGGCATTTCGGATAATTGACATCTCCCGCAATGAGGCTGAGTCTTTGGGCCTCTCACTCAATCACCGCAGGTTGGTCGGTGGTCTTGCTGTCTTCTACCGTCTCCTCTCCAGCCTCGCCCCCCACCTCCCCTGCTCTCTCTGTGATTTGTCCCCACCACATTTTTGCAGGGAGTTCAAGGTCCTCCAACAACCCCCTTCTGGTAAAACTATCAAAATCACGAATCACTGCTCACCTTAACTCTTTCATTCCTCTTTTTTTCCCACCTTTGGAATAAACTCCCTCACTCTATTCAATCGCATTCTTCCCTCCAGGCCTTCAAAACAGCTGTTCACCACCACCTCTTATCATCCCCCATCCAAATCCTCGATCTTTTCTACCCCCGATAATCCACCCAAGCTCACCTCCTTCAAATTCCCTGCTTTCCTTCCTGAAAGTCCCTGTAATGTCCATCGTCTATTCCCCATGATCCCCGTCCCATCCCTCTCCCTTCCACAGATCTCCTAATGTCTGTTCCCCACTGTTTTGTCCTTCCCACTCCCGCCCCTCTTGTCTCATGCCCCCCCCCCCCTTGCTGTGCGTTGTGTGTAAGCTCTCATACGAGCCTTGACAATGTCTGCAAAAAAAAAAAAAAAAAAATAAATAAATAAATAAATATAGATCTGTGTTCAGACACACTCACTGGCAAAGAGTCCGATTGCAATAATCTCTCCCATCGAGAGATTGATGATTGAGGAAAAAAAGGGGAAAGGGGGGGGGGGTTAAAAAAAAAAAACAAGTGTCTCTGTCGGATGGGAACAATGGAGAAACAAGATGATGCAAATGCAAGTTGTAAATGTTTACTATACCTTTGTGTAATCTGAAGAACGAGTCTCTCTGCTGGTTGTTTATTAATGTACAATGTCAGTGCCAAACTTTAAAAACCACAAGTTAGGTCACAAGTTCGCAAGAGACATCTAAGTCTTTGTGTTGGAGAACCAGAGGCCGAACAAACAATTTTCCCCACCTGCAACCACTCGCGAGTGCTGTCAGAGCTCGGGGTCCAGCCATTGACAGGGTAGTTAAGCCTGGCTTGGTGAGGCAGCCAGACGTTACTGTAATAGGTTGATGATGCTGAGATACGTTCATCAGGAATTCCTCCAGATTCAAACCCCAGGGGAGTGAGGCATGAGAATGCTGGAGAAAGAAACCAAAATGCATGCCATGGCATCAATAAGTGAGTTTGTTCTTTTGATACAAAACTTAAGGCCCAGTCACACCTTGACGTTTTAGCCAGCAATGGCAACGTATTAAAATGTATGTAAAATGCTGGCTTACGTTGAACTTTTGATGTTTTTTTTTA
>NC_140963.1:83042416-83099916 GCF_056783735.1 Eptatretus burgeri | reverse complement strand
GACCAGCCCAATTTTTTGCTAATGTGGTATTATTACCTAAGAACACTCCAAGGTATTTCACAACATCATTGGCCCATGACAGTGAAGCAGGAAGTCTTGGCATCAAGTCGCACAATGGACCGAGCCAATGGGCGCTCGTTTTGTTCCAATTTACTTTGGCTGAAGAAGCCTTTTCAAATAAGGACAAACAATAACGAACGATGTTAACGTCATTGATATCTTGTACGAATACACATACGTCATCGGCGTATGCCAGTACCTTGATGGGCCGTTCAAGCTGGGACAAACTAAACCCTGTTAGTCTACAGCGCAAAGAAACCAGTAGGGGTTCGATGGAGAGAGCATAAAGCAACCCAGAAAGAGGGCAACCTTGTCTAATTCCCTTGTTAATAGACAAAGGTGCAACAAGTTCATTGTTTATCTTAAGCACACTATAAATATTATTGTATCGTATTTTAATATAAGAGATGAAGGTTGAACCAAGTCCAAACCGCTCAAGTACTTTGAAAAGGTACCGATGGTCAACACGGTCAAAGGCTTTCTCCTGAATCAAGGAGAAGAAGTCCTAAATCTTTAGGGTTTTCCTTGCACAGTTCAATGATGTCTCTCACAAGGGAGATGTTGTCATAGATGGAACGTTTTGGGACACAGTAACATTGGTCTTCTTTCAACAACGAGGAGAAATAAGGAGTAAGTCGCGATGCCAGGGCTTTCGAAAATATCTTATAGTCCGTACATAACAGGGAGATAGGACGCCAATTTTCAATACTCAGCATGTCTCCCTTTTTTGGGATGAGGGTAAGAAGAGCTCGTCGGCAACTCTGAGGTAGCTCTCCAAGCTGGCAGCTTGCGTTCAAAGTGTTAATGAGTTCTGGACCCAATAAGTGCCAAAACTTCTTGTAAAATTTGGTTGTAAGTCCATCCAATCCAGGTGCTTTCTCAATGGCAAGGCCGTGCAGGGCAGTGCCAAGTTCATCCAAAGTAATGGGTCTTTCCAGTTGGGAACGCCCATCTTCACACAACACTGGCAGGCTTACGGAGATCGAGGCGACACTGACAGGATTTATTTGTTCCATTGAATATATTTTCGAAAAGTATTCCTTCACGAAAAGTTTGATTTCTGATTGTGTAAAGGTAATGGATGAATCTGCTAATCGCAGCTGAGAAAGTTGTTTACTGGGAATACGTTTCTGCAAGGAAAAGAAGTACTTGGTTGGTACGTGTGCCTCATTCAGGTGTTGCACCCTCATCCAAACTAAGGCACCGTGTGCATTCCTCTCGGTTATTTCCTTTAATCAGGACTGTTTCTCAGATAAGGTTTTTTGTATGTGACTATTATTTTGTCTGATGACCCGTTGGAGTTGTAAAATCTCTAACCGTAATATTTTCTTAACCTCATGGTCAGCCCTTGTTGAGAAAAAACGATACTGTTGACAGAACCCATTAATTTGGGTTTTTACTAAATCCCACCATATCAGCGGGTTCACAGAACAACTTAACTGCTGTTCTCGGAGAGCCGTCCAGAAGGATTCAAAGGCCTGAATGAAGTTGAGGTTTTCTCGTAAACTGTTATTGAATTTCCAGTGAGAGCTCCCTGGACATGGTTTAGAGAGTTGAATAAAGACTCGAGCTAGGGAATGGTCGGAGAAACCAGAAGGCACAATATCGGATTTATAAACTCCATGTAATAAATGAGAATTTCCATAGATGCGATCAAGCCTCGCAAGTGAGATGTGGTTGTTTAAACAACGACACCATGTATAAGACCGATCAGAAGGGTGCTGGCAGGAGGCGCCAAATATCATGAAGATTATATTTCACAATGATGTTTGCAAAACGTTTTGCGGTACATGGTTGGGGTTCTGGCCCGTCCCGGTCAAATGAAGCATTAACAGTACAGTTAAAATCGCCACCAATAATTAGACAAGTCTGCAAATCCAGTGTTTGCAGGAATGTTCTCAGTTCGGCAAAAAAGGAGATCCGCTCGTCATTTTTGCTTGGAGCGAACACATTGAGAATTGTGAACTTGACCTGATTGATAGAGAAGGTCACGGAGGCAAGGTGTCCATCAATAATACTCATAAATTTAAGGCAGGACGGATGGAAACGTTTCCCTAAGACAAACATGATGCCTGCCTTCGACGTGGAGTTGTTACTGAAGAAACATTCCTTGTCCATAAATAGTCGCCACTGAGCCTGAACAGATCGGACAGCATGGGTCTCTTGTAACAAAGCTATGTCGAGACCGTTGACCTCTACCAGCTGTTTAATTTGGATCTTGCGGAGCGGACTCCCACCACCATTAACATTTATTGTTCCAATCTTGAAACTGGCCATGAGGAAAGTAATAGTTTCTAAGAATAAGATCAGAAGTGGGATAATTGATAAGGATCCCTTTTCGCCTTGGCAATCAGTTTTTTTAAGCGGTGACTGCGTCTGGTGGAAACCGAATAAGTCAGGCTTACGTACGATAGCCTGAGCACACTCAAGGAAGGACGGTAGATCTGGAAAGTATTCTGTCAGGTTTATATTGCGTTTCCTGTATGTATTTTGTAAGATGAGTCTTATTTGTTCAGGGGGGGGGGGGTAGGACTTTGACTGGTGAGCTTCTCCACCGTTTCCACCTGACTGTTCCTGTTTGCTTCCTCCAGGTCAGATTCGTCAGAGTCGGTTTTATTTTTCCGAGTCACACAAGCTTGTACTGTCCTGCATATTGATACTGCCGTCAGTGTCGTCAGATATGCACACACGGATCTGTACTGGTTACCATGTCTATGTGCTCTTCCATTGTGGGAACATCTCCTGGTGAAGTAAAGGAAATAATCGGGGGAGTTGATGAAACAGAAACACCATCAGAGGATGAAGCGATATTGCTTCCCTCGACCGTAACGGTGTTATCGACCTCCAATGGCGTGGAGGTAAACAGCACTTTGGGGGTCTCTCGTAAAACATCCATTTTAACATTTCCTGCGTTTCCAGCTTCACCACGTGATGATATGGGAGCAGTAACAGGGTTAACAATTGTTTCACTATTTCCCACTGACAAGGATTTAGGGTTAACATTTGTTTCACCATTTCCCGCTGACAAGGATTCAGGGTTAACATTTACCAAAGTGACAGCAGGATCATCACTACTGGTCTGTGTATCACCGTCAATGGACTTTCCAATGGGAGAGTTTTTAACGAGTGAAACAGTTTTCTTCACTGCAATAACAGGCAAAGTGGTCTCTGTAAGGGAGACGTCTCTGTCCTCACCGGCAAGTAGGCTGAACTTGTTGGTCGTAGGTACCGGGGTCTGGGTCCATTCCGGGTCCATTCCGGGTAAACATTGAAGAGTGACGTCAGTCACAACTGCAGGAACATTACCGACAGATTCCTCGTTTGTAAATACTCCTTTCTTCTGGGTTAAACGACCATCAGGTAAAGTCTTTCTCTTTCTTGATGAAACGATGGTGAAACCATCACAAACATTCGTTTTGCTGTTTGGACTATCGGGTTGGGAGGACTGGGGTTTATTACCGGACACGGGATCCGCTTCCTTCATAGTCGAAGAAGAAGAAGACGTATTCTTCTTGACGAGGTTTGTTTCATCG
Organism: Eptatretus burgeri; assembly: GCF_056783735.1. Taxonomy (NCBI): domain Eukaryota; kingdom Metazoa; phylum Chordata; class Myxini; order Myxiniformes; family Myxinidae; genus Eptatretus; species Eptatretus burgeri. Next base: position 83,096,323 of record NC_140963.1, on the reverse strand, counting down.
TTCGACGAGGTTGACTTTGGGCAAGATCGTTTCAAGTGTCCGAAATTACCACATTCAAAACATTTCAGGGTGTCAGTGGTTACATAGACTTGGTAATCGTGATTATCAATTTTGAGTTTTAAAACAATGTTCAAGGTTCTTTCAGCGTTAGAGGGAGGAAGCACCACATAAGCTTGTCTCCGAAAAGACATCACATGCTTCATCCGATCGTCCTGGCTACGTAAAGGTAACATGGTGATCTGAGAAACCACAGGACCACAACGAGATAATTCGGAGATCAGTGTCTGATTTTTCAGGAAAGGAGGAGCGTTCGAGATAATGACCTTCACGGCCGGAATGTCCCGAGGGGAGACGAGCACGAAATGTCCGTCATCTGTTGATAGTCCAGTCGATACGATTTCGTGAACCAGTTCCGTCTCAGACACGAAGATTACGACACGTTTGTTCATTCGCGAGGCTGCACGAACTTTGTCAGTTCCGACTATGTTTCCCGGAGCGATAACGAGATCCTCGACGCTGACGTCGTCGGGTGCGACACAGACGACGCCATGTTTTCCTGTTAATGCTTCAAATGCCGAATAACGGGAATAAGAAGTCATGTTTAGGAAGGGGAAGGAGGGGTGATTACTCTCGTGCAGTAATTAAATACGAGCTGAGACAGGTTTCTAAAGGAAATAAACACAGCTACAGTGAGGAAAAAACGATCAGTTGAAGGCCCGGCATGGGCCGCCAACTAAAGGCTATCCACAAGAAGCTGTGGGTTCTTTCTCTCTCTCTATCTCAGGGAAAAGGTATGCGAGGAGAAAACAGGGGGATGGGGAGGGAAGGGGAAGAGATTAACCGAAGGGCAAACTGTGAAATAACAAGGACAGATGGGCGGGGTGGGGTGGGGTGATGACGGCGCGAGGGAAGGCCGGAGCGCGAGGTCTAACCAAGAGGGGAGGGAAGAGGGGAGGGTGGGAGCACAAATAACGATACGTAGAAGGAAACAAAGGAAGGGAGGTGAAAAACGATGTGAAAGGGGATAGGCGCAAAAACAGGGCAGATCACAGCTTACCAAGACCACACAGCCGCCATGACACTCCACTCGACTCACCAACAGCCAGCAGGGGGCGAGAGAGAGGGCGAGAGAGAGAGAGCGAGAGAGAGAGAGAGAGAGAGAGAGAGAGAGAGAGAGAGAGAGAGAGAGAGAGAGAGAGAGAGAGAGAGAGAGAGAGAGAGAGGGCGAGCGAGACAGAGGGACAGAGAGACAGAGAGACAGAGAGACAGAGAGACAGAGAGACAGAGAGACAGAGAGACAGAGACAGAGACAGAGACAGAGACAGAGACAGAGACAGAGACAGAGACAGAGACAGAGACAGAGACAGAGACAGAGACAGACAGAGAGGTAGAGAGAGAGAGAGAGAGAGAGAGAGAGAGAGAGAGAGAGAGAGAGAGAGAGAGAGAGAGAGAGAGAGAGAGAGAGAGAGAGAGAGAGAGAGAGAGAGAGAGAGAGAGAGAGAGAGAGAGAGAGAGAGAGAGAGAGAGAGAGAGAGAGAGAGAGAGAGAGAGAGAGAGAGAGAGAGAGAGAGAGAGAGAGAGAGAGAGAGAGATTGCAGGTAAGAGAGGTCGGTGTGGGGAGGGTTAATTGGAGATTGGAGGAAATATCACGTGTATTGAAAAATACCTTCGTGAAAGTGAAAATAACTGTATATTTTACGTTTATATTAAGTATGACAGAACTGCAATTTTAAATACAATAAAAGGGCAAAAATTTTAATTGTATATTTTGCTCGATTTTTGCTATATGGAAAAGTAAATGAAGCTTCGATTTATCAATCCAACGAGGTTAATAAAAACAGATAAGAAGAAGGAAATGGAAATTTTTGGCAAATTTCCACTTTATGGACTGAGTGGACTGATTGGATAAGCTGAAAATTTTTCTCCAATCAGGAATCAGGTTTGTTTTCACAACTGAAATGGCCGCCAGTTGGCCGTCTTGGATCTGATTTTGAAAAAAAAACATGACATGCATATGTATAGCATCATTTGTTGTGTTTCTGCCAAGTATGAATAAAACCCGTCCATACATCTCGGAGATATGGTTGCGGACGTACGCATGCACATACGTACACACTCACAGACACGAAATTCGACACCAAATACAGGGGGGGGGGACGAAGAAGGATTTTAACACGTTGATTGCCAACTATGAGTATACTCGTAGTGCTGGGTGTACCAGATTCTGCCATTACGAGCATTCTCATAGAAAGATTACACGATTTCATTGTAAATAGAATATGCTGCCATGCAAGATAACGCAACAAACGATCTGCTGGCAGTTCAGTGAAAATAAATCTCTGTAATAATCACGATCATCATTATCAGTCTCCATGAGAAGTTTTGTCACTTCATCTGCATCCATACGTGCCAGTTTGCAGGGTAATGATAAGTATCAAAAAAGAAAAAAAACATGATACTCAGCACATGATCGACCATTAGCAATGACGTCATACCAACTCAATTCAGTGCTAAACATAGTCCGACCGGACGAGATAGCTCGTACCTGGCATACGGAATTGAAAGTCTCGTCTCACTGGCTGCTACGAGTTTTCTCATAATGTGGAGTTTCCCCAGCGATGGATGAGAAATGAACTTAGATTTGCTGATGGAAGGGTAAAATTTAAAAAATAAAGTACCTGTACCTGTATGTGTACACTTGGCTGGCAAATGGGAGCGGTGTGTACCATTAGAGTTGGCAGTCAACGTGTTACCAATCGTTTAATATCCAGAAGTTTAGCGCTAGTGAAGCAGTCTTATACATCACCTTGTACATTGTAATAAGACGACGTTAAGTCACAGTTTCGGAGATGGAGGCTTTATTGGTCACCATAGATGTACATAAACATATGGAAGCTTCTTTTTCACCCCCGGTCCTGTACTATCTCACATGCCATGCCCTCTAATGCTACATATCGATATATTGCATGGTTCTTGGAAGTATTATGAAAACGATTTGTGTTACACAGTGTCCAAATATGCAATTCAATTTACATAAAGATTTAAAGAGGTTTGAAGGAGTATAAATTAAATAAAATTACAGGTTCTTCTGCCATTTTCTCCAGCATCTATTACATCGCCCGATCTAACACGTTACATCAGTTATTCGTGACTGTTGTTTGTGTCCTTTACAACGTCCTTAAAAACAGTACGTTTCCTGTTTGGAATGATTTTCAGTTGTTGTTTGACTGCCAGGCAGGCAGAGTAAAAAAAATCATCTCACTCTTCTCCACGCATGTGTGATTGGGTCAAATTCAGAGACAAAGTACGGTAAAAACAAAAGACTTGTCTTTCTAGTAATGCTCCAATTCTTGTTCAAAATAGTAAACTAACTAAAGTATCCGATTTGTGTACAAAATTGTCCTCGATCGTCCACTGATGATAATAAACTGATAAGATGGACAGACGGACGGACGGACAGACATGAACCAATTGCGAAGCCCCACTTTTTTTCTTCATGTGCCTGGGGTAAAAAGGGACATTTATTATGTTCTAATGCCCTTTCAGAAATACTTGTATAAGGTATGAGCTATAGATACTGAGGGTATGTAGAAAAGCTAACCACATGATCTAGAACAATGAGAAAATGCGTAAAACATCGTCATTGTTGGTGTCCCTTTGCTGACTGCGCATGGGTTTATAAACGAATTGGCACACTGCAACAACAACCGTTCAACTAATTGTTGCAATTTTTCTATTCAGATGAATATAATGGGGTGTAGCATTACCTTTGATTATCTTTAATGATCTATGTCTCATGGAGGAGTTTGTACATTTGACACAGGCAGGAGATAAGGACGTTAGTTGACATCAGTGTACTTTTAGAGGAAAAACGAGGAAATTATGTTGCTTTTGCATCAGTGTGCACATTCTGCTATTGCTCTCCCAACAATGGATGGAGGCCCTCAATGTCAAACATGAGGTCAGAACCATCTCTGGAAATATCTCGAACTTTCCATGCAGTCTGCCATCCCGCAATGCTCTCCAAACTATCTGCCTATAGCATCCAAGGCTAACTCTACTCTTGGGTTACTGACTTCTTCTACTCTCATAGCCAACGTTTGGCTCTCAACGGAATCCTCATCTACTCTCAGTGTCAAGGTTGAAGTGCCACAAGGCAGTGTACCGGGCCCCATCCTATTCCTAATCATCATCACCATTCTTTCTAACTCGAGAAAAATCCTTTATCGATTTGTTGATGACTCCATCCTCTGTCATGACATCCCTCATCCTTCAGACAAGCAGGCAGCAGCCTCTTCCCTCTCTTCAGACTTTGATATAATCACAAGCTGGTTAAACACTTGGAATATGTCTTTCAATCCTGACAAATCCCACTCTATTACTCTCTCTCTCTCTCTCTCTCTCTCTCTCTCTCTCTCTCTCTCTCTCTCTCTCTCTCTCTCTCTCTCTCTCTCTCTCTCTCTGAAAGGACCATCGGCAAACCTTCCTATCTACTTTCTCAACGATCCCCTTGTAGAAGTTCAATCACTCAAACCATTGGGTCTCACGATCACTTCACCCATGATCTTTCTTGGGCAATTCACATTTCAAAATTGGCCTTCAAAGCCAGTCGCTGACTGGCAATCCTCCATCATGCAAAGCTTATCACTTTCCCAAAAATTTCACATCGCAGACAGGTCGGTGGTCTCTGTCTTCTACCTCCTCTTTTGTGGTCTTGCATTCTCTGTTCTCTCCATGATTTGTCCCCCCCCCCCCATTTCTGCAGGGCACATACGGTCCACAATCAATCCCCTTCTGATGAAACTACCTAAATCTAGAATCACTGCTCACCTCCACTCATTCGTTCCTCTTTTTTCCCACCTATGAACCCAACTTCCTCATTCTCTTCAATCTCATGGTTCCCTTCAGGTCTTCAAAAGCTGTTCACCACCATCTCAGACCATTCTGGGGAAACTACCTAAATCCAGAAACAATGCTCACCTCCACTGATCCGTTTGTTCACCATCATCTCAGATGACCCCCCATAAAAAACCATGATCTTTTCTACCCCAGGTAACCATCCCCAAGCCCACCTCTTTCCAAGTTTCCAGTTTTTCTTTCCTGAAAGTTTGCAGTTGTATCCATCCCCAGGCAAAAATGCCACAGTTAGAACTACTCGTATAGTATATGACAGTTGTACTCTCATATACTATAGTTGGAAACAGGTCCTATTACAGTAGTCTGCAGAGAATTACTACAGGAAAGGAATGTAAGACAATGATCTTGACCACCCTCTGTTCTTCGCTATCACTCATTGTTTCCCACATCCCTTATTTCTCAGTCTCCTATTTTGTCCATTATCGCTGATGTTGCCATTTCACCTCTCCTTCTACTATTCCTTTTGTCTGTTACTTCCTTACCCGTTCTATGTTCTCACTCCTTTATGAGCCTCGGCATTGCATACAAAACTTCTTTCAAAAAAAACAGTAGACAATGGACAAAATATGGTGTATGGGATTTATGGGACTTGAAGCTGGGTTTCCGGCATTTATTGGATGTGAATCTTGGTTCCATGCATCTATATGGGATGTGAACCTGAGTTATCTGCATCTGTAATGGATTTGAATCTGCTTACCTGCATCTTCATTGATTTGAACCTGAGTTCCCTGCATCTGTATGGGATGTGAACCTGAGTTCCCTGCATCTGTATGGGATATGAACTCGAGTTATCTGCATCTGTAATGGATTTGAACCTCAGTTCCCAGCATCAACGTATATGGGATGTGAACCTGGGTTATCTGAATCTATATGGAAGGAACCATGGCCCACTGAATCTGTATGGGATGTGAACCTGGGTTCCCTGCATCGCGAGCCAGAGGTGCATATGGGAACGCTAACAAGCCAACCCATTTCATTATTCATATATTCTTGCCAATGGAGGGATGATATCGTCTGGATGTTTCATTCATAAAACATGTGGTCTGTGGCTAGACCGGCGGTGAGCATCAGATGAACAGCTTGATGCTCGTGCGCACAGATATCCATTACATTTTATGAATGAAATACAGATTTTATTGTTAAAGAAATGCATTGTTCAAAACGGCCATTGTTCACTTTCATGAGTTTAGTGACTCATTGTTTGCTGCCATGAGTGAAGAAACTCATTATTTACTTTCATGAGTTCAGTGACTCATTGTTTACTTTTACGAGTTCAGTGACTCAATGTTTACTTTTTACGAGTTCAGTGACTCATTGTTTACTTTTATGAGTTCAGTGACTCATTGTTTGCTGTCATGAGTTCAGGAACTCATTGTTTACTTTTACGAGTTCAGTGACTCATTGTTTTGCTGTCATGAGTTCAGTCACTCATTGTTTACTTTTAGGAGCTCAGTGACTCATTGTTTACCTTTATGAGTTGAGTGACTCATTGTTTACTTTTTTGAGATCAGTGACTATTTGTTTAATGTCATGAGTTCAATGACTCATTGTTTCCTTTCATGAGTTTCATGACTTATTGTTTACCTTTTTGAGTTCAGTGACTTATTGTTCACTTTTACGAGGTCAGTGAGTCATTGTTTACTGTCATGAGTTGAGTGACTCATTGTTTACTTTTTTGAGTTCAGTGACTATTTGTTTACTGTCATGAGTTCAATGACTCATTGTTTCCTTTCATGAGTTTCGTGACTTATTGTTTACCTTTATGAGTTCAGCGACTTATTGTTCACTTTTACGAGTTCAGTGAGTCATTGTTTACCGTCATGAGTTCAGTGACTCATTGTTTACTTTTTTGAGTTCAGTGACTATTTGTTTACTGTCATGAGTTCAATGACTCATTGTTTCCTTTCATGAGTTTCGTGACTTATTGTTTACCTTAATGAGTTCAGTGACTTATTGTTTACTTTTATGAGTCCAGTGAGTCATTGTTTACTGTTATGAGTTCAGTGACTCATTGTTTACTTTTTTGAGTTCAGTGACTATTTATTTACTGTCATGAGTTCAGTGACTCATTGTTTACTTTTTTGAGTTCATTGCCTCATTATTTACTGTCATGAGTTCAGTGACTCATTGTTTACTGTCATGAGTTCAATGACTCATTGTTCGCTGTCATGAGTTCAGTGACTCATTGTTTACTTTTATGAGTTCAGTGACTCATTGTTTGCTGTCATGAGTTCAGTGACTCATTGTTTACTTTTACGAGTTCAGTGACTCATTGTTTTGCTGTCATGAGTTCAGTCACTCATTGTTTACTTTTAGGAGCTCAGTGACTCATTGTTTACCTTTATGAGTTGAGTGACTCATTGTTTACTTTTTTGAGATCAGTGACTATTTGTTTAATGTCATGAGTTCAATGACTCATTGTTTCCTTTCATGAGTTTCATGACTTATTGTTTACCTTTTTGAGTTCAGTGACTTATTGTTCACTTTTACGAGGTCAGTGAGTCATTGTTTACTGCCATGAGTTGAGTGACTCATTGTTTACTTTTTTGAGTTCAGTGACTATTTGTTTACTGTCATGAGTTCAATGACTCATTGTTTCCTTTCATGAGTTTCGTGACTTATTGTTTACCTTTATGAGTTCAGCGACTTATTGTTCACTTTTACGAGTTCAGTGAGTCATTGTTTACCGTCATGAGTTCAGTGACTCATTGTTTACTTTTTTGAGTTCAGTGACTATTTGTTTACTGTCATGAGTTCAATGACTCATTGTTTCCTTTCATGAGTTTCGTGACTTATTGTTTACCTTCATGAGTTCAGTGACTTATTGTTTACTTTTATGAGTCCAGTGAGTCATTGTTTACTGTTATGAGTTCAGTGACTCATTGTTTACTTTTTTGAGTTCAGTGACTATTTATTTACTGTCATGAGTTCAGTGACTCATTGTTTACTTTTTTGAGTTCATTGCCTCATTATTTACTGTCATGAGTTCAGTGACTCATTGTTTACTGTCATGAGTTCAATGACTCATTGTTCGCTGTCATGAGTTCAGTGACTCATTGTTTACTCTCATGAGTTCAGTGATTCATTGCTTGCTGTCATGAGTTTCGTGACTTATTGTTCACTTTTACGAGTTCAGTGAGTCATTGTTTACCGTCATGAGTTCAGTGACTCATTGTTTACTTTTTTGAGTTCAGTGACTATTTGTTTACTGTCATGAGTTCAATGACTCATTGTTTCCTTTCATGAGTTTCGTGACTTATTGTTTACCTTAATGAGTTCAGTGACTTATTGTTTACTTTTATGAGTCCAGTGAGTCATTGTTTACTGTGATGAGTTCAGTGACTCATTGTTTACTTTTTTGAGTTCAGTGACTATTTATTTACTGTCATGAGTTCAGTGACTCATTGTTTACTGTCATGAGTTCAATGACTCATTGTTCGCTGTCATGAGTTCAGTGACTCATTGTTTACTGTCATGAGTTCAATGACTCAATGTTTCCTTTCATGAATTTCGTGACTTATTGTTTACTTTTACAAGTTCAGTGAGACATTGTTTGCTGTCATGAGTTCAGTGACTCATTGTTTACTGTCATGAGTTTAGTGACTCATTGTTTACTGTCATGAGTTTAATGACTTATTGTTTACTGTCATGAGTTCATTGACTCATTGTTTGCTGTCATGAGTTTAGTGACTCATTGTTTGCTGTCATGAGTTCAGTGTCTTTTTGTTTACTTTTACGAGTTCAGTGAGTCATTGTTTACTCTCATGAGTTCAGTCACTCATTGTTTAGTTTTTTGAGTTCAGTGACTATTTGTTTACTGTCATGAGTTCAATGACTCATTGTTTACTTTCATGAGTTTCGTGACTTATTGTTTACCTTTCTGAGTTCAGTGAGTCATTGTTTACTTTTATGAGTCCAGTGAGTCATTGTTTACTGTCATGAGTTCAGTGACTCATTGTTTACTTTTTTGAGTTCAGTGACTATTTCTTTACTGTCATGAGTTCAGTGACTCATTGTTTACTGTCATGAGTTCAATGACTCATTGTTTTCTTTCATGAGTTTCGTGATTATTGTTTACCTTAATGAGTTCAGTGAGTCATTGTTTACTTTTTTGAGTTCAGTGACTATTTCTTTGCTGTCATGAGTTTCGTGACTTATTGTTTATCTTTATGAGTTTAGTGATTCATTGTTTACTTTTTTGAGTTCAGTGCCTCATTATTTACTGTCATGAGATCAGTGACTCATTGTTTACTGTCATGAGTTCAATAACTCAATGTTTCCTTTCATGAGTTTCGTGATTTATTGTTTACTTTTACGAGTTCAGTGAGGCATTGTTTGCTGTCATTAGTTTAGTGACTCATTGTTTACTGTCATGAGTTCAATGACTCATTGTTTCCTGTCATGAGTTCAATGACTCAATGTTTCCTTTCATGAGTTTCGTGACTTATTGTTTACTTTTACGAGTTTAGTGAGTCATTGTTTGCTGTCATGAGTTCAGTGACTCATTGTTTGCTGTCACGAGTTTAGTGACTCATTGTTTACTGTCATGGGTTTAGTGACTCATTATTTACTGTCATGAGTTCAGTGACTCATTGTTTACTGTCATGAGTTCAGTGACTCATTGTTTGCTGTCATGAGTTCAGTCACTCATTATTTACTGTCATGAGTTCAGTGACTCATTGTTTGCTGTCATGAGTTCAGTGACACATTGTTTGCTGTCATGAGTTCAGTCACTCATTGTTTGCTCTCATGAGTTTTGTGACTCATTGTTTGCTGTCATGAGTTTAGTGACTCATTGTTTGCTGTCATGAGTTCAGTGACACATTGTTTGCTGTCATGAGTTCAGTCACTCATTGTTTGCTCTCATGAGTTTTGTGACTCATTGTTTACTGTCATGAGTTTAGTGACTCATTGTTTGCTGTCATGAGTTCAGTCACTCATTATTTACTGTCATGAGTTCAGTGACTCATTGTTTGCTGTCATGAGTTCAGTGACACATTGTTTGCTGTCATGAGTTCAGTCACTCATTGTTTGCTGTCATGAGTTTTGTGACTCATTGTTTGCTGTCATGAGTTTAGTGACTCATTGTTTACTGTCATGAGTTCAGTGACTCATTGTTTACTGTCATGAGTTTAGTGACTCGTTCTTTACTGTCATGAGTTCAGTGACTCATTGTTTACTGTCATGAGTTTAGTGACTCATTGTTCGCTGTCATGAGTTCAGTGACTCATTGTTTACTCTCATGAGTTCAGTGATTCATTGCTTGCTGTCATGAGTTTAGTGACTCATTGTTTACTGTCATGAGTTTAGTGAGTCATTGTTTACTGTCATGAGTTCAGTGACTCATTGTTTGCTATCATGAGTTTAGTGACTCATTGTTTGCTGTCATGAGTTCAGTGACTAATTGTTTACTTTTACGAGTTCAGTGACTCATTGTTTGCTGTCAGGAGTTCAGTCACTCATTGTTTACTTTTACGAGTTCAGTGACTCATTGTTTGCTGTGGGAGTTCAGTCACTCATTGTTTACCTTTATGAGTTCAGTGACTCATAAGATGTACATAATCATGAGGACTGTTGCCATCGTCCTTCGTGATGACCATTTGATTGCTCATCAGTTTTATGGTAACTTCTAGAATAACACCTATGTCTTGCCTTTCCCGTTTGTTGCACATGTTTAATACATACTAAATACAATTAATTTACATATTTAAAATGCGGTATCTGCTGAGAAATTTTTAAATGATACATGAAGCCCCTTATTCCATAACATCACGTTAATACCATGCAACAATAAACGTAAAACATCTTGCTCGCAAACTTGAGCGAAGGGGATCCTGCAAACTCATATTTCATCTATTTACTTTACTTCCTCATCATTTATACAATAATGCTAAAGCTGTCTGACATAAATATTCTCCTCTGTTAAAAAGAAATTCTCTCCTTCAAGTCTCTCATTCCGAATGATTGTGTGGGTGATGGCATGATGGAAAATGGTTATTCTCTCTTTTGTCAGGTGGAGGAGCAACTGATTGACAGGGGATCCAGATATAAAATTCACTGTAAAAAAATCCCCCCTTTAAAGCAACGACGAGTGAGTAGGATGAAAACAGCTGAGCTGGCAAGTAATCTGTGCTGGGGATATGGGAAAGGTCAGTGGGGGCACATTAGGCTGAACAAGGTGATGGGAAGTGAGGGGAAAGAAGGACCATTTCAGAGGGAAAGCACGAAGCATAATGCGATCCGGTATGCTGATGATAAGCAGAAGTGATTTGTTTGCCTTTGAACTGAGCAAAATTAAGAAGAGACAGATGAGAGATGTGGACTATTATTCCAGGGAGTATAGGAGGCATATCACAGACAATCGGCGTCAAGGGGAAGGAAAGGCAACTGAGAACATCCTCCATCTGGATGATATTAATTTGGGGATTTTATTTCACTGCAGGAAGCCGTCACTGCGTTTTACTGGTCATTGGACTGCACACGGAGAGCAGCACTGTTTTGATCCAATCAGATACCCATTTTGGTCCAGACCCTCGTTTCAGACCAATCACACCATGGTTTTGGTACAATCAGACCCCTGTTTTGATACAACAAGACCCCAATTTTGGTATAATCAGACCCCAATTTTGGTACAATCAGACCCCCATTTTGGTACAATCAGACCCCTGCTTTGGTACAATCAGACTCCCGTTTTAGTACAATCAGACCACCGTTTTTGTACAACCAGACTCCCGTTTTAGTACAATCACCCCCGTTTTGGTACAATCAGACTCCTGTTTTAATACAATCAGACCCCAGTTTTGGTACAACCAGACCCCCATTTTGGTGCAATCAGACCCCTGTTTTGGTACAATCAGACCACCGTTTTAGTACAATCACCCCTGCTTTGGTACAACCAGACTCCTGTTTTAGTACAATCAGACCCCAGTTTTGGTACAACCAGACCCCCATTTTGGTACAACCAGACCCCATTTTGGTACAACCAGACCCCCATTTTGGTACAATCAGACCCCTTTTTTGGTACAATCACACCACTGTTTTTGTACAATCAGACTCCCGTTTTAGTACAATCACCCCTGCTGTGGTACAATCAGACTCCCGTTTTAGTACAATCAGGCCCCAGTTTTGGTCCAGACCCCAATTTTGGTCCAATGATTTGAGCCTGTGCTCTTGGTCATGATTTCAGGTTAGCAACGCAAAGGATGCCCATTGAGGCAACTCACACAGGTGCGTGTCCGTGAAAGAAACAACAAATCCTCGGATATACTAAGTGAGCCAGATGGGACATTTTACCTTCCGTGCGTCGTTGTCGTATCGTGGAGTATGTTGCGGAGAATCCATCCTTTGCGATGGCTTTATCGGAGTAGAACTTCAATGTCAACGTCCCAGTAACAGCCTCGATAGGTTCTGGGATTTCACTTCCACAAAACCGGCCGATGAGGAGTCCCTCTGTAAGGGAAGGGGGGGCGGGTAGATAGAGAGTGTGAGAGTGAGAGAGTGAGAGAGTGAGAGAGTGAGAGAGTGAGAGAGTGAGAGAGTGAGAGAGTGAGAGAGTGAGAGAGTGAGAGAGTGAGAGAGTGAGAGAGTGAGAGAGTGAGAGAGTGAGAGTGAGAGTGAGAGTGAGAGTGAGAGTGAGAGTGAGAGTGAGAGTGAGAGTGAGAGTGAGAGTGAGAGTGAGAGAGAGAGAGAGAGAGAGAGAGAGAGAGAGAGAGAGAAAAAACACATGTTTTCATGGTTGGTTTAGGACACAGGTAGAACATGCAATACAACAGGTTCATGAAAATAGTTCTACTGTGCCTCTCTCGTACTGGTCTATGGAGACTCTATTGACACCTGCTGGACTTGCAGCAACAAAACATTGCATTTACTTTGGCTACCACAAACGGGTGCAATATTTGGCAAATTTGGTTATTTTCTTTCACTTTCACACAATACAGAGTTACACCCTCCCCGTCACCCTTTGCTCTCCTTTCCCCCAACTGATTCCCCCGATGAACTTTTACATTTTCATTGCCAAATTCAGCTTTCTTGCTACTTTATGCTCTTTGTTTTCACATCTGTGGAAACTATTTCCAATCCTTGTACAACTCCTTCATTCTCAAGTTTGATGGCTCATCTCTTTTGCCATATGTGATGCAATGCTCGCATCGTATGATTTGCCATTATATTTTTGATCCTTTGGATTCTCAACCCGCATTTTGTTTTTAACTGCTATCTTTCTTTTTCTCTGCCATTTATACTGGTCGATGCTGAAGTTGTGCTCCATGTTCCGGAACAGGTAACATGGCCAATTGGTGCAGTGTCGTCTCACTTTAAACCAAACTTCTTGAAATGCACCTTACATTTACTTTTAATGATCAGTGGCATTATGGTTAGAGTGTCTGGGAGGTCGGCGGTTCAATCACACCCTGGCCGAGCTATACCCAAGACCAGGGCAATCACTGAGACACACGCCCCAAATCTTTTTTGCTGTGCCCCAAATCTATTTTAACCCCTTGGCGACGATAGGCCACTTTATAACGATGAGCCAATGTTTCGAAACGTTCCACTGTGCGAAATGTTTTATTGGGGTTGGGGGGATCTGAAGTTTGAGGGGGCCTGGGCCCCGAATGTTTTTAGAAGGTAACGATGAATCAGCCCGACTATAAAATTGAAACGTGCTGCTTAATTCCTTGACACTCAGCATTTAGAGGTAAGAGCATGAATGAACCCTGTGGATTGATATCCAAGGGGGGGGGAGGGGTATAGTTATCCTCGACTGCCCCACTGACTGTGGAGAGGAAAGAGACTTCACAAGATGGTGTGTCCAGCACAAGATGGTGTCTCCAGCACCTCGAGTGGTCCAAACAGTTACGCCTCTCGTCCCAAGGTCACCGGCTATGTTTGTCTGTAGTCAAGTCTGGTGTTGTCATCGATGTCTGCACACGTGTGCATGATTTGCATCATAGCTCCCACATGAGCTTCAAGCAAAGTAAGAAAGAAAAAAAACTCACACGATCAACTCGAGCAACATTTATTTGAATTATTGCAAGATGTGTTGATACCTTTCAAAATAATGGATGAGTTTGTGGAGTAGTAATTACACCAATAATTAATTTAAAGTCTCCAAATATTTTATACCTTTGTTACCTCTAACCCTCCCAGGGGTAAACCATTTTTGACCAAAACTTTGTGGAATATTCAGACAAATATGATGAGGGAACAGCTTGGTTTGAAAACTTCATTTGTGAATAGTTTTATAGTGCCGTGGGAAATAACTTCAAACCATCTGATCTTAGTTGTCAAGGATAAACCACAAACAGATGAGATGCACAAGTTCCAATAATAGCTTATCTACACAAGATGGATTGTGACTTATTGCTGGGATAAGGCCGAGCAGTGTCCAAGCTTCATGTCTCCGTGATCATAGCAAAAGCCCGTGGCAGGTATTGTCATTACCTCCACCAACTGTATGGAGGTTATGTATTCGCCCCTTGCTTGTTACTTGTGAAATCAAAGATTCACAAGTCATCAGTTGGTCTGGCCTGATAGTGTCTGTCTCTCTATCTGTTTGTCTGCTTGTATATCTGTTTGTATGGCAATCACCGACAGGTCACATTATTACTCCGATCTTCACGAAACTTCACCATGTGGTATAGAGGTTGTAACAAGCTGGAAAGCTAGGTTTTTTTTTGTATACCTTGTCGAGGCTCATGCGAGAGCTAACACACAACGTACAGCAAGGGGGGCATGAGACAAGAGGGGAGGGAGGGGGAAGGACAAAACAGTGGGAAACAGAGACATTAGGAGATCTGTGGAAGGGAGAGGGATGGGATGGGGAACATGGGGAATAGAAGATGGACATTACAGGGACTTTCAGGAAGGAAAGCAGGGAATTTGAAGGAGGTGGGCTTGGGTGGATTATCGGGGGTAGAAAAGATCGAGGATTTGGATGGGGGATGATAAGAGTTGGTGGTGAACAGCTGTTTTGAAGGTCTGGAGGGAAGAATGGGAATGAATAGAATGAGGGAGTTTATTCCAAAGGCGGGAAAAAAGAGGAATGAAAGAGTGAAGGTGAGCAGTGATTCGTGATTTTGGAAGTTTTACCAGAAGGGGGTTGTTGGTGGACCTTGAACGCCCTGCGGAAATGTGGTGGGGACAAATTACAGAGAGAGCAGGGGGGGGGCGAGGCTGGAGAGGAGATGGTACAAGACAGAAAGACCACCGGCTTGCCTGTGGTGAGAGAGTGAGAGGACCAAAGACTCAGCCTCAGTGCGGGAGATGCCAATGATCCGAAATGCCCTGGTTTCTACAGCGTGAAGCCGAGAAAGGTGGGAGGCAGGAGCACCACCCCAGAGGGGAGAGCAGTACTCCATCAGGCTGCGGACAAAAGCTTTGTAAGTGGTCAGGAGTTCAGGTGGGCCGAGGAAGGACTTTGCACGACGGAGGATTTCCAGTCGGCGACTGGCTTTGGAGGCAAGGTTTGAAATGTGGCTTTCCCAGGAAAGGTCATGGCAGATAGTGAGACCCAGAAGCTTGAAATAAAGGACTTCTTCCAGAGGATTGTTGAGAAAGTGGATGGGGGGGGTTTCTAAACGGTCCTTTCGGAGAGACATAGTGAGAGTGTCAGATTTGTCCGGATTGAAAGACATGTTCCACGTGTTGGACCAGTTTGTGATTTTATCCAGATCAGCAGTGAGCAAAGAAGCTGCAGCTTGCCGGTCTGAGGGATGACCAATGGTACGCCAGAGGGTGGAGTCATCAGCAAAGAGATATAGAGGATTTTGCAGAGAGTCAGAGAGATCATTGATGAAAACCAGAAAAAGAACAGGGCCCAGAACGCTACCTTGAGGAACTCCAGCCTGGACAGGAAGAGGGGATGAAAGAACTCCATTTAGGGCCACACGTTGACTGCGACAGGAGAGGAAGTCTGCGAGCCATGAGTGGAGATGGCCTTGGATACAATGGGAAGAGAGTTTGGTGAGCAGGGCAGGGTGCCAGACCGTGTCAAAAGCATGTGATATGTCCAGGGATACGGCTCGGATTTCCTGTCTGGCATTGAGGACTTCCATCCATTGTTGGGAGAGCAGAAGCAGCATATCCAGGGTAGAGTGACCTGGTTTGAAACCAAATTGATGATTGGAAATCAAGCCATTGGAGAAGAGGAAGGATTTAATGTCTGAAGTGATGATGGATTCCATCACCTTGCTGATGATTGAAAGAAGGCTGATTGGTCTGTAGTTGCAGGGATCTGTTTTTGCACCTTTTTATGCAGGGCAGTGATGTTTGCTGATTTCCAAGCAGATGGCAGATGGACTTGAGCAAATGAGAGGGTGAAGAGAATCGAGAAAGGGTGAGCAAGAGCAGAAGAGCAGGCTTTGAGGACACGTGGGCTGATGCCGTCTGGACCGGTTGCAGAATCTGAGTCGAGGTTTGACAGCAAGCTCTCCGCCTTGTCAGGAGAAAGGACACAGAGTCCAGGGTCAGTTGGGTGTGACTGGGTAAGGTGGGTAGAGAAAGTGATGGTGTTTGGACACAATATTTCGATGCAGACCCCGAGTTTAGGCATTGAGCTTTTTCACGTGTGGTATCAGCAGCGCGCCCATTTGAGGTAAGGGAGGGGGAAGGAGGGGGAACATCCACCAGAAACAGATTTGATTAGATGCCACCAGGATTTTGAGGAGGGAGAGAGGTTTGAAAGTTCAGACTTGAGATTCGAAAGATGTTGTTTTCTGGCTCTCCT
Source organism: Eptatretus burgeri (assembly GCF_056783735.1). Lineage (NCBI taxonomy): Eukaryota > Metazoa > Chordata > Myxini > Myxiniformes > Myxinidae > Eptatretus > Eptatretus burgeri. The sequence continues at coordinate 83,079,684 of NC_140963.1, read as the reverse complement.
GAGGGTAGATACACACTTGTTCCGAGCTTTATGGAAGGAACTGAGATTCCCTTCAGTTGGGTTTGCTTTCCATGAGGCAAAGGCAAGTTGTTTCAGGACAACTGCCTCACCACAAGCTTCAGTGAACCAAGGGTGGGAGGAAGGGTAGGACAACTGAAGACGAGAGGGGATAAATCTGTGCATGAGGGAGAGCAAGTTTCTTTGAAAGAATTCCCAGGATGAGTTGATGTTGGAGAAAGTAGCGATAGGAGACCAGTCTATAAGTTTGGTGGCTGCTTGTAGACCCTGCCAGTCAGCTTGAGTGAAATGCCAGACTCGACGGCGGGTGAGGTGGTTCTCTGATAACAGCCAGAGAGATGTCCACTTTGACAAGGACGTGGTCAGAAGAACAGATTGGAGCGGAAAAAGAGCAGCAGATATTGTCAAGGAAATTTGTCAAAATCATATCCAGAAGAGATGGAGTACCATTGGTTGAGATCCGGGAAGGGAAGTTGACCGATTGAGTCAGTCCCAATGAGTCGCAGAAAGCTTTTGCTGAGGTGCCATGACAGGTGAGAGAGGTACCCACACCTAGCCAACTGGCATGATGACAATTGAAGTCACCACATATGAGGAAGATAGAAGTTGGTCCATGTTTTCGGATAGTGAGGTGTAGATGGAGTCATCACTGTTAGGTGGACAGTTCAGTACACATATAAACATGAGGTGGGAGTGGAGGGGAAGCCATAGCCATAGGTATTCCTGGGGGTGTGGGGGAGTGAGGGCAGTGCATGGAGAGTGAGGAATAGAGTTTTTGATGAAGAGAGCAACTCCTCCACCAGGACGAGGCTCAGGTCTGTCATACCGGAGGACGGAGTAACCAAGGAGGGATACATGGGAGTCAGAGACGTCTTGGGGGAGGAAAGTTTCTGTTAGGCAGATTATGTCTGGTTTGTCAGTGGCAACCGGGATGGAAATATCTGAAAGGTTTGAGCGAAGGCCCCGGATATTTGAGGTCCACACTTTTAATGAAGAGGTAGGGGAGGAGGCTTTGAGTGCAGGGGGTGGGGGGCGTAGGGGAGGAGGCTTTGGGTGCAGGGGGTGGGGGAGGGGGAGGGTCGGACGAGGGGTGGGGGAGGGGGAGGGTCGGACGAGGGGCGGAGGTAAGAAGGGTTGTTGAAAGAGTGTGGGGGATTGCAGAATAGCTCGGGGAGGGGGCCAAATGAGGAGGAGAAAAGGTTCTGTGGTGCTGGGGCAGAGGGGGGACAAGGGAGAGGGAAGAAGGCAGTTGAGGATTTGAGGATGTGGAGTGAAGAGATGGAGGTGAGAGGGCAGTAGAAGGAGGCAGCTTTGTGGATGGGAGGGGGGGCAACTTTGAGAAGGATGAGTGAGGGGGATGAATGGTGGGAGAAAGGTGAGGGGGTGTTTTTGAGAGAGTTGAGAGGGAGGCTTGGAGGGAGAAGAGTGGGATGGTTGCTTTGAGAGTGCCGGGTGAGATGGGTGAGTTGGCACTGAAGTTGGAAAAAAAGAATGGTTGATGGAAAGCGAACATTCATCGCAAACTGGTGTTTTTTTAAGTTTTAGGTCAGAGATGCGATTTAACACATTTCTTGAGGGATGCAATAAAGGCGAATCCAGAGAATGGAGAGAAGAAACGCTGCAACAGTTGGATTTTTTAGGCAAGGTATGAAGGAAAGGTCGAACTGAGAGCAGTCTTTTTAAATAGAAGAAGAGTGGTGCATTATGATACCATAAAGAGTACCACATGTGTGAAAGAGGAAGATGAAGCATTATAAGAGATCGTTTTTGTTATTATTATTAATGTTTGAGAGAGTTTTCAACAGATTAGGTCATGGAAGTGTTGTAGAAAAAAAATCGAGGAAGAAGAAGAAGAGGAGATGAAGAAGAAGAGGAGGAAGAAGAGGAGGAGATGAAGAAGAAGAAGAACCGGAAAAAGGTAGCGTTTTTTATATATTTTTTTGATTTAAGATAATAAATAGAGTGATTAATCGGGAGGGATGGGGGACGTTAGGAAAGTGGGGAAGATGGAAATTGAAGGTAATGGGGAGAAAAAACAAATAAATACGATCGTACACCGAGGGGAACTGGAAGGCCTCAAGCCTCAAGGGTGGGCCTCAAGCACCCGGTAAGACAAGGTCGACGAAATCTCACAAAATAGCATGAATTTTGAAACAAAACCGAACTCGGAACACACAGTAACATGTAGGTGAGAAAATAAACAGTTAAAACAGGACAGATAACGAATGGAAACTTAACTTTGAGATCGTCAGCAGAGAGCCCCGAAAGAGACCTGTCGACGCTCCAAACCCAGAACCGGAAGGGATAATAGGTCAAAAGGTCAAAGGTCAGGTTACATAAATTGTTAATTTCACTATATATATATATATATATATATATATATATATATATATATATATATATATATATATATATATATACATATACACACAGTATAAGTATACGTGGATTGAAACTTACACAGCTTATTTGCATGTATGTGTAGTATACAAGTCGGTGTATAAAATCTGGTCAAAATTATTCAAAGGTCAATGCCATCCAAAACATGTTAAACACCCATTAGGTGGCAATTTGAAAATGTTTCAAGCAAATTAATTTATGCACAATATTCCATCATGTAAAACATTTGATAGGTCAAATTTTCGAAATTACCAAATTGCTGTTTCCATGGCAACTATTGTTTATTTGGATTTTGCAAGTATTGTGCTTTGCACGAAATATTTCTTATTTGTTTGTCTTTGAGCAGGCTACCTCATAAAGCTATTGACAGATTCGGACAAAACTTGGTGAACGAGTTGGTTAGATGACAAGAACAAGTAGATTTGATTTAGTTAAGGTCTGGATGCATATCCGGCCTCTCAGTGGGCGACAAAACGTAAACTGTTTAGCCTGGCGAATGCATGCGATCTACATAGTGCCGTTCTAGTTACATTTTGTATATTTGCCAAAATGACATAACCGCCATACATCAGCAAGGCTTATCCGACTGTACTCACTAGTTCCTGGTGTTGTTGTGAAGTGCAACTCCATACTGTTTTTGGTTACAATATTAGCCATAGTATTTGAAACAGGAAAAACAGAGGCGACTCCAGATTTTCAGAACATCATTTTCCACCAAATTCCATGTAAGTCAAAAGGAAATATTTGTTACAAGATTGAATGGGGGTGGGGAGGGAATAAACCTTATGATATCATTATCATCAACAAATGGTGCATAACCTGCTACAAACATTCGTTGGTTACATAGTTCCTTGTGTTTTTGTGAATGAGGCAATAGCTGTGGCCTGTGGCAGACATTCTTGTGTGGTGTGATTTGGGAGAAAAGAGTCTGCAATTTTATTCCAGAAGTTTTGGATTATTGAAGCAGATCATAGAAAAATAGAGAACTTGATAGCTTGGGTGCAACACCAAGTCATTTTCTGTATGTGATGTATGGTCATTTTCTGTCAAATGCCTCATGCCAATATGGCTGCCATCGCTGCCATTGCGAAACATCTCAATGAACAAGCAACATTTGAGATGTAAACACGATGATGTTTTGGTCTTGACGTCATTTAACCACAAACTAATGTGACTTGCAGGGGTTGTTCGGCTCACGTTTCATGACCCGGATCAATTGTGCCAGTAAACGAAGCATCAGTGCCAGTAAACGAATGCACAGTGTAAATGCATGTTTGGGGAGATGATGCAGAGGTATCTTACAATTAAAGGACTGCAGACAGAGAGGATAGAGAATGAGAGAGAGAGGAAAATTTTCTCGAACGTGAGAAACAATATAATAGCAACAATACGTCCATGTTTGTGGGTGACTTGAATAGAGAATGGGAGCGAAAACTAGAATGAAAAGAGCAGGTACTTCCCAAACCTGATCACAATGAGGTCATTTCCATTAATGCTGTTTCCTGAAGAGGTGACAGAGGCCACAGGAACCGTGCTTACATCACATATGGCAAGACCCAGAGATGTATAGTGTACAAAAAACAAAGTCCAGTCAAGAGACTGCAGGTCCAAGTAGCCTTTTAAAGTTGTAATATCCCAGTTTTCTAAAAAACACAACAAAAAGGTTCCCACAATGCAAGGAAAAGGATAATGAGAATAACAATATCAGAAAATAAAATGAAGGAACATAATCTCATGTCATGATACGTGGAAACAAATGACATCGATGAGACGTCATAGTAAACGCATGTTCAAAACACGCCTTTGACCCAAGTCGTAAGAGACACTGCATTCCCAACAACTAAAGGAAAGATATTAACTCACACTTTTATTACATCTCATGGTCTGGAAGGATGGACAATAACAATGAATGATTTGTTTCCCCTTTTATTTTGCTCTTTTTTTAACCGGAAGAAGATTGCGCAAAGTTGAACACTCCTTCCACACCTACTCTGTCTTTTAATAATGTAAGGGGGAAGTATCATGGAAGTATTTTTCTTGAAATCCCACAGTTCTGGCTATCAAGGTACTCTCCCACCACCACCATAGGAAAACTAATGGAAACACGGCGAATGAAAAGAGCGACAGAGTAAGGCCACATTACAACGTCTTGATTTCCAACATTATCACAAGTTTAAAAAAGCTTGTACCTATTATTCCATAAATAACAAGATGGTATTCATAGAATACATACCCCACGCAGTCTTGAGAAGGACTTGGTGCGAGCCAACTCTTTTGTCACCGAACCAACTCAAATCTAGTTTTGTAATAGCTCATCCACAACTTTTTGAGATATCATGATATATATCGTTTTTAACCCAATCTCTCAATTTTAGAAATTGGTCCGATGTTGACATGTTGACCTCAAAATAATTGCTTGGTTGAATTCAGTGACAATACATGCAAATCCTCTTCAAATTTCAAGTCAATCGGATAAAAATTGACAATTTTACAAATTTGGCCTACGTCAACCTTTTCACCTTTGTTGACCTTTTGGGCGATTTTGACCTTAAAAATAATTGGTGGTTGAATAAAGCGACCTGATATGCAAATCCTGCTCAAATTTCAAGTCAATTGGATGAAAATTGAGGAATTCAGAAATGTGGCCAATGTTGACCTTTTGGCCTAAGTTGACCTCAAAAATAATTGGTCGTTGAATTCAGTCACTTGATATGCAAATCCTCTTCAAATTTCTTGTCAATCAGATGAAAATTTACGATTTTAGAAAATTGGCCTATGTTGATCTTTGGCAGATGTTTCCCATCGTGTACAGCCTTTTTGGCTGCTGGTTGCATCATTGGTGAGGGTCACAGCTATGGCCTATATTACCAGTTCACACTGTGCTCATTTCACCGACCTCAGAAGGATGACAGGCTGAGTCAACCTCATGGTGTAAATTCAGCGACCAACAGGGCTCAAACTCAGGACTCTTGGATCCCAAGCCACCACCCTCACCGCGAAGCCAACGCCAGGCTTGGCCAATGTTGATCTCAAAAGAGTGACCGCTAAATCACATGGTCATGTAACATGTGGTAAAGTTTCAATTTCTTCCACTGAACGGTTTTTGATGTATGCTCTTAACAAAATGCAGACACGTACAACGTACGCTACCGATCGCTTAACCATGCTTTTCGTTTCATGAGCGCAGGGTAACTAGAACGGCACTCGGTCGAATGCATACCTCTGCCAGGCTGTACGGTTTATGTTTTGGATCCCATTGATTGGCCAGGATCTGCATCCGGACCTGAACCAAAATCTGATCGGCTTGTTCTTGTCACCTACCCAACTCGTCCACCTAGTTTCGTCCAAATCCGTCCACAACTTTTTGAGATATCATGCTATATATAACTTTACCCCCATCTCTCAATGGTGAATAATCACTTGAATTTTTTTTTTCTTGTATCCAGATCTTCATCAAAGTTAAATAAATTCATCCTTGTCACACACCCAACCTGTCTGCCAAGTTTTGTCTGAATCTGTCCAGATAAGGTTTTGAGATATCCTTCTTACAGAAAACAAACAAACCGACAGACAAACAGGGGTGAAAAAAATAAACCTCCGTCCACCTTGGGTGGCGGAGGTAAAGATGCTTCATTCGGATGATCATCCTGAAAAGCTCGTTTTTTGTCCGATTCCGACCGAAGCTGCCTTCCCGGTGCTACCCAGTTAGGAGTTTCGGAGGATGCTAAGTCGCCTGTCCGATTTGCAATCGTGTAGGCGTAAAAGACCCCGGCTGGTCAAATCTAAACTCCTTGACCATTGTCGGACCAGAAACATCGTGCCACCCGGGCTGTTGCTGACCAATGAACAGGTCAGGACGTGCCACACACCAACTTATCCGTGACCCACACAAGTGGCTCTGGCCCTGTGACATCTTTCTCAAGCTAGGCATTTGTACACGCTGGCACGGATACGTAAGCCTGTTAACGCATTGAATGCGACGTGCATGGTCAGTGTATGCCTGGTGTTGGCTGAATGGTTAGAGTGGTGAGCTTTGGATCCTAGGGTCCTGAGTTCAAATCCCACTCGGCTGTTGAATTAATACCAGGTGGGGTTGACTCTGCCTGTAATCCTTCTGAGGTCGGCAAAATGAGTACCAGCTTGCTGGTATACTGTGTTGGAGTGGTGACCCATCCAGGATTGTACCCAATAGCCAAGGAGACTGTTCAGGCAGCACCAACGCTCTGCACAGAGTGTGGTCCCAATTGGAAGGATTGATGGAATGGTTCGTTGTAATTAATGTGATTTAGATGCTAAAGATGACCATTTCGGAAAAAAACTTGAACATGGATAGTTTTTATACGAAGGGAAGTTGTAAGAACTTTACACGTTCCATGAGGAAGATTATAAGTCGGTCTTGTAATAAAGGAAATAATTATCTAAAAATGCATCTCCTTCAACCTGCTAACACGTGACGAGACAGTGTCCCACCTGGACTCATGCCCACTACATGGAAAGCCCTTGAGGAGCACCCAAAGAGAACAGCCTCAGTTGCTGTCTTCGCTGCTCTTTTACAAATGTGCACTGCCATCGCATCGGCCGAACAAGCAGAACTGAAAGAGGTGAAGCATTAACAATCTGATGCTAAATGCACTCATCCATTCCATCATTTTACTCAGAACTGAGAGAGTGTACGTGACCTGTGAAGGTGGCCGGCTTTGATGGCGGGTGTCAACATTGTACTTTCAAAATGTGTAGAGGATGTCCAAGAGAGAATGATAACGACTGATTTGCAAATGAAGTGGAAGCAGTGCAATCGAAGTGATCCTTCAAGGTCGTGAGGTTCTTCATGGAGGCTTCAACGTAGGAGGAGACGAGTCAGGTCACGACAAAACGATGATCTGTACAATCTGAGACGTGTGGCAGATGCAATCAATGGAGGTGGTTTTCCGTTTTTGGCCTGGAGCTTTCTTTTAAAACGTTAGAGTCTAAAGCGCTGCACATTGTTGGGATTAGCGTTGAGTTGCCCTCTCTCCCAGTGGTCTGCTTCCATGAACGCTACATCTGTACCGATTGCGTGGAGGCCTTCCTCAAACCTCTCTCAAGGGGACACGTCATGCAATATTCAGGAACTCTGCGCAACATTTACTGTTCAAAATGTCCTCTTGTATTAGTTGTGATGAACCAGTCACGCTTATTCCATCGGAATCAAGTCTTGCATTCGGTACACTCCTTCAGACAGGATATATAAATAATGTTCACACGTATGTGAGCGTTGAGGTAGTCTGTGGTCTATAATATTGACATCTATAATTTTCTTTCTGTTTTTTTTTTCATTGGGTAACGAGTTTCAAACAGAGCCTGGAGAGTGTATCCGGACCTTGAATAATCGTGTGTGATGGTAGTTTTCACTTTTATCACTGAATCAATAGTGCTTGAGATAACAAGGGCCTGTTTCTCGCTTTGTTACATGTGTGTACATCAAAAAGATGGAAATTCATCATCTGGACGTGTTATCTGTATAAATACACTCTAAACCGACCTCCAGGATAACTGTGTGTCCATCCGCCCCTCGCGCGGTCAGATTTGGGTGAAAGTGAGTCGATGAGATGGAGAATGTCATCGGAAGTCAAACACTTTCACGTGAAGGCGTGTTGAGTGGTCTCCCTATAGCCGGATACACAAAGCCAACCCGATACCTTATTTATTTACCTCCCAACAGCACGAGCTCGAGTGCGGCCTTAAAGTTTCCGCCTCGGTCTGAACAGCTGGTCTTACCCACCTTTGCTTTGTTTATTCAGCTCGGAGTTGAAACGGACTTCGACCATCAGGCGGGCATAACGGATACCGTCGTCGAAGAGAGTTATTAACCCAACAGCAACAAGTTCACCAGATTTTTGAGGCAGCCTTTTTCCAAGTTCATACTGCCAGTGAAGTTTGTCTGCTCCTCAAAACTTTTCTTAGTCATGAAACCCGATCGGCATTGTGTTCATGTAACAAAATGCCTTAGCAGGCTCGCGCGAACCCCATCTCCCCATGAACACAGCAACCCCGTCCTTCTCCTCCAACCCCCCAAGAACCGCACAGACCTTGAAGCTCTGCAGCAAGCGATGTAAAGGTCACCACCCTCGTCTCTTTTACACTGCGGGCTATTGACGCATGCCACAAATTATGGCAGTAAAATGGAAGACATCGCTTTCTTTTGAACACATCTGCACACCTGACTTTTACTGCACTTTGGATGCATTTCTGAGAAGAAGTCACTGCCGGGTTCCATTAACAGCCAATCGGTTTCCTACAGCACTGTGAGCACTTCACTGTGAATTGGTCTGCTTTTCATAACATAAGATTTTTTTTTTTGTGGGACCATAAACATCCATCAAACCGAACGATTATCTTTAACCTGACAAGCAAGTTGCCCCTGCCCACATGGGATTCTAAATTGGATAAGGATGTTGGAGGCATTACTTATTCTTCGTGGGAATAGTACTTATTGTTCATGGGATAAGAAGTCCTCCAAGTCTGTTTTTTGGTGCTCATGGCTTTACTTTCATGAGTTTGGTGCAACACCAAGTAATGGTGACGTATGGTCATTTTCCGTCAAATGCCTCATGCCAATATGGCTGCCATCGCTAAACATCTCGATGAACAAGCCAATAGTGTAATTGTTTTGTACTTTCACTCTACTACATTGCAGCTGCTTACATGTCTCAGGGAGTTTCAGCCTTCCGGATCTGTGTCCCACTGATAGCAACAGAGTGGATCTGTAAAGTACTCATTGATCATGGGAATTATCTTTCAGGGTTTTTCTTTGAAAGTTGTCTTGCGGTAAGTAACTATCGGGCATCAAACGTGATTCCCGTCTACGTTTAAGACAGGTACTCAGCAAGGAATACTTATTCACCGCGGTTAACCGTCGCGGAAATTAATCGACGGCAAAAAAGCGCGAAAGTTAAATCCACGCGAAAGGCGATGATCAGGTATTTCACTGCATACCACATTCAATCACACAGGAACAAAAGGGCAGCCGATAGCCGCAGCTCAGGTGCTCACCACCGGGCAGGCCGGCCCAAGCCTCGACGTGGTCGTACTGACACGCCGGCCCCTTCGGCATCCCATGGTCGGATTCCATGTTGAAGGAGATGAAGGTGAGAGAGATGAAGAAGTCCGGCGGTGCCATGATGGTGTAGGTGCAGTCCAAGTTGTGCGGGTGACTTTTGGGAAATCCCGGAGACGAGATGAAGCCGCTGGGAGCTGTGAAGTTCTTGCGGCAGTTGATGCCTGGGGCAACATGGAGGGGGTAACCACAAAGAGGTCATTTGAGGCATCGTGAGGGTCAGGGTCATTTGTTACGGGCGGCTTTGCACTGGAACAAGTGTTTATTATTGCTTTCAGCCTGCGAGCTCTGTGGGCAGGAGGGATTAAATGGCATTTATTACGCCACCCGCAATCAAAGCGCTAAACCATGTAACCGCATCCTCCAGATTTCATCCGAGCCGTAGGCCATATTTCTCATGATAAAGTGTTCTCTTTGTCTCGCCATCAAGGTTCAACATCTGCTCGGTGGCTCCTCACAGCACCGGGGTTAGCGTTATGTGATGGTCAATGACAATCATATTTTAATAACTTCGTAAAGCTCAACTTTCCCCGACATTCAGACTTTTCTCCCCCATGAACTCCTGATTTCCGCTACCTTCACGAGGGGTGGTTTTATGGTCTTAGCTGTGTCTTGCTCTGTAAAGTAAGTTAGCGAGCCATCGTGTGCAGCCTGTGGCTGCTGGTTGCATGATTTGCTGGGGGTGCGGGTGCAGGTGTGGCTGTGCCGCTGATGCAGTGCCCACTATTACCAGTGCACTGGCACTCAGGCTAAGTCAACCCAACCTGGTGTTAATTTCAACGGCAGACAGGGGTTTGAACGCAAGACCCTAAGACCTACCTTAACCCTACCTTAACGCAAGACCCTACCTTAACCGAAAAGGCAACACCAGGCTTGTAAAGTAAGTGGAACAACAATAGTGCGAGCACGGAATATAAGCCATGTTTGTACCTTTCACCTTTGAATCGCATCCTTACCCCATGTACCATGCACCAATAATGTCCATTTGTTTTGTGCGGTACCTTCGGTTTTCACACCCGTTAAGAAGAGCTTGTGGTAGAACATTAAGCAAGTGATCACAACAAAGGACGTGGGACTAAATGGGCTGCAAGCGAACTTGATGAGATACAAAGTGCACAATGTTAGTACCTTGAGAAGCGAAGGACGATGTGCACAGGCAAATTACGCAGTCATGCTTTCGGGCGATTCGTCTGTGTGAATCCTGGCGATTCGTCTGTGTGAATCCTGGCGATTCGTCTGTGTGAATCCTGGCGATTCGTCTGTGTGAATCCTGGCGATTCGTCTGTGTGAATCCTGGCGATTCGACTGTGTGAATCCTGGCGATTCGTCTGTGTGAATCCTGGCGATTCGTCTGTGTGAATCCTGGCGATTCGTCTGCGTGAATCCTGGCGATTCGTCTGTGTGAATCCTGGCGATTCCGCTCAACATCTCTGAGTGTTCGCCAAACCGTTTGTCTTGACGATGGACATTGACATGCTTGATGAGATAAAAAGCAGACTTTTGTTTTTCCTTATCTGCCCTTTTAGCATGTACTAAATACAACACGTGCCTCTTGCTGGAGGAAGCAGTCGATGGTACCTGCTCGCTGCAGGTACGAGGTGGGACCGTTTGAAGTTAATTGTGGACTTATGATAACAGACCACTAACTCGGTAATGCACAGTGCAGCCGAATCACCACGACTTCAAACTCAAGTCGTTTTAGTCCTATTTATTTGCCCAAGCTATGAAGAATCGACTGCGGAACCACATCACTCTTCGACATCCGTGAAGATCAAAACTGCTTTCTTCATCGAGTTACTCGGAATGGCGAGCTAGACGAGCTCGGATGGCATGTGTGCGTGATTCACTGTGGTTAGGAAGCCATCAGGTCGTTTCAGAACAACCGGTGTTTGCATTGATGAACAAACCATTATCACCTGTTCCTAAACGATTCCTTAAGACTGAACATAAGGGAAAGCTCATCATCCAAATTATGGGAGAACAGCTTGCTTAGGGGTGTTTTTGCAGAATGCTACAAGCATGATCAATAACTCCACATGTTCTAACCAAACGAATCCATCATCTCAAAAACAATTACAAACATTAGAATTTCCCTCTAAAGTCTAAAGTATAAACTCAGTCATGTATGGGGTGTGTATGCCGCCTGTACACATGCAGGTGTGTTGTCCTCGAGTGTGGGTCTATTTTCATTGATCTAGGGCAGTGTTTCTCAAGGTGGGGCTTGGCAATATTTTGGTGGGGCATGAGGATTCAGAATTAATGAATCAATATATGATCGCTTTCATAACTTTGCACTTTCAAATTTTCAAAAGTTTGAAGCTGCGACTGATGCCTCATAGCGTCCTAACTAAAAACTGCTTCACCGCGCCCTTGTTTGCTGCAAGCTCAGAGAAATAAACTGGAAATCACGAAATGTGGTGATTTAAGGCTGAAACTGACAAAATTGGTTCCTCGAATCAAACAAATCTGCTGCCAGCATCAAGGGCCCCTCCCATTGAAGTGAGCAGCAATTGAATAAAATTTGCAATAAAGTCTTAATAAAGCCTTTTGAATACATATGTAGTATATGTACTGTAGTGTCTCCAATCATGGTGGGCGTACCATTTTTTTGAAAATCAAAATGGGGCGTGGGACAAAAACGGTTGAGAAACACTGATCTCGGGCTCATAGAGGAACTTGTGCATGGATCACGACAGCACTAAGACTAGGATATGAACAGAGGACTGAACAGATCTGTGTCAGCAAGAATACATTGACTAAACCTTAAAACTTAGTAAACCAGAAGAGTCCGAGGTGGAGCGCATACCTCTGCCGGGATGAACAGTTTACGTTTTGTATCCCACTGATAGGCCGGATCTGGATTCGGACCTGAACTAAAATCTAATCGGCTTGTTCTTGTCACCTAATGAACTCATCAATCAAGTTTCGTTCAAATCCGTCCAAATTTTTTTCAAATATCCTACTATATATCGGTTTCGGTGAAAAATCAGTTTTAAAAATATCGGATCCGGATTCAAATCTTCACCAAAATCTAATCATTCCTTCCTCGGTGCATACCCAACTTGCCCACCAAATTTGGTTCGAATCCATCCACAACTTTTTGAGATATTTTGTTCACAAACAAACAAACGGACAGACGGACAGACAGACGGGTGAAAACAATGTCCATCCACCTTCGGTGATGGAGGTAACAGTGGACGAACACATGATATATGGTATTTGAACCTGTGTTCCAAGCATCATATTATTTCGTCTGCAGCCTGTGGCTGCTGGTTGCGTTATTCCTGGGAGGACGGGCTGTGCCGCTGATGCAGTGCCCCGGTTACCAGTAAACTGGTACTCATTTTGCCGACCTCGAAAGGAGATGCCAGGCTGAGTCAACCCACCTGTTGCTGTTTCAACGACACGTCAGGAGCTCAAACTCAAGACCCTAAGATGTTAAGCCAGCCATCTTAACCGTTAAGCCCACACCAGGCTCTCCCAGCATCATGAGCTATCAGTTAAGTTAAGGACACAAACGAAGCCGACTCTCAGGTTGTGAAGTGTAATAACGTTGGTGAAACTCACTTTGTTTGAAGACTTCATAGCGCAGCGAGAAACCCGCATATTGTCCCCCATAATCAGAGACAAAACGAATCCAGAGTGAGTCGCCATTGGAGACAATGGGCTGGGGGGCGATGATTCCGCAGAACTTACCAACCTGTGCACCCGACTCGTCCTGGCCTTCCCGGATGTCCACATAATCAAATCTGTCATGTTAACAACAGCACATCATATCGACATGTCAACGTCTGCACAACCTATAATGTTGTTAGCATGACATCATGTGATTAATGTTGTTTTACTTTTCACTCGCAAATGGACCCACACGGGAGAGTAGATAGGGATGGAGTGTAAACAGAAAGGGATGACGAATACATATACTGTATTAAAGTCTGTACATCATGGTTTAAGGATCTTCAATGTTGGTGTTGTTTCATATGCAGCTTATGACTGTTGGTTGCATCATTTCTTTGAAGGCGTAGCTGTGCCGCTGATGCAGTGCCCCTGTTACAAGTGAGCTGGTACTCATTTTGCCGACCTCGGAAGGATGACGGACTGAGTTAACCCGACCTGGTGTTTTTTGAACTGGACGACATGGGCTCAAACTCAAGGCGATAACATCTTAAACCAGCCACCTTAACCATTAAACCAACACCAAGTTAATGATTATATTAATAAAGATTCACCATAAAACAAGGGTGTGTTCCATTAGCAAACAGCTTTGCTATTGCTTGTCAATCGCTTGCTTGATTCAAAGCGCTCAACAAGCATTCCAACGGAACGGAGCGCTCGGCACCGCTTAGGCCTCAGTCACATTTGCTCTATGGCGAGGATACGGCGGCCGTACGCCCTCTGAATTGACATAAACGTGCGGCGGCCGCAGAGAAACTGAGGTGGCCTCAGGGTGGCCCTACGCGGTTTGGCTATATTTTACAGGCCGTAGGGTCACCGTAGAATGAAATCGCGGAGTTATAACTGTTTTTCATTTATACGCTCGCCGTAGCAATTAGACAAGCCAAGCAATGACGTAGATGTGTTCCACGTCGACCGTACGTAGGGCGTGCGGTGGGCTTGCGTTTTCCGTGCGGCTGCCGTTAGCTCTTCTCAATGAAAAATGAATTTTCCCAACCCCCAAAAAATTACGGCGGCCGCACTATTTCCACGGTCGCCGTACGGTGGCCTTGCGGTCTGTGTGACTACCTGCGGGCAACGCAGGGTCGACGCACGGTTCCCCTTCGCCCGCCGTGCACCTACGTACGGTCTCCGTGGCAGTCTGCGTCGACCGTGCGTCCACCGTGCGCTACCGCTAGAGATCTGAGTATAGGTGTTTGCCTATACCGTGGTGCCCCCAGAATCCCAATTGAATTCGTTCCAGGAGGCTGTTTGGATTGCAAAAAGTTCGGATTCAAAAAATATTTTCCCAATAAGAAATAATGGAGTGAATTAATCCGTTCGTGGACCCAAAGAAAACCCACTTTCAAAACACTTTAAACTGAAATTCCCCATGTTTAAGGTAAAATTGGATGAGTAAATGACCTTCGGTCACGGTGTATTGTATGTAAACTGGTACAATCACCACATCCAAAGGTCCACACAGGCTCAAGCTCCGGCCTGGGTTCCGATCGCTCGTGCACTCTGCGAGAGCGCTGCCCCCAGAGCAGCTCATCAAACATGATGCCCGCAGAACCACAATCACTTTCATCAAGCGCATCGGGTTGACGTAATCATGGATATTCCAAATTACAACCGGTTTTGCTGTGAAATTCAATCCTTGCCCGACAGTCCGTCACACCACGTGATCGGATTGCTTTTTTTGTTAATAATTAAAAGAAAAATGAAGGTGAAAACAAGAGGTAAGGCCTAAGTCACATTTGGCTCGGTGGCCGGAGGGTCTACAAAATGTACGGACACTCGCAATTATAAAGCGGCCGCAGTATTTCCACGGTCACACAATGTAGTCACACATGTTTGTATTTTTCAGGTAGCCGCACGGCGTGTTTATAAATTATGGAGACCGAAAACGTGGGGGTGCCGTAATTTTTTGGGGGTTGGGAAAATTCATTTTTCATTAAGAAGAGCTAACGGCAGCCGCACGGAAAACGCAAGCCCACCGTACGCCCTACATACGGTCGACGTGGAACACATCTACATCATAGCTTGGCTTGTCTAATGGCTACGGCGAGCGTAGAAATAAAAAAAGTTATAACTCCGCAGTTATAATTCCACGGCGCCCCTACGGCCTGTAAAATATAGCCAAGCGGCGTTTCAGTTTCAGGTGGCCTCAGGCCAGCTCAGTTTCTCTGCGGCCGCCGCATGTTTCTGTCAATTCAGAGGGCGTACGGCCGCCTTATCCTCGCCGTAGAGCAAATGTGAATGAGGCCTTCGTATCGATCGACACACGAGAGATGCTTTCACGAGGACTTCCACCGACGAACTGAATGAACAAAGCGCGAAGATGCGGCTCGAACAGGTGGGGGAGACACGTGAACAAACATGAACGCTACGTTGTGTTCGATTTTTAAAAATGTATTGAGTTTTTAGGGCCAAACTTTCTCGAAAAAATTGTTCGGATTCCAATTTGTTCAAACAGCTTGGCCGTTCGGATTCTGGGGGACCACGGTATATTATAGTTATATATACTGGTATATTTTTATTTCATTAAAAAAAAGGACTGGTATATATACCCACTCGTTACCGTCCGTCTGGCCGCACGTTCGCCATAAGGCCCCCCTGCGGTCGCCTTAGGGACCCCTGCGGTCGCCTTGAGGTCTCCTTGCGTCTGCCTTGAAAATTCTATGGCCGCTGCAGGGACTCCCTAAGGTAGCCGTGTGACATCAAATCAAAAACCGTACGGCACCCCCACGTTTTCGGTCTCCACAATTTATAAACACGCCGTGCGGCTACCCAAAAAATAAAAACATATGTGACTGCTACATTGTGTGACCGTGGAAATACTGCAGTCGCCGTAGAATTGCTCGTGGCCGCAGATTTGAGACCCCACGGCCGCCGTGGCAAATGTGACCAAGGCTTTAACAACATGGGCGGTCTCCAGGTGAACAATGCTGGAGGTGGACAGTGAGAAAGCAGACCTCCACATCTGCATCCATTTTTCAGGAGAATGCAAATACCATGTACATTCACTTCCTTGGAACCAAAAACTTCTGAATGATGCGAAGCAAGGACAGAAATATAAACACTCGTTGATCCGAGAATTGTGAGGACATATTTAACTTTTTGGTCGTCTTTTAATTGTGGTTATCATATGAACGGGCAAATACAACCTGCCGCTTCACTAACGGGAATATTAGGGAAGGGAGAGGGGAGAGAGAGAGGAGAGAAAGAGAGGAGGAAGAGAGAGAGGGAGAGGGGGAGGGTGGTGGAAGAGAGAGGGAGAGGGGTTGGAGAGAGAGAGAGAGGGGAGAGGATGGTGGAAGAGAGAGGGGAGAGGGGTCGGAGAGAGAGAGAGGGGAGAAAGAGAGGAGGAAGAGAGAGGGAGAGGGGGAGGGTGGTGGAAGAGAGAGGGAGAGGGGTGGGAGAGAGGGGAGAGGGGTCGGCGAGAGAGGGGAGAGCATTTGGAGAGAGAGGGAGAAAGAAAGGGAGAGAGGGGGTGGGAGGGAGGGAGAGAGGGGCGTGGGAGGGAGAGAGAGAGAGGAGGGGGAGGGAGAGAGAGGAGGGGGAGGGAGAGAGAGAGGGGGGGTGGGAGAGAGAGAGAGGGGAGAAAGAGAGGAGGAAGAGGGGTGGCAAGCGAGAGCAAGCTGATTGGTAATGAGGCATACCCGCAAAAACCAAAATATCGCCAATTTCTTAACATTTTCAGATTTCACTTTTTCGCCCACATGATCTGATCCTCAAAAAATAAATAATATTTTGGTTATATACTTTAATCCGTGAGAGTAGATCGTGGAAATCGCACCATATAATGCATAAAAATTGCAAAAAGCTCCTAATTTGAAAATTATAGCACTTACAAAAGTGGCGCATACAACAAATTCATAGGTATGAAGATCAGGCATTCGATGATATAAGTGAGGAAAGTGAAAAAAAAAAACATTTGAGCGCTTTATCGTTAAGAAACCGTTGCGGCCTGTTCCAAGTCAAGGCATTGTTGAGCAGGCCAAACGAAATAGCAAATTAAGACCCCTGTGAGGGAGAGGTGACCAAGAATGATGCCTTGGTAAAGGATAATGAAATAAGGCCGTTAATTATCTTCTAAATGGGGTGTTTTATTGAATCCAAACACCCAAATTTGACTCAAGCACCACCTTGGTGTTCCGTTAGTCTGCATGCAAAGTTTGGGGCTGCTAGGTTTCATGGTTTAGGAGTTATGGAGGAGGTAAATTTACTGACTGACTGACACACACTGACATTTATCGATCTATAATTCTAGCAATGTGTGTGTGTGTGTGTGTGTGTGTGTGTGTGTGTGTGTGTGTGTGTGTGTGTGTGTGTGTGTGTGTGTGTGTGTGTGTGTGTGTGACCGCTGTTTCTCAACAACCACTGGTCCGATCTAATTGAAACTTGCCAGATATATTGCTGGGGACCTGAGTATGTGCCTTTTCAAGGTTCGATATTAATCGGACAAGTGCTTTCCAAGTTATGGCCATTTATTTACCAACCAATGACAAGACACGTTGCTGCCTAGGCGTGGCCGATGGGGAAGAGAACCTCAGTCGCGTACCCCATTACGGGTTACAATGTACGGACTTCCGGATAGTGATGACTTCCTGTATTCTAATAATTTCTCGATTTCTTATGCGCATTTATAGATAAACCCAATGCCCCAATCCAGTCGCCGTTTACGAGAGCGAAGGAACGGCGTGTGTAGTTGTTTGAAAGTTGTTGTTGTTGTGTGGTTTTTTTTTTTTTTCGCACGTACGGCCACGTACTAGTTACAATAGAATATAGATTCAAACTATTCGAGCAAATGCTGTCCGGGTCGTCATTTCCAGTTTTATTCAATCTTCTTGTGACAACTTCCTCAAACAAAATGATTCCGTTAGCCGAGGTGACAGAGCATGAGGAAAAGAAAGATAAACTATAAACCAATAAAGACAACGAGGATAACCAGAGATAAAAATTATTTTGCTTTGACGCACGCTCGAGCCGATACCGAATCAAAAATGAAAAAGAACCTTTTTAATGCACCATGTTTCGTTCCTTTCTAACCTTTGCCTATTTTGAATTAAAAATAACTCAATGTACATGCTTGAAGCAAAATCATGCATATGGCTTATGTGCATATACTGGATATTACATCGTGGTTACATAACCTGGTATTCCAATTGCACGAGGCCATGGACTAACACCCAGGCCGAAGGCTTAAGGCCTGCCTCTCTGTGCTGCTTCATGCAATGGTGGCACATTATATTATTGGGGTTGAGTCAGGACAGCTGTCCAGCCAATTGGTGTAAACCAGTGGGGTGGAGTCGGAACAGCTGAACACTGAGCCATGTGTAATATGTGAAATTTTCTGAGTCCAAAAAGGCAATAACTCCATGAAAATTTGACGAAATGCCCTGAAACTCAAACACATTCTGTAACTTATCATAATAGAGTCATGTACCAAGTTTCACTTGAATATGTTGAGGGGTATGGGGAAAAAAAGTCTGAAAAACCACAGGTAGTATGGACGGACGGACTGATGGACAGATGGAGAGCAAACCTGTAGTCGCCTCCGGTGAAACCGGTTAGGGGACTAATAAATGGGGAGTCAGAAGGAGGGATCCCTTGCCAAGCATATTTATGGACATTGCCACTGTGCATTTTGTGGAGAGGGAGGTTGCATGTTTGTAGATATTGAAGAATTATGATGAAAAGTAGATGTAACAATTAAACGTTGAAATTCACATTTCAATAATATAAGGACCAAGAAGTATATACATAACAGGGGTATGCTTGATCTGTACATTTCATTGGTTGTAGTGTTGTTTTGAATCCAAATACTGCAGTCGTTTTTGCTAACATATCAAAGCACCTCTCTTAATCACTTGCTCCAGTTGCCGGGCAGCTCGGTGGGCAGCTTGAAAAGTAGTTGATACTGAATGATTTTTTTTGGATGCATAGTCGAGGCTCATGGAAGAGCTGGTACACTGAACAGATCAGGATGTAAGAGATAAAAACAGGACGCAAAACACGTATGCATGGGGTGGACAAGATGGATACAGAAGGGAACTCCAAGGGGGGAAAACTGGAAAATTGTAAGGAGGAGTGATTTGGGTGGGGTTAATGAGGGTAGAAAAGATCATGGTTTACAATTGAGGATGATCTGAGATAGTGGTGAACAGCTGTCTTGAAGACCTGGAGGGAAGAATGAGATTGAAGAGAATGTGGAAGTTGGTTCCACAGGTGGGGAAAAAGGAGGAACAAATGAGGGGAGGTGAGCAGTGATTCTGGATATAGGTAGTTTCACCAGAAGGGGGTTGATGGTGGGCCATGTGAGCACTGCAGACATCTGGGGGTGACGGGAGGAGACAAAGAACAGAAAGAGCATAGGGTGCATGACCAGAAAGGAGGCTGGAGAAGACAGAGACCACCGACCTGTTTGCGATGGTGAAGCGATAGACCCATAGACTCAGCTTCAGTGTAGAAGATTCCAATGATCTTGAAGACCTTGGTTTCTATGGCATCAAGCTGGGCAAGGTGTGAGGCAGGGGAGCCAGCCCAGAGGGGAGAGTAGCACTCCATTAAGCTGCAGATGAAGGCCTTGTAGATGGATAGGAGTTCACGTGGGTCAAGGGATGACTTTGCACGACGGAGGATGCCCATTAGACAGCTGGCTTTGGAAACAACTTTAAAATGTGGTTCGTCAAAGAAAGATCATGGCTGATTGTGAGTCCCAGGAGTTTAAATGACTGAACTTCCTCAAGAGATTGTTAAGAAAGTAGATGGGAGGGTTTTCTCGTCGGTCCTAGAGAGTGCGAGAGTGTGAGATTTGTCAGGATTGAAAAACATATTCGAAGTGTTTGATGAGCTTGTGATTTTTTTTCAACGTCTGAGGAGAGAGAAGAGGCTGCAGCCCGCCTATCTGAAGGATGAGGGATGTCACAGCAGAGGGTGGAGTGACCAGCAAAGAGATAAAGAGGATTTTCTTGACAGTTAAAAATACCATTGTTGAAGATTATGAATAGGACTGGGCCCAGAACATTGCCTTGTGGCACACCAGCCTTGATAGTGAGAGGAGATGAGGATTCTGTTGAGAGCCACACGTTGGCTACGAGAGTAGGGGGAAGTCAGTAAACCATGTGTGGAGTTGGCCTTGGATCTCATTGGCAGACAGTTTGGAGAGCAAGGCAGGGGATATGTCCAGAGATGGCCCTGATCTCATGTCTGACATTGAGGGCCTCCATCCATTGTTGGGTCACAGGCTTGGAAAGCGATAGCAAGCTGCTTACTAACGGAACACACCCTGCAGAATTCCACATCCCATTTTGTCTTTTTAAAACTGCATTTTCACGGCCAATGGTCTTGTGCCTTGCTGAGATGACGAGGTCTCCACCTATCGACATCAGAACCTTTTGTCCATTCAACATAGTTGTTTAACCTCCTCGCGATGAAAACAAACTGCATGGGAAAAGGTCCACACGGCTTCGTTGGCAATCGAGATTAGGTCTTCGGCTTCGCAATGAACATGAAAAAAGATCAGAATAGAACGGCACTCGGTGGAACGCATACCTCCACCAGGTTGAACAGTTTACGTTTTGTATCCCACTGAAAGGCCAGATCTGGATCTGCACCAAATTTGTCCTTGTCACACACCAAAATATAACTGGCTTGCAATTGTCACCTACCAAACTTATTGGCAAAGTTTTGTCAAAATCCATCCAAAACTTTTTGAAATATCATGTAATATGGCCCCATCCTTTTTGGCCCCGTCTCTCAATAATGAAGAATCACTTGAAAATTAAAAAAAAATTATCGCATCCGGATCCAGATCGTCACCAAAATGGAATCAATGTTTCCTTGTCACACACACAAAACCTGTCCACCAAGTTTCGTCCGAATCCGTGCATAACTTTCTGAGAATCTGTGTTACATCTCGTTTTTGGTCCTATCACTCAATGGTGAAGAATCACTTTAAAAATTCTCAGATCCAGATGTGGATCTTCACCAAAATCGAACCAATTCATCCTTGTCTATCACAGGTACGGTGGCCATTTGTCCAGTTTTACAGAGGACAGTTCGGTTTTCTGCTCCTTTGTCGTCTTTGATATGAAACCGGACTATTTTGTCCTCGATTTTCTTCTTGAGCCACTCAAACTTTCGACTGACAATTTAACTTTTGATTGTTGGTTTTCATTGGTTAATACCTTTCTCATTTAATTAATCCTTCCTTTGTTTTGGTCCTGCGAATGCCAACGAAGATCCTATTTGTGAGGTCTCCTAATGACGTCTTCACGTTATGGCTGTTGCGTGACGATGTAAAACGTTTGTCTTGCTGGAGATGCCAAAGCGAAAGACGTCCTTCAGCTCAGAATGGTCGAGAGAACACGATTTCATCGGGAAAAGCAGAAAGGGCGAACATCACGCATTCTGTACCCTGTGCCCCGAGTGAGGAAAGTTTTTTCTGAAACTTTTCAGCAAAGCCCAGACACAGTTCAAGAACATGAAAATGGTCAGTTACGACATATTTTCAATCCCATGCAGTAATGTTCACACAGAATGATGACCACCCCGCTTGGAGAAATGAGGGGAACACACTGGACGTGGACAGTGTGAAAGCAGAGCTCCAGATCTGCATTCATGTTTCAGAAGAGTGCAAACACATGTACATTCACTTCCTGGGAACAAAAAAACTTCTGAATGATGTAAGGAAAGGACAGAAATATAAACATCAGTCCATCCTGGAGTTGAGTACACGTTTCACTTTTTAGTGGGCACCATAGCTGTGGTTATTATGAATTAGCACTAAAAATTTAGTCTTCAAAAAATATTCACTGTGCACTAAATGCAATTGTCCTCGATTCTTGAGATCCCTCGATGGCCACCCTCGTCACACACACCCAACCTACCCACCAAATCTCATCCAAATCTGTCCATAACTTTTTGAGATGTCCTGCTCACAGTCAGAGAGACAAACAAACAGACAGACAGGGTTGAAAACATAACCTCCTTCCTCCTTCTGTGATGGAAGTAAAAATACACCATCAGGTTTGGATTTATATCTCCATTTAAAATGTTTACAATTGCTCCTTTGCGTCGCTCAATACATCAAATCCGTGAAGTTAGCAAAAACCAAAGGATGTTTTAGTGCTTATCATGCGTCTCTTAGAATCGTTGGACACAGCTATAGGGAGCCAGCAGAAGTGCCTTGCGGAAGTGTCCAACAAGCAGTAGTGCCTGCAGTTCAAGGCCGTGAGCGCAAACTCTCTGTTGGCGCATCTTGAAAGGCGACATTGCCTCCTCTCCTCTGAAGTGTCTTTCAAAGGCACGGAGAGCTCGAATCTCCAACATGAGAAGTTTCTCAGTTCCAACAGAAGGAGATGGAAATTTGATTTCATAACAAGCAATTTCGCAGCTCATTCTGGGAGGGATTAGTTATTTGTTTTTGTTATTTTCTCTGTAAATCCAGCTTTGCCCTTATGGATTTGCACAACATGTGTGTTGTCTCTCAATTCATGCAGTGAAGGCATGGAGCTCTGTGTTTTGGAGTGCAAGTTTCAAGCTGCACAGTGTAAGGGAGTTGAAAGTGTAGAGTGGAGCAGTGACGTAGAGTGTAAGTAGTGAACTATGTAGTGTTGCATAGTGCAAGTGCAGAGATGTTCAGTGTTAAAGAGTGCAAGCACAGAGCTGTGCAGTGCTGCAGAGTGAAAGTGCAGTGTTACAGAGTGAAAGTGCAGTGTTGCAAATACAGAGCTGTGCAGTGTTACAGAGTGAAAGTGCAGTGTTACAGAGTGAAAGTGCAGTGTAACAGGGTGAAAGTGCAGTGTAACAGGGTGAAAGTGCAGTGTTGCAGAGTGCAAATACAGAGCTGTGCAGTGTTACAGAGTGAAAGTGCAGTGTTACAGAGTGAAAGTGCAGTGTTGCAGAGTGCAAATACAGAGCTGTGCAGTGTTACAGAGTGAAAGTGCAGTGTTACAGGGTGAAAGTGCAGTGTTACAGAGTGAAAGTGCAGTGTTACAGGGTGAAAGTGCAGTGTTACAGGGTGAAAGTGCAGTGTTGCAGAGTGCAAATACAGAGCTGTGCAGTGTTACAGAGTGAAAGTGCAGTGTTACAAAGTGCAAGTACAGAGCTGTACAGTGTTGCAGGGTGCAAGTACAGAGCTGTGCAGTGTTACAGAGTGCAAGCACAGAGCTGTGTAGTGTTGCAGGGTGCAAGTACAGAGCTGTGTAGTGTTGCAGAGTGCGTGTGCAGTGTTGCAGGGTGCAAGTACAGAGTCGTACATAATCACCTCTAAAGAATCATTGTTTTTCTTTAAGGAAACATTTCGCCATTCAGAGTAAGCATTGTAGAGCTTGCATTATCCAACAGTTAATTCCAATCATATTTAACGAGCTCACAATACCATGTTTATCTGAGTGGGAAATCGTCATGTAGATGTTTATTTGTGCACATCTGCTGAGCTCAGACATGGTTCCCAAACTCCAGTGTACGTTCACAGAGATTTGCTCTCAAGAAAAAATGTTCTGCAGTCATTGCTCGGGGCATTGTAAAATCTTCCTAAATACAATATCTGCATTGTTCTCTTTATAACCATTACACTCGACTTGCATGGCCATAAAAAATAAACACACATTCCAGTGGTACTGCAACACTTGGACAGCTATTGGAGCAAAGTACAGTTTAGTGCCTCCTTGGAGTCTGGTCGTGGTACATCTACAGCATAGCAGCTTCATGTGCCACGACCTCTATTAGTCCTGCCAGACGTGTGGTCATGAACACTTCAGCTCGATCTAGAGACCGGAGGAGTCCCAAACACAAAGATTACGGTTCACAGAAGCTTGAATATAAACTACACAAAAGTTTGGAGTTTGTTTGTAAACACCTGCACTGAAAAATGTCCATGGAGGTACACAAACCAATTGCTCAATAAGGTAACCACAACCACTCAGAATTAGCACCAAGTTCAGATGAGGGTTCCAATATGTGTAGCCGACTGCTCGTTCCTCAACAACTCGCAATGCCGAAGCCGAGATGCCTCGCACAGTGAAGCCGATCTTTGCAGACAAAAATAGGTGATGGTTTTTGTGGAGCTTCGCGCCTTTCCGGAATGGACATCAAACAATGGCTGTTGGTACAATGCGCTCGGCACGCGGCCAGTCGCGCGCTCACTTCAAGAACATTTTTGGTTTCAGGAGTGGGACTTCAGATGTGGTCTCAACGCCCGGGGATCGTCCCTTTAGAAGAGGCATCGTTGGATAGGTGAGACCATTTATAAAGAGGCAAAATGTTGAGATGAACCCGACAGCGAAGAAGCAAGCATATGGTTTTCCATACAAGGCTATACATTTATTACGTACACAAACACAGTGGAATTTTTGACTCACCCCAGCCCCCCACCACACTTTCTCCATACATGGCCCTCACCTTCCTCCTCCTCCCAAATGCATTTCGCTTGTCTCTGCACTCCCACAACCCCCTACCACCCACTCCTCTTTGAGGTACATTCTATTCCTTTCCTCTATTAATTTCATCAGTTCAGCTGAAAGATCCCCCAAATCCCTCCCACTCTCCCCCCCACCGGTTCACCCCACCCTCACAGATGATAACACCAGCTCACGAGGTCATTTTATGAAATAACACCAATACCTTCATGCCAGGTATCCAAAGAGGTCTCAAAATGAGATTCACTCACCGGCACTCTTGACCCTCGAGCTCGAAATGTGGGTTGAAGTTGAGTTGAAGCCGCTGGTTGGGTTCCGGTGCTCGTAAGACCCACTGGCAGTCAGAGTTTGCGGTGTACTCTCGGGGATAGCCCGGTGAACTCACGTAGCTCGGAGAGTCCACCACGATGGTCCCTCCACAAGGATCCCCTTGTCCTGCTGTACCCAAGGTAAGGTGTCAAAGTGGTGGAAATGTGTTTTGGTGGTTGTTTATCATTTCGTCAAAATCGCACATCATTTCGAACTGTTCATTAATCAATAATGGTTAGAGCATCCTGTCTGAGTCTGGGAGGTTGGTGGTTCGAATCCTGGCCGAGTCAGACCAAATAATTTTAAAATGGTGCACGCTGCTTCCTTGCTTGATGCTCAGATCCATAGATTGGCAACCATTGAACAGGCTTGATGGGCCGAATGTCCCCCTGCGTTGAGGTTCCTTGTAAGGGACCTCATATTAATATTTTTGGATCACTGTGTCATCAATTAAACAACGGTTTGTGGCATTTCCTCCATTTTTGCAGTCGATGATGCAGTGCACAACCAGAGCCGAAAACCAAAGTGAAATCTTTTTCATCGAGTGGATCTTGATTGTATGGCCTATGGCCAAATAACGTGGTATGGTGTGGGGGGAAATCTCCAATTCAGAGGCATTAGCACCCAAAAGCCATCGTCCCTGGAAACACTTCATCACCTTTAATCGGGTCTCCACTGGTTTGATTGATCATGTTCTTTAGCGACGAGGCGGGAGTGGCCGACCGGGCCAGGGCCACCCTAATTAGCGCTGTGCTTGTGAAACATTATTCTTCTTATGCAAATACGTGCATAAAGGCACAAGGAGCAGACGGGGTACACACGGGGTGGGGGGCTGGTTCAGTCGGACAGGCTGTATTGACGCTTCAAGGAAAGGTCTTTGTAAGCCGAGCATCGCCTGGCCAAAGGGCTTTCCAGCAACAAAATTGCTGTGCCACACACGGGTCTTGCATTAAGCAGAGCATCGTTCCGAGTCCGACGTGTCACCAACAAAGAAGTCAATACACCCAAGGGATTCACGTGGAACTAGACCTGAGATACAGGACCATTTTAAAAATAAACACCACAAATTGTTTTTGCACAGATGTTGCCCGATCGGATCGTTATACCTCCACCGTCCACATGGTAAACAAAATAACCTTGCACTTTCTGACATTCTCAGACCCTGCGAGGACACCTCCGCGAGGTCCAGACGGCCCTTTGCTCGAAGATGGCCTGTGAGAATGCTTGTAATTTTGCCATCCCTAATCCCTCTATGACGCAATTAGTGCTGTTCGTGGGAGCGGCTGCAAGTGCCGTGGATTCGTCGAGTTCCCGAGTGAGAATCCATTTACACATCACAGGACTAAGTGCTGTCAGGGTACGAGGGGGTCTCCTGGCTCGATTCCAGATACCTTCTATTTCTGTACATCTGTCGCTGTCACCTCTCTGTACAACCGCGACAAAGGACGAGGTCACCGTGCTGTAAACCGCCTCGCGTGGTGCACCGTTAATGATCCTCCTTATCGGTGTCTGCTCATTAGATCCAGGGATTGGACTGAAGTCCATTTGCGTGCACCTGCTGAAACTCGGGATGTTTCCTCATTAAATGGTCATTTACATTCAAACCGCGTCCGTGGTCATGCTTCGTGAGCCATCGGCCCTAGGAGGGGGCTGTTTGGCCTCAGATTGGCCACGAAAATCCCCGATAGGCCCCAAGGTCTTCGCGACTTACTCGGAAACCTTTGGCTAGTCTAAAGACACACAACCCTTGCGCAAAGTCGTTATTATAGTGACGATATAACGTAGAACCACTGGTTAAATAAGAACCACTTTGGTAAACCACTACCTGACTCAGTAAAAGTCAATTCCGAGTGAAGCGGTATTCCAGTCGCAACGACACTCATGAAACTAGTTGTGGGAGAACTGACTTTCCACAAGCGCATCTCGAAGTATAGCTGCCTCCTTGAACCCGAAAATAAACCCAGCCAGCAGTAGTCGTTAAACAAGAGCAGTTGCTGGAAAAAACATGTCCTCAGAAAGTCTCACCTGGCGTGGCCATGAGTCCAGGGTCGAGAGACAGAACCACGAACATCCAAGCAGTCCAAAGAGCCATTACTGTGCCTGGAGAGCGGACGGGCGGCGCGCGGGAAGGTGGGGGTTCTATATAACCCCCCATGGACCTCATCCCCTCCCCGACGCTCCGCACTCGTCCCCTCCCCTACCTTCCATCCCCAAAACCGCCTATCCTCTCCAGCGTCCGGATGGCTCTTTGCTGACAGCCTCATTTCCTGGTCATTGGCAAAGCAGCGGGTGGGACACGCTGGGGTCTTAAGCAGTCACGAAGGCTCCAAGCGAGCCCTTTAATGGTTACGTGCTGTTCAAGAGGAGATGAAGGATAAAATAAAAACGAGGGGGTTAATAATATGGATGGTTTGTCAATTACAGAGGGAGGTTCAAATCCATTTTCGCTCTGACCATTACACCGTGGCCGCTATAGGATAGGCTAGACCACCTGCCCGGTGACCCCTGCACAGCTGGGATTCTGCTTAGCACCGAGGTGACACCATCAATAAAGCTCGGACCATGACACCGTCATCACCACATCTGCTTGCACTTTGCAAAACCGACGGACAATAAGCAGAAACAATTGAGAAGTTTAAAATATAACTTTCCATCGCCGCATCCTCCAGATGTTTTGTGTTATAATACACATTAATTTTGTTCCTGAAGTACCCATGCAAGATGCCACTGTGTGTGACAGTACGACAGTTAAAATCAAGGTACCCACGACTGGCTACGACTCGATTCCGCCTCGTCAAGCGTGCACCTCGATGTGCGGATCAGCAAGGAGCGGTGAGGTGGAAGGTCCACGTGCACTGCTAAAGGGGATTGAGCCGACCCGCCATGCAGCTGCACAACCGTGTGGGATGTGCAGCTGCACTCGTACTCCCACACAAACCATTTTTCTTGGCGACAACTTATGTGGTTGAAGGGTTAAAAAAAGAAAATAAAGAAAAAAGAAGTTTTTTTTCCTTTTCAAAGTTCATTTGAGCTTTATTCATGAACTGTACTGTCCGTTAGCATGGTGTTCAAGCCGATAGTCAGGAGTACCGGTCAGTTTGAATTGCACAATAGGCCAATGGCCAGCTCTGCCATCCAAAAGAACCCGGACACCGGCAACTTGAGGCCAAGGTCACGGTCGTCCTTCACTTTTGCAAGGAGCACCACTTCCAAAACACCGGGCGACCAAAGCTCTACCAGGCAAGGAAGTATAAATATTGCCATTCAATGAAAATTCCCACTTGAGAAAGGCAATATATTAGCATCACAGTATTAACAAATTACTATGAAGATAAAAGTTCATTAGGCTGGAGGTGAAGGGTTCTTCCTATGGGTGACGACTTGTAAATAGAACACACACAATGCATGTGAACAAACATGTAAAAACCGTGACATGCTCATCATCGTTCTGAAGTTCACAGTTTAGGGAATTCAAAAGCATTCCCGGTGCAGAAGCAGAGTGAATTGCTGTTTGTCATGCGTATCCTGAAAGTTCAATATCTTTGCTGGCTGTGCTTCTCAGTCACGGGCCTGGTTGCTCCAAAGTCCGGCTGGGTGCATACCCTATAGGCCGACTCCACGCCGGGCGGTGGAACGTCAAGACGGATGGGAGGACGCATTCCCACCTCGGATTGGGGTCTTCTATGCCCGTTGCAGGTATGAGTCGGTTCGTTACCTGGGTACCGTGTCGTTCCCAGATCATTTTGTGGCACGGATTCCTTAACTGACAGTCCTGGCCCGGTCTCTGGATTCCCATTGAATGGCGGATCCGCGCCGGGATCCATCGTCGTCACTCGATGGTCGTCCCAGACACGCGACTCGATCGCTGTGCCCCGGCAAGGCTTCTTCAGAGGCCTGGGCAGAACAAGCCGAGAATCATTCTCAGGGTTTTTACCATAAAACCTCAGCAATGTAGAGATTTTACCCGAATAGGAGAGAGAAAAGGAAAAATGCGGAAAGGTATGATGAAAGACATCAGAGCATAAAGAAACCGCAGAAACGTTTTTGGATTCCACTATCAGGCCAAAGTGTGTAGTTTAGTGAAATGGTTCTGCTTCTGGAAATGCAATTGTGTACTCGCAAACTAAGAGAGAAAGAAACAGAAAGATGGCGGTAAAAGCAATGAATGAAGGCTGAGGCCTTACCAAGGCAAAGTGTTGCATTTCCTTGTGGCTGGGATGGATCCAAACTGTTCAAGCTGTTGCCGAGTCTCCAGATGATCCAAGGAATGGTCATTCCAACTTTCCATTGGCACCCTTTGCTTCTGTGGTGAAGAGAAGGCACGTGTGTGAAGACACCAAGGATTTAATTGCTGTGCTCGCAACCTGATTCAGCCATCAGGCTGGAGTATACTGACTCCTTACAAATACTATATAATGTTTGGCCAATATGGATTATGGTTTTAGAACATACACTTACCAACAATAACATTAATACATGATACAGAGAAAAGGCTTATGCAGTGGCACTCGGATGTAAAGTTCCCCCACATACAAGTGTTCAAAACGTATATCCTATATTTGTGGAGAAAAGCATCATGTGTATCACACCGTCCGTCCGTCTCTCCCTCTCCTCGCCTCTCTCTCTGTCTCTGTCTCTGTCTCTGTCTCTGTCTCTGTCTCTCTCGCCCTCTCTCTCTCTCGCCCTCTCTCTCTCTCGCCCTCTCTCTCTCTCTCTCTCGCCCTCTCTCCCTCTCTCTCTCTCTCTCTCTCTCTCTCTCTCTCTCGCCTCTCTCTCTCTCTCTCTCTCTCTCTCCCTCTCTCTCTCTCTCTCTCTCTCTCTCTCTCTCTCTCGCCCTCTCTCTCTCTCTCGCCCTCTCTCTCTCTCTCTCGCCCTCTCTCTCTCTCTCTCGCCCTCTCTCTCTCTCGCCCTCTCTCTCTCTCTCTCTCTCTCTCTCTCTCTCTCGCCCCTCTCTCTCTCTCTCTCTCGCCCTCTCTCTCTCTCTCTCTCTCTCTCTCTCTCTCTCGCCCTCTCTCTCTCTCTCTCTCTCTCTCGCCCTCTCGCCCTCTCGCCCTCTCTCTCTCTCTCGCTCCCTCTCGCTCGCCCTCTCTCTCTCTCTCTCTCCCTCTCTCCCTCTCTCTCCCTCTCTCTCTCTCCCTCTCTCTCTCTCTCTCTCTCCTAATCTCTCGCCCTCTCTCTCTCTCGCCCTCTCTCTCGCCCTCTCTCTCTCTCTCTCTCTCTCTCTCTCTCTCTCTCTCTCTCTCTCTCTCTCTCTCTCTCTCTCTCTCTCGTTTGTCCTGCTGAAGCAGATATTACACTGGGTGGTTTGCCGTTTCCTTCTCAGCAGTCGTCAAGGTAGGAGTTTGTAATTAATCCATGGTGCTGACACACAATTGCCTACTCTTATAAAAGATAAGAAAGCATGGGATATTTCAGTCCACTAGCAATTTAATGCTGGTTGATAAACGCAGAGTTTAAAACACAAAATATTCCCATCTTTGCTTGAGGAGGACCATTCCTTCATTGTTAGGGGATAGAACATCTCAACTCTCCTCGAACAGCAAGGAGGCCATTATCACTATTGACGGAACCCATGTTTGACCTCCGGAATACGAGCGTACCAAAAAGGCTCATGCGAATCAAATCTTTGTTGTCGTTCCTTCAAGTTTGCAGGTACGAGGTATAGTTTACAGCCTTCAAACACGTCATCGATAGGCTGCCCGGTTAACTGCGGTCATTTACCCTCGAGTATGGCGTCTGTTGCTGTCCGCCCAGTCGGAGTGTATTATGCTGCACGTCCTAAATACGTGTTTGCAATGTCAAATGTGATGTGATGTGATTGAGGTAGAAATAAAAAGAAATCACAGCGGTGGGGTCGTCAGCAGGGCGTAGAACAAAGCACCGGCATTGGAATGAAATTTTAAAGGGTCGTGAGGTCCGGGTTTCTCCACTTTCGCCCAGAGATAGCGAGCACTTGCCATCCAGACTGAGGAGCGAACGCGTAGGCTGTTTCCTCTTTGGGGAGAGGGACATTTAAGAATAACAAAATAAAATCCACAAGAGTGACAAACATCTCATGCTCGATTTCCACAGCAATTGTTTGAGCATCTCTTGCAGTCCTGATGATATTGGGTTTGCGAAGGATGTTTCATCAGCTTGGTGACTATACGACCTGACGGGAAATTGAGAGGTCATTGGTTCAAATCCCATCCCCACCCAGAGTGTGTTGAGCCGCGTTATGAAAACATTGACACGGATAAATATTTCGACATTCGAACAAAGCCAAACTAAACTGCAACACAATTTGAATGCTATTTTAACACAAAGAGCCACCAGCTGACCTTCATGGCGATGAGATGCAGAGAATCCTCAATGTTTTACCATTTTTCCAAACAAGTGTTTTGCATTATCTTGTCGAGTCACTCAAATCAAACAAAACACACGGGGTGAGGGAGTGGGAGGGGGAGGGGGGTAGGGGAAGGGGGGGGGAGCAGCCATGTAAGGTGGTTGTCGGACCCGCCTGTGCGTGACCATACATATCAGCAAGCGACCTCTCTAATCCAACGGCTTGTCAAACCGTCCGAATGAGACGAGCATTTGACCTTCAGGCCCGACCTCGAGATTGCTTTGGGTTGGGTGAAGGTTTCAAGATCCAGAAATCGTAACCAGACGTAGCAATAATGATAAACCGTCATCGCTCCTCCAAGTTATAAGCTGTGACTCGAGGCATTACAAGTTTAACATTACATGGTTGCTATGTAATAACAATGCTGAGAGATTAATCATTTCATGACTTCATGAACCTCATCTATCTATAATTCCAGCAGTGTGTGTGTGTGTGTGTGTGTGTGTGTGTGTGTGTGTGTGTGTGTGTGTGTGTGTGTGTGTGTGTGTGTGTCTGCGACCGCAGTTTCTCGACAACCACTGGTCCGATCTGATTTAAACTTGCCAGGAATGTTGCGGGGGACATGCCCATGTGCCATTTCAAGGTTTGATATTAATCGGATGAGCGGTTCCCAAGTTACGGCCATTTATCTGTCAACCAATGACAGGACACGGTGCTATGACATCACGAATGACGTCACAATGCTTCCTCTTTTTTTTTTGATATGATGTCACAATTGACGCTGGGACCTGAGTATGTGCCTTTTCAAAGTTTGATATCGTTCTTCTTCATTCGTTTCAGCTGCTTCCCAAGTGTTTCCCAAGTTATGGCCATTTATGATATGGTTGCTCCGATATAATTGAAACAATGCCCCAATCCAGTTTTTTGTTTTTTTTTGCACGTATGGCCACGCACCTACGGGCCCACACTAGTTAAGATAAAATATGCGGAGAGGAAGTGAAAATAAGAATTTCACATTTGGGGAAACTTAAAATATTGAAAAAAAATGTCCACATTATGAAATCTGTATCATGCACTCACTGATGCCTTATCTCAATAAGTAAGTTTCGAACATTCGTTTCATACTTTAAGGTGGTGGGCTTGGGATCCTAGGATCCTGAGTTCAAATCCTACTCGGCTGTTGAATGAATCCCAGGTGGGGTTGACTCTGCCTGTCATCCTTCTGAGGTCAGCAAAATGAGTGCCAGCCTGCTGGTATCCTGTGTGGGAGTGGCGACCCGTCCAAGATTGTACCCAATAGCCAAGGAGACTGCTTAGGCAGCACCAACGGTTTGCACAGAGTATGGTCCCAATGGATGGATGTATCATACTGATGGATTCATTTCTCTCTCATGCACAAATCACTGCAAAGGATACCTCCTACTCTTGGGTCACAGAGTTATGCAGCTTTATGAGAAGTCACGAAACAGCACAACTGACACAGCTGTTAAATACAGCATCATGGGTCTTTTTCTACGATGAAGGGTTAGCGCTCGAAACGACATATTCTCCTTGCTTCGGACTGTGGTTTTAACACCTCAATGAATGTCCTGTTCATTGTTCAATGCATTGTTCTACTTGTCTGCCGACACGGATCGACATTAGTCCTCACCAACAGACCGAGTTCTTCATTTTGCATGGTTATGAACCGCAGCGACTTCAGTAGAAGACATTTGCTGAAGATCTTGTGGAGAAGAGAGTGGAGGGGAGGGTGGCGATACCTATGGCAGATCCGACCGATCCAGGAGCTCCTACTAGGTACCTCGATTCTCAATAACAAAGTGTATTGTTGTAATCGTGAATTTGTGGTTAAAAGACTTCACTATCTGGCACTTCAATACTGCCTCCAGTGGCAGGTTTAGGTGACTGTAAACCAGGAAATGGTTGCGAGTTCTGTAGCTGCAGCTGATATCACGGACAACATTGAGCTGGGTTAGTTATATAAAGTTTATTTTAAGTGCACTCTTATTCGCTTGAATTGAGATACATACTGCTAACCACACTTGGCAAGTGTGATGAGTATGCCCATACTCCTAAACAGAGTTGAAGGAGGCCTGAGTGACTCAGTGTACTGAAAACTGGCTGATGTGAATGAATGAAATGATCCAGGATACTCATTAAGATGATCATGGATTTAAGTTAATATTTTGGGGATATTTATATTGGCGTACAGCTAACATGGTAACCATAACGAAAGGACTCTGAGTGGGAAGTGAATGCAACGATGCTCTCGATATAAGTGTGACGATGGTGCTACATGAAATAAATAATAGTAATTGAAGTGTCCTGCATTTTTGAGTTGGTAGATACAATGACTATCGCTGTCGTATCATTGCGAGTGGAGCATCTTCTGAAATGTCACGTCCCATCCAAAATAAACACCTTTATAAAGCACATGTTGCTTTGCATTGTGGGAAAACATACACAAGCAGGTTGGGAGGCTTAATTTCAAGTTCGCTATCTCAATACTTTTGGTAAAACAATGTGTATAATGAAACATAGATGACTAGAGTCCCTTTTGCATTGCACCAAGACCTTTGTAATCATGGCTTATTGTCGAAGTAAAGTGGTGTTGTCTTAAAAACCTTCAGGTGAGGGTGTGTGTCAATGTGGTTGGACATGCATCACTTGCATTGGACAACATTATGTTGATGTGTCAGCATGCATTATGGGTACTCGCCTCCGGTAGTGGCGGCTCGTTTGTTTGCTGAATATCCTCTCGTCCGCATCTCTGGAACTCCTCTCGAAGCTGTTGTACCCTGTCCTTGCTCATCGGTGCCATGGGAAAACTAGGGATGGGGGTGGGGAGGGTCGAACAGGAAAATAATTTTGATTATCTGGATGGTACAGAGCTACTGAGTAACTTTTGTATTATGGATCTTAAGAGTTCTAAATGGATCTTAGTACCACTTCCAGCTGAGTGAAGTTATTGTAGCTGTCGAGCGTGGTCCTCTGAAGGGCTACAAATTATGTAATCAGGCTGCGTTTCAATTCAGGGAATTACGTGTCTAAGCTCATGTTTCAGACCGACGGTCCATAAAGTGAGGGTATAAGTGAAAGTTAAAGACGACATTTTGACAGCACAGACACAATCAAGCCGATTCCTGGAGAATGTGCACTTGGTGGAACAGACATCGGAATGCTGGGCAAATGTTCAGCTTACGGAAGTCATCATACATTCCTCAAGATTATATTTTAGGTGGAACAGGGGACACTTTTTACTGCGACCTGTCAGCCTTGATGCCTGCGGCGATCCGAGAGCTCCTACTAGATGCATCAATTCTCATTAAACTCAATTGACGAGATGCCAGGAGGGCCCAAGAGCTTTGCTTGGCTTTCACTCCAACTCCTGATAGATTGTGAGGGACAGGGTGATACGCTTACGGTGCTTCCAAGCAGGAGGGCATATGGCGATGAGGAGAAATGCACTGCCACGATTTCTCTTGCTCATCAAGCTGCTCAAATTCGTTTTCAAATTTGGTTGCGACATTTTCAGGCACATCTGTTCTGTCATCTCATGAAGGATTAACTAGCTTAACCAGAGTTGCATGAAGCATCCCGATTCCCACTCCCCCTGGGACGAACAAATCTTTATGGGCCGTCCTGCATGCACTCGGGCCATATCGACAGGACCACTAAACGAGTTGTCTCGTCTGCTCATCCGTCCCTCGATCGCTCTGCCACACAGGTTCCAGCTCCTCTTTGTCAGCGGGATGTGCAGGAAAGCCATCTGGTTCACGTTTATTGCTTTAGTCCACGTGGCCCGGACAGAGGTTATGAGGAAGTGGCTGTCCTGCTTCCTGTGTTCATTGAGCACACTACACTGTTTATTACAAAAAATCAACAAATAACAAACAAAAAAGCAACAAATAACAAGAAAAGGCAATAAATACCCCCCCCCACCCAAAAAAAGAAAACCCAATGTGGATAAAGCATGAAAAAAATGCATGATTAGGATAAGTCTGAAGATCTTGGTTTGAACAATCACTGGTCCTGTGTGTCACACAACAAACAAGTGAAAAAGGCCTCATGCTTGTTGGATATTAATCCACTCTCGTGCGTTTTAAAGGAACTTTACAGCTTGGTTGCAATTTAAAAGTTTGACTTGAAACACGAGTCCACCATTGTGGCAGTACCACAGGTGCGGTGTTGCAAACCATTGCATACCTAGCACATACAGGTGCATGAGAGCAAGGTGGAACATCCAGCAATTGATATTCCGAGATGCATTTACAGCATTGTTTGATTAAATCTTGAAAAAGTTTGTATGCTCCTTGTACAAAACAAATCAAGGCAGTGATTCAAGTGGGCCTTGTATCCATTTTCCCATGCAGGTGCCATCAGGTTATTTGGTGCCGCCAGCCGAGGTCGGAAGGATTCATGAAACCATGCTGTATGCGCTCGCTCGCTCTGCAGAGCTGAGACATAAAGCCAGAACAAGATCAACAAATGCTTTTCAATGAAATATTATTTTTCCACTGTACATGGTGTAATCTCACCCAAAAATAGTTCAACTCCTTTGGGATCTAATAATTATGGCATTTTTGGCCAATTCGATCCAAATCTAAATGCTAGTTCACAAATGAATTTGAAATTTATGCAAATAGATTCGGAACAATAAAGGAAATATTTTGCTAAAACCTCCGTTGTTACCTTTCAGAGTATGACCCTCGTATGCTGCCAGCTGGAGAGCACGTTTCTCATGGGAAATATTTTGTGTGTGGGCGTTTCAAGGTTAACCTGCACTTTTGTTTTGCAAAATTTGAAAAGAAAATGATTAATAACCTTATAATCTCTTACCTAGTATACTTAAGCATTTGTTCCCCCCCCCCTCTCCTCTTACCCGTGCAATCCAGACCTGGCACCATAAAAATCCCATCTTTTTAGTCATATAAATGGATGCCCTCGATAAACAATATTTTGTAGTTGATGAAAAAAAACATCTTATATAGCAAGGAAAAAGTTTGTATTTCTAATCAAAAAAAAAAATTCTTTGCTGTCACCTTAATTAAATCTATAAGCATGTTTGTACAAAAGTCAGAGTTGAGAAATCCAGAGATGATGATATTAGATAAACTGTAATTATATGTTTAGCTCAAATTATATATATATATAAATTTATTTCTGGGGAGAGTAAAAAATGTGTAATAATTTCACGTGACAGGGTTCAAGATGGCCCAATGGACGTTCTGAAGGTTAAGTCATGACCCCGATGAACGTGTCATGCCTCTGAGCACAGAGCCAATTAGTGGCTCGAATAATCAAGTAATTCCGATGCCAAACTCGCATGTGTGTGACAGATGATGATGCAATACCTTGGCGCGCACGCACACACACACACACACACACACACACACACACACACACACACACACACACACACACACACACACACACACACACACACACACACACACACACACACACACCACGAAAAAAAGAAGCATTAATAAAATGAAAAAAACAAGTTCAGATGTAATCTCCCCAAAAAAAACAACCAAACAAGGTAGGAATGACCACAATATGACATCACAATTATTTTATGGATTGCCATAATGACATGTTTTGACATTTTCCATGTCAATCCCACAACAAATAAAATACACAATTACACCAACCCACACTACAAATGTACAACTCCCTCCCACATAGACATCTCCTTACAGTTACATCAACCTACACTACAAATGTACAACTCCCTCCCGCAAAGACATCTCCATTCAGTTACATCAACCCACACTATAAATGTACAACTCCCTCCCACAAAGACATCTCCATACAATTGTTACTATTGCCACACAGTCACCTATGACAAAAATTTGAAAATATGTTGTGATGGAATTCTGTAAAAGAAAACTTTGCACCGAGTGGCAGGAAGAACTAATGTGCAGACTATGCTTTGTTTCATTCAAATTTCTTTTCATGTTTTACAGAAAAAGAATAGGAGGCATTACTTTTCAACACACCCTCATGTATATATATATATATATATATATAT
>NC_140963.1:82957416-83037416 GCF_056783735.1 Eptatretus burgeri | reverse complement strand
CGATGCCTGGGTGCTCCACCTTGACAACGCCCCTGCTCACAGTGCCCTGAGCATCCGACTGTTTCTGGCGGAGAGGAATGTGCCAACTCTGGAACAACCCCCATATTAACCAGACTTGGCCCCTTGTGATTTTTTCCTATTCCCCAAGCTCAAGGGGGTGATCAAGGGGACCCGATTTCCTGATGTGAAGGCCATCAAAAGGGCCGTGACGACAGAGCTCCGGAGGATTCCAGAAGAAGCCTTCCGGGGGTGCATCGAAGCGTGGAAGAAGAGGATGGACAAGTGCGTGAGACTGAAGGGAAACTATTTTGAAGGGGACAAGCTGTAATTTCAATATATATTTTTGGAATAAAATTTCTGTGAAGTCGGTCCCGTTACTTTTTAGACGGACCTCGTATATGTATATCTACTATATAAATGGCATTCCTTCTGTCTGTGTCTGTCTGTCTGTCTGTCTGTTTTTTTTTGTGACAAATAAGCTCTAGACCAGTGAACTGATCTTGATGAAACTTTACACAAATATAGAACTAACATTCAGCTCCAGGATGTGCTACGTGGCTCTCCATAAAAATGAAAAAAATATATATATATATATATATATAAATAAAATAAATGAAATTTCCATTAGAAAAAAAAAAGGCTTTCAAATAGTGTGCCGCCGTATTAATCATAACAAAAGGCTTCAGGTTAAAAACGCTAGGGTTTTTTGAAATACAAAATGTTCGTATTCGTTGACTTTTTAAACATACACATTCTCCTCCTGTTATTTGAATTCTCGAACTGCACGCGCACGGCAACAGCTAATTGCTGATCGATCTGCTCATGAAAGAGAAAGAGAAAGAGAAAGAGAAAGAGAAAGAGAAAGAGAAAGAGAAAGAGAAAGAGAAAGAGAAAGAGAAAGAGAAAGAGAAAGAGAAAGAGAAAGAGAAAGAGAAAGAGAAAGAGAAAGAGAAAGAGAAAGAGAAAGAGAAAGAGAAAGAGAAAGAGAAAGAGAAAGAGAAAGAGAAAGAGAAAGAGAAAGAGAAAGAGAAAGAGAAAGAGAAAGAGAGAGAGAGAGAGAGAGAGAGAGAGAGAGAGAGAGAGAGAGAGAGAGAGAGAGAGAGAGAGAGAGAGAGAGAATCTTACTGCTGATATATCTGCTCATCTATATATGTATAAAGTTGAAAGTGTGTCTGTCTGTGTGTCTGTTTGTCTGTGACCTATGCACGCGAAAAGTACTGGACTGATCCTCACCAAACTACACATGCCGACAGAACATGTACCCGGGAGTGTCCCGATGTAAAAGAATTGTACTTCCAACTTGTGGTTTCCGAATTATGACGTCATCACCTGATTTCGTAACGTTAATTTTTCAAGTTCAGCCGATTGACATGGGGCCAACTCCCATTTGCAACAGAAAGAAAAAATAATGCTGCAGTCAATTAAAGACAATGACTTCCGACTTCCCGGTTTCCGAATTATGACGTCATCACCTGATTGCGAAACGTTAATTTTTCAAGTTCAGCCGATTGACATGGGACCAACGGAATTTGCTAGAGAATGAGAATTAATTAAGTCGCAAATGATGACATGAAACCAGCCTCACATTGTTGAGGAATTATGGTTTTTTTATCTGATGCGGCAATAAATCTTAACATTTTTGAACTCGAGTCTTCTGCATATAAAACATGGTGGGGAAAATATATTATAGTGGTGATGAAAAAAAATAATAATGGTGCAGCCTCTACAATTTTACAATTAACTGTGACATATACTCCTTCAGACCCGCCGTCATCCACGGGATTCCTGTGCGGAGCACGGGTATCCCTGCTAGTAATTAATAAATGTACAGTCACTTAAGCAGTTTTACTTGACAGGATGGCGTCACGAAAATATTCATTCGAAAACCCCAAAGAAAGTAGGGACTTCCCTTGGTGGCCGTCGAGTCCTCCTCCCACGACCGTTAGCGTGGTCGCGCCTGGCCCCGACCTCTCTCGCGGCCGGCGAACCCTCTCTGGCACTCCTCGGTCGGACGCGCAGGTCCACCAAACAACCGGCGCTGCCGCGTCTCCCGTCCGTGCCTCCCTGGACAGGCCGCTCGCCAAGCCGCGAGCGCAGGACCAAGACAACAGGAAGACAAAGACGAGGGCCAAGACGACAAAAGACTCAGCAACGAAGACCCAGGCGACAAAGACAACAAGAGCAGACGAGCGAAGAGGAAGAGGGCGCGCCCCGCCCGTGTCTGTCCTTTATGGAGCGGGGCTCCGCCCCTTTCTCGGCTCCACCTCCCTTCGAGGCATTTCAAGAAGCCTCTCGAAAGGGGGCGTGCCCTCACTCTGACCGCCTCACGCCGCGCATCCACCAATCGGGAGCGAGCCGCCCCACCCCTTCCCTTCACACCAAGCGCGGGGAAAATTCAGGCGGGAGAAGTCCGTTCAGGCCCCACAAGAGCCTTTCTTGCAGCAATCCTGCGTCCTTCCTGTAATGGCTCGTGCCGCGGAGATCGTCGCCGCGTGGTCTGTGGAGGACGGCGTTCGGAGTGCGGGAATTGGCGAAGATGGTGGTGGTGGATGTGGTGAAGGTAGTGTTGTTGGTTTGATCCAAAATAACGACAGAACAGAAAAATGGCTATCTCAAAGGATCGCAGCCCGGTGAACACGGAAATCCCCTCTAAACAACGGTGGGGAAATCTAACTACACAATTACTTATATCGTCATAACTGATCTAAGGCCCTTTATGGTGGTCTGCGAATTTCCACAGCCGTAACAATATGTTACATGGGCCCCACTATGCCTAAGGGACATCATATAGTCCCTTGTAAGAGAATAAAACATTTCACTGGATCACCATTTCTGTGGCGATGTAAAAAAGAAAAATATCGAAATTTCGTAACTGACGTAACACAAATCAGTCATAAGTTTTTGGAACCCACGTTGTGTCGACTGGTAAATTTTCTAACATCAAATCAGCATCATGGAATCTATATATTAATACTGAAGGACCAATTTTGTGCTCCTCCTAGCGGTCGCCTCATGTTTTTCTCGGTACTGTGACCTGGACTGAAAGAAACTTCGTACCTGTAAGAGTGCATCGCACATGGTGGCAATGATCAACTTTCAACTCTGAAGCAGAATAAACACTTTTCGTTTTACATTCGTTTACATGGCGACGTGTGACGTCACCGCTGAGAGGCGTCAGGACGTCATGACATCATCGGTCATTCGCTGATGTCATTACGTCTGTCGTCGACAGACCGTTACCGCTGAGGTGTAATTCCACTCCTCGGAAATAGCGTCTGCAATGTAAAACCCTCTTCTGTACATGCTGACTACCTCAGAATGTGAATTTGACAAAAAAATGTAAGAAACATTGTATCTTCGATGTATTAATACTGAAGGACCAAGTTTGTGCTCCAAGCGGTCGCGTCATGTTTGTCTCGGGACTGTGACCTGGACTGTTAGAGACTTCGTACCTGTAAGAGTGCATTGCACATCGTGGCAATAGTCAACCTTCAACTCTGAAGCAGAATAAACACTTTTCGTTGAGACGGAGGTGAGGAGTGAAGAGGCGGGGGGCAAGGTATGCAAATTTTTGGGCGGGGGTAAGCAAATGGAAAGCGGGGGGTGGGAGGCGGGGGGGAATGGGGGCAGGGGTGGGGAATGAGTAGGCGGGGGCAAGCACGCCCTGTCCAGTCCATGTCCCTCGAGTGTGGGTAAGCTGGTGAGGGTGGTTGAATGAATGGAATGCGTCTGTGACGGGGTTTCGGCTAGTTCACTGATATTCCTGCTTTATTCAAAACACAGAATGGATGTACAGTATTGCACAGATAAAATATGCTTATCATGGAAGATAAAAGAAGACAGATTTACCACTCACCTTGCATCGAATTTCGCGCAAAAACAAGATGGCCGCCAAATCACGTGACAGCAGGATCGCAGCAAAATGCAAATCAATTTTGAAAACTCGGATAATATCCTGTTCAATGCCATAAAAAAATTGGTAAATGATGAACTTTTGTTTTTTGGTGCTCGGGTAACATTTTACGTGGAATTGACCAAGTCTGATGGCTGTCTGGAGACCCTGCCAGTCGGCTTGAGTGAAATGCCAGACTCAACGGCGCTGAAGTGGTTCTCTGATAACACCCAGAGAGACGTCCACTTTGACAAGCACGTGGTCAGAAGAACAGATTGGAGCGGGGGAAGAACAGCGGATATTTTCAGGGAAATTTGTCAAAATCAGATCCAGAAGAGATGGAGTACCATTGGTTGAGATAGGGGTCGGGAAGTTGACCGATTGAGTCAGTCCCAATGAGTCACAGAAATCTTTTGCTGAAGTGCCATGACAGGTGAGAGAGGTACCCACACCCAGCCAACTGGCATGATGACAATTGATGTCACCACATTTTGAGGAAGAGAGAGTTTGAATGAGAAGATAGAAGCTGGTCCATGTTTTCGGATACTGAGGTGTGAATGGAATAATCGCTGAGGTGGACGGTACAGTACACATATAAACATGAGGTGGGAGTGGAGGGGAAGCCATAGCCTGAGGTATGGTTGTGGTGCTGCGTTCGGTGACGAGGACGACCGCAAGACGGAGAATTCGGGCCGTTTACCACCGAACACCGGAATTGAAGGTCGTAACCTTCGGATAACTCCGAAGGTCACGGGTCCCTTAGTGGACCGTGGATGCCAATATTTTGACGGCGTGGGGTAGGGTTAATTGTCTAATTCCAATTTACCT
Source organism: Eptatretus burgeri (assembly GCF_056783735.1). NCBI lineage: Eukaryota > Metazoa > Chordata > Myxini > Myxiniformes > Myxinidae > Eptatretus > Eptatretus burgeri. The sequence goes on along the minus strand of NC_140963.1, from coordinate 83,032,696 downwards.
AAGTACCCACGCCGTCTAACTACCGGGGAAGCCACACCCTCGGCCGGCTTTGTCCGAACCGAGTCACTATTCCCGACTCGGATCCCGCGTAACCGAGCGGAAATTACCAAAGCCGCGCCGGCCCAAATGACAACTGACGGCACAATCGGCCTTCCTAGTTCTTAAGCCCGAACCATACTGGGTCAAAGATAGAAACGACAGGCAACGAGCTGGTACATTTCACAGGGGTTTATTTACAATAATCGGGAAGGGAGACGCAGAGCAGACTTAATGACGAATATGCAGGCAATGTACAGTGAGCAAAAGCACTGAACAATTTCTACTTATAGGACGGCGCCACCACAGACACACACACACCAAAAGAAAATGGACCCCACCGGGTCTTCATTCGATCCTCCAGCTGAGGAGGATTTGGATGCAGGGGAGGGGAGGGGGAGGGTAGGACAAGGGAGGAGGGGGGGGAGGTAAGGAGAGTTGTTGAAAGAGTGGGGGATTGCAGAATGGCTAGCGGAGGGGGCCGGAGGAGGAGAAAAGGCTCTGGTGCTGAGGGAGAGGGGGGGGCAAGAGAGAGGGCAGAAGGCAGTTGAGGATTTGACTAGGTGGAGTGATGAGATGGAGGTGAGAGGGCAGGGGAAGGAGGCAGCTTTGTGGATGAGAGGAGGGGGGGGATCTTTGAGAAGGGGGAGTGAGGGGGTGAAGGGTGAGTGGGAGGCTTGGAGGGGGAAGAGTGTGATGGTTGCGTTGAGAGGGGTGAGTTTGCACTGAAGTTGGAAAAAGAAGAATGGTTGATGAAAAGCGAACATTTAACAGGGGTTGATCTACTATATAAATGGCAGTCCTTCTGTCTGTTTGTCTGTCTGTCTGTCTCTTTGTTTGTTACCAATAAGCTCCTAGACCAGTGAACTGATCTTGATGAAACTTTACACACATATAGACCTAACATTCAGCTCCAGGATGCGCAAAGTGGCTTTCCATAAAAATGAAAAAAAAGATATATATTAAAAAAAAAAAAAATCCATTAAAAAAAAGCCTTTAGAATAGTGCGCCGGGGTATTCATCGTAACAAAAGGCTTCCTTCCACACATATAGACCTAACATTCAGCTCCAGGATGCGCTAAGTGGCTTTCCATAAAAATGAAAAAAATAAATATATATATTAAAAAAAAAATTCCATTTAAAAAAAAAAAAGGCTTTCGAATAGTGCGCCGGCGTATTACTCGTAACAAAAGGCTTCATGGTTAAAAACGCTAGGGTTTTTTGAAATACAAAATGTTCGTATTCATTGACTTTTTAAACATACACATTCTCCTCCTGCTATAACAGCTAAGAAACCCGAAACATTATGCCACTGCGAAAGCGAACAAATTTAAATTCTCATACTGCATGCGCACGGCAACAGCGACAGAGGCGTTCAGAGGTATGCCGTTTCATAATACACGTCTCCCAATTCTTACTTCAAGAACGGTTATAATTTTGACGTCGTTGGAGCTCACATGTAAAATCGCAAATCTTTTTGTTCTTTAGGAGACGTCAGCAGAGAGGGATGTTCACCTTGCTGCTGAGAGATCTGCCCGCGACCGAGTCAGGCAAGCAGAATCAGCTGCAGAGATAGAGACTCCCCTAGCTGCCGAGAGATCTGCCCGTAACGAGCCAGGCAAGCAGAATCAGCTGAAAAACGCTAGGGAAAAACCTCACCTGGCTGACAAAACGTTCCATCTTAGCACCAACAAATGCTGCAGTTGATGACTTAAACATCAAACTCCTGGACCAGTTATCCGGTGAGAGTCTCAGCTATAAATCATTTGACTGTACTTTACTCAGATGATGTGCATTATCCCATAGAATTCTTAAATAGCTTGACACCAGCAGGCCTCCCTCCTCACAACTTGCACCTCAAAATTGGGTGCGCCTGTTATGCTTCTGCGAAACCTTGACCCTCCCAAACTTTGCAACGGGACATGACTGACGATCAAGAGGATGATGCCAAGAGTGTTAGAGGCAACTTTTCTAACTGGCAGAGCACGTGATGAGGATGTCTTCATTCCGCGAATTCCTCTGGTCCCGTCTGATATGCCATTCGAATTCAAGCACCTCCAGTTTCCTGTGAAATTAAGCTTTGCAATGAGCATTAACAAGGCACAGGGACAGTCCTTGGAGGTGGTTGGCTTTAATCTTGCCGAACCTGTCTTTTCCCACGGCCAACTGTATGGAGGTTGTTGAAGAGTTGGTAACCCAAATAATTTGTTCATTTATGCACCACAAGGCAAGACAACGAATGTAGTTTACCATGAGGCTCTTCAAAACTAATAAGTTATCGTTTCATGTGTTCGGAAATCTACCTATTTGCTCTTTTACATGTCCATCTGCCCCGCATAACGGGTATGTGTTAATGTATTCGTTATTCGGTTTAATTGTAAATATCCCATGGCAACTTTTTCGTCGCTGAACTGCTGATAAATGTTTAACCTATTTGTTCTATGTGTCGCATTTGCCATTTTTGTTAACGTTTTTTTTTGGGAACCATCCATTTAGCGCAGAATAAGCTAATTGAGGTGACTGTATCGATACTTGCGGGTTAACCAAGTGGCTCTTCAAGCAGTTCGATGATCACACCCGTGAACAGGCCGATAGCTATGCCATCGACACTTTCGCTTCGACATCACTATGTTCTGCAACACTACACAACAGTGTCCAGATAAAAGCATACATACAACCAAGAGTGAAGTTGGATTTGAAAGTGAACGCAACACGGCCCTCTTTAGGGCCCCACATCTAATTGTTACACCACTTCTTTTGATGAGTTCTTTTGTGGTTTTTTCAGGTGTGTTTGGGATGGTTTCATTGAATTTTTCAGTGAGTGTCTCAGTTTAAAAGGCGGCTAGCTGATGAAGGGAAGTATAGGAAGTGCTCCAAGAACAAGATATTTCAACCAAGAAGCGCTAAGTGTTTTTCATATTAAACTTTAAAACCGAACCATTCACTGCACCGCTATATTTACCAGTTGCGACGACAATGATTGCTCCTTCGCCTCACCCCATAAAAGAAGCCTTCCTAATTTTCTCCATACAACTAATGCCTCAGTCCAACTAGCGAGAGGAAAATAGGCACTTAGTCTTACCAGCAAATTTCCCGGGTATTACCGGGTACTTCAGCTAGTATGTGTGTATATATATATATATATATATATATATATATATATATATATATATCCATCCATCCACTGGGACCATACTCTGTGCAGAGCGTTGGTGCTGCCGAAGCAGTCTCCTTGGCTATTGGGTACAATCCTGGACGGGTCGCCACTCCGACACAGGATACCAGCATGCTGGCACTCATTTTGCCGACCTCGGAAGGATGACAGGCAGAGTCAACCCCACCTGGTATTAATTCAACAGCCAAGTGGGATTTGAACTCAGGATACTCAGATCCTAAGCCCACCACCCTAACCATTAAGCCAACACCAGGCATATATATATATATATATATATATATATATATATATATATATATATATATATATATATATATATATATAGATATATATATATAGTGTTGTGGTTCGACAAAAACAAAACTGCAAGCCTCTGAGGCAATGGCACCCAACATAGTTATCCCCAAATAGTTATTTCGTTAGTCTTCGTGCAGTTAGACCTCCCCTCATGTCTCGTGGGTTGACAGGACGAGGTGCGTTGCGCGGGTCTCATAGTTAGGTCTATTAACTATCTCCATCTCATATTCTGATTTCTACTCCAACCATTTCCTTTTAGCCATGGTACAAAACAAGCAAGTAAGCACACACACGCCATTCAATATGCGATTGAATAATTAGCACACCACGATGCCTCCCATGGCTTGGAACCACCACACTCCCTCCATTACACGTGACACACTACTGTATACCGCATGGGCATCGTCCGCCATTATTTCATTCAAATCTGCATGCCAATTTCCAACCGGCATCTCATCTTGCTTCACACCTCGCTCAACAAACCTCACCACTTCCACTAGAAATGTCTCCCGCACACGAGAAAAATATTCCCGCACCCTCTTGTAATACTGCACTGCAACAATTCGCCACTCTTCGGAGGAGTACTGCATGACTCGGACTGTCCTCGGGACTACACGATGCGGGGACAAGCAACAGACATGAGAAGCGAGATCGCATCTCACCGAGGATGTCCCGGGCAAGCACGCGGAATTGATACGACCCTCGTCCAGTCACCGGACCACGGCAAGACAGGGGCGGCGAGGAGGGGTCGTGGGAAGGGCGATTGCAGAGTTTGGTACTGGGCCAAGGTGTGCATTTTGGCTCATCAGAGGGGACCCGTGGGTAGCAGCAAAAGTCCGTTACTATTTGGCATTCAGACTGTACTCGGAGCACATTCAAGGCCAGGGTGTCGGCTCAAGGAGCATGCCCTATATTGAGTCAGAAGCTCCAAACCGTATCGAACCGGATGGGCGACTGAGACAGTTTCCACTCAGAGCCTGGCAGGGCGTGACTAGGGCCGCTGTGGCCCAATAGAGGAGCGGGATTCGGGCCACAGCACGTCGCTTTTAGGTTATCACCCCACCCTTCGCCTGGGGCTTATAAAAGGTGGATCATGAAGCCGTCCACCCTCTTTTTCGCCTGCCTGCCTCACCTTCTTTTTCGCCTGCCTGCTTCGCCCTCTTTCTCGCCTGCCTGCCTCACCCTCTTTCTCGCCTGCCTGCCTGCCTCGCCCTCTTTTTTTCGACTGCTTGCCTCGCCCTCTTTTTCGCCTGCCTGCTTCGCCCTCTCCTTCGCCTCTCTGCTCTGTCCTCTTCTTCACTGCTCCTCGTTGTCTGCCCATTGCCGGATATACACTTGTGGTTGATGTGCGACAGACGATCTTCTGGGACCAGTGCGGAGCATACGTTTCCACGAGCCCCGCAAATTGACGAAGCAGGAGATAACTCGCCGATTCATGAAGTGGGAATGCTCAAGCGGAGCGTCCCACAGAGGTACACACCACACTCATAGATCGATGCACAACTAGGCTAGAAATGTTTTGGCTCACACATCTTCTCTCCTCTCTGTCTTTTCACCCTTATATCTCATCCCCTTTGGACGCACAAAAGAGCATCCCACTGATTCGCAATCACAGTTTCCTCTGGTGCAACGCCACGCCCCCCCCCCAAATCTCACACTCCCACACCTTAGACACCAGTATTTCTCCCTCCTACCTCCCTTGAAGCGTACTGGGTTGCGTTGGTCAGCCGATGTGCTAGTAATTGCGAGGCCATTAATCCTCATCTGCTCTCTTTCTTTCTGGCCATCTAACCTTCCTCAGGTTTGTGTGTGTGTGTGTGTGTGTGTGTGTGTGTGTGTGTGTGTGTGTGTGTGTGTGTGTGTGTGTGTGTGTGTGTGTGTGTGTGTGTGTGTGTGTGTGTGTGTGTGATTGTGCCTGCCATCGCACAAGTTAAGATTGTAGAAGTTCTCATGGCATGAGTCTGCTCTGTGTCTGCTTTTGTGAATTGCTTGTCCTTTTGTTGCACCCCACGAATTCTTGCTTTCCCTGCTGTACATCTATCTATAATTCCAGCAATGTGTGTGTGTGTGTGTGTATGTGTGTGCGTGTGCCTGTGACCGCTGTTTCTCGACAACCACTGGTCCGATCTAATTGAAACTTGCCAGGTATATTTCTTGGGACCTGAGTATGTGCCTTTTCAAGGTTTGATATTAATCGGACAAGTGGTTCCCAAGTTATGGCCATTTATTTACCAAACCAATGACAGGACATGTTGCTGCGTAGGCGTGGCTGTTGGGGAAGAGATCCTCAGCTGCGTTCCCCATTACAGGTTACAACGTACGGACTTCCGGATAGTGATGACTTCATGTATTCTAATAATTCTCGATTTCTTCTGCACATTTCTAGATAAACACAATGCCCCAATCCAGTCGTCGTTTACGAGCGTGAAGGAACGGCCTGTGTGGTTGTTTGAAAGTTGTTTTTTTTTGCATGTACGGCCACGCACATACGGCCATGCACGTACGGGCATGCGACAGTGAAGGAATGGCCTGTGTGGTTGTTGTTTCTGGCATGCGGTTTAAAAGTTTTTTTTTAATACATTTTTATTATTTTGCACGTACGGCCACGCGAGAGCGAAGGAATGTCCTGTGTGGTTGTTGTTTCTGGCATGCGGTTTGAAAGCTTTTTTTTTGGCACGTACGGCCATGCACGTACGGGCACGCACTAGTAATAATAAACCGCATTCATTCTGCCACATACCTTTCCTCGCAAAATTGTAAATAAACCAAGCTGTTAGTAATTTAAGTAAGTAAGTACAATTTACAAAATTGTAAATAAACCAATAAACTAACAGCTTGTGTGGAAATGTTCCCAGCTCGTTTTCGTCTTTTCCTTCATTGGTCCAGTATGGTTTGTATCCTCACTTAGCCGGGACGTTATCCCACAACAATCTGTTTTTCTAGCCGGAACGTTCTTGGGCAGTTAAGCTTGGCTGCATCTGATCCGGAAAGGTGATCCGGTTTGAACAAGGAATAATGAGGGCGTGTCCCCTGGTAATTAGATCACATGCCAATTAGGTACCCGATATTCATTAGACAGAGGACCCCAAGTCACGTGGTCAAGTTATTGGCATTCACGGTCGATTAGCAACCTGCCATGTCACGGAGTTATTTGTATGCGATGGCCTGCGATTCTGGAGTCTGGTGGAAACCCTTATATGAAAATATACATATATATATATATATATATATATATATATATATATATATATATATATATATATATATATATATATGTAAATAAGTATGAATATATATACATATACATTTTCACATATATATATATATATATATATATATATATATATATATATATATATCAATGTATATATATATATATATATATATATATATATATATATATATATATATATATATATATATATATATATAAAACAATGTATATATATATATATATATATATATATATATATATATATATATATATATATAAAACAATGTATATATATATATATATATATATATATATATATATATATATATATATATATATATATATATATACATATATATATATATATATATATATATATATATACATATACATACATATATACATATATACATATATATTGTTGTTCGTCTTTCGGCTGCTCCCGTTCGGGGTCGCCACAGCGGATCATCCGTTATGATCCGCATCCTGATTTGGCATAGGTTTTATGCCGGATGCCTTTCCTGACGCAACCCTGGGCGCTTCTTACGACACATGGATAAGGATTGGGTTTCGCCATGATTCCGGGCTGCACTACACCCTCATAGCGCTTTCCAGTGCAGAGCTCCCGTCCTCAAGCGATCCTCCAACCCAAGCCTCCGAGTAGCCGGATTACAGGCGCACGCCACTACGCTCGGTTATATATATATATATATATATATATATATATATATATATATATATATATATATATATATATATATATATATATATATATATATATATATATATATATATGTACATACATATATACATATATATTTATATATACATATATACTGTTGTTCGTCTTTCGGCTGCTCCCATTTGGGGGTCGCCACAGCGGATCATCCGTTATGATCTGCATACTGATTTGGCATAGGTTTTACGCCGGATGCCCTTCCTGACGCAATCCTGGTCGCCTCTTACGACACAGGGATAAGGATTGGGTTTCGCCATGATTCGGGCTGCCCGACACCCTCTCGTAGCGTGGCCCAGTGCAGAGCTCCAGTCCTCAAGTGATCTTCCAACCCAAGCCTCCGAGTAGCCGGATTACAGGCGCACGCCACTACGCCCGATATATATATATATATATATGTATATATGTATATATATGTATATGTATATATATGTATATATGTATATATATATATGTATATATATGTATATATATGTATATATATATATATATATATATATATATATATATATATATATATATGTATATATTGAACCAGTTGAAATGTCGTAAAGCTCCAGGGATCTGTGGCATCCATGCTGAACTTCTCAAGGTTGGTGGAAATGCTGTACTCATGTCGTTGCATGCAGTTCTGTGCTCTGTCTGAAACACAGGCATCATCCCATCTGACTGGAAGAGGGGCCTTGTTGTCCCTGTCTGGAAAGGGAAGGGTGATCACCAGGACTGCAACAACTACTGAGGGAATACGCTGTTTTCAGTGCCGAGCAAGGTCTTTGCTCGGATAATTCTTGATATGGTGTGACACCATCTGCTTGAGCACCAGTGCCCAGAGCAGTCAGGTTTTTCACCAGAGGTCAACAATTGACCGTATCCTTGCCCTTCAGGTCCTCACCCAACACAAACCATCGTTTCAGCAGGGGCTGCTTGCAGCCTATGTTGATCTCTGCAAAGCGTTTGAGTCAGTGAATCGGGATGCCCTCTGGAGGATTCTTCATCTTCGTGGGGTGCCACCAAAACTGTTCAATCATATGTCTAATCTATACTCTGCTACTTAGAGTGCTGTGAGATGTGGCGATACCATCTCCGACTTATTTCCAGTTGTTCCTGGAGTTCATCAGGGGTGTGTACAGGCCCCCATACTTTTCCGCATTTGTGTGGACTGGATTCTGGGGAGGATGTCAGAGATCAAACTGCGGTGCATCGTTTGGGAATGTTAAGATCTCTGACTTTGATTTCGCAGACGATGCAGTCATCTTTGTGGAGACTCTTGATCTCCTTTTGAGGGCCCTCGAGGTGCTAAATGAGGAGTTGGAGCTGCTGGGATTACGGGTTTCCTGTGTGAAAACTAAGATCCAGGCTTTCAATGACATCTTGGTTACTGCTTTCTTGTCTGTACCTGTTTGTGGTGAGGATGTTGAGGTCACGGTAATATTCACTTACCTTGGCAGTGACATTCATGTCTCTACTGGCTATAAGCCAGAGGTCATAAGATGTCTGGGTCGGGCCTGGGGAGTCAGGGATTCACTGGATCATGGGGTGTGGCACTGTTGGGACCTGTGCAGGAGGATGAAATTCCAAGTCTTCAGGTCCTTGGTGTGCTCAGTCTTGCTCTGCGGATGTGAGACTTGGACTCTGACCATGGATTTGAGATGGACACTTAATTCCTTTAGTACCACGTCTCTTTGGAGAATCCTTGGCGATCGCTGTTCGGACTTTGTGTTCAACGAGCAGTTGCTGAAAGAGATTCAAATGAAATTTGTTACCTGCATAGTCCGTGAGCATCAGCTGCGGCTGTATAGACATGTGGCTTGTTTTCCTGATACTGATCCTGCTCACTAGATTCTCTCAGCGAGGTAGCCTCGTGAGTGGAGGAGGCCAATGGGCCGACCACGTGCCTTGTGGTTGCAGCAGGTTTATCAACATTTCAAGGAGATGGGGATGGGCCAGGCATCTGCCTGGGGGATGGCCAGATGGAGGCCCCTGGAGTACCGGCAAAAAGTGGATGCAGCAACGTGCCACTCTGGCGCATGCTTCCATACTTGCCCTGACCTGATAACAAATAGTGTAATGGTCTCAGCAGACTGTTGTGGCACGGATTCACATCATGATTTTAATTGGTTTCATTGACCACATTGGTCAGGAAGGTGAAAGCACAAAGGGGTTTAGATTGAAAAGGCAGCATTTCGAAGATGGTGGCTGCATCAGCAAGCACATATGCATTGACATCCATGGGTAGAATGCTCCATGGAAACAATAATCTATCAAAAACCTATTTTTATCAAATACAGCAAACACGAATAATGGGGGGGGGGTGGATGAGGGGAGCTGAAGCAAAAACCCATGTTTTGTAACAATACAGAAAGAAAAAGCATCTTCAATCATTAGATTGACCAGTTTCTTGCAAATAATGTTGGGTATGACCAGCAAACTCTCTTTAGCACCACCACCTATTCATGCTAGGCCTCAATCCCACAAACCACACATCAATGTTTGGAGTATTTTTTGTTGTAATTTACAATTGTAAGACAAATGTTTTGTCGTGCTGTCAAACAATATAAACGTGAGCACAACTGAATGCAAACATGCAATGGAAATACATCAATGTACTCCACAATACTTTACTCGCACTGAACAGTATGTTTTGTGTACCAATGAGAAGATAAACAAGAGGAGGGAACATTTTGAGTGAGGAGGGTGAGGATCAGGGTTGAGGGTTAATGTGGATACTTAAATGCAAGTCACGTGGTGTGCGTTTCTGCTAATGAGGAAAGGAAGCCAAGAAGCTAATGAGGTCCAGTCTCTTCTTGGCCCTACCTACCGACCCTGCTGTGACCGGGATTAACATGAACCAGTTGGTAAGTTTAACTTGAACGTTCACACGAGTGGAAGATCGTTCCACAAATTGATTCTCTCCAAAGGGGACGGAAGCAGCGCACATACAGACATCAACAGGAAGGTGGAAGATGCAGCGATATCAAGCAGCATCCTCCACCATTTGATCTTGGGCAGGACAGAGTAACTTCTGTTCAAATACAGAGCACTCAAACTCTCTACAAATTCACAGCACGACTGTATGCAACTATTGGGCAATCTTATCCCACCCTCTCTACCCCCCTTTCCCCAACATTGCATTTAACCCTTTAATGACAAAAGCTGCCTTTTGCACTGGAGAAAATGAATGCTTATTTTGGCAGGGCAGGAAATAAAAACAAACATTTGTGTTATATCTGAATCATCCAGGCAGAGGACAAAGAAAGAGGAATTAATTTTGGTTTTGAACTGACAAAGCTCTCCCAAAACGGGCTCTCTCACATACCACAATCAACAATTTTGATGAACATAAAGCTCTCCCAGATCTTCATCAATGAGCTACTTTTTAAGACCCAATGACGCGGAATGTGTAAGACTGTTCGGAAGTAAGACCACGCAGTGTAAATGGCAAACTGATATTCGATCGGTGATGGAACAATTCCTGCCAGGACGAAAGCGAATGATCAAGTGCTCTAGTGGTGCCGGCCTCGAGCATGGATTTACAAGCCCTCCGTCGGAGTGGGACGGGAGAGGTGTGGCCAGCTGATCGTGAGAGCTTCAGTGCCGTGAGGAGATAACAAGCAGTCTCTTCCTTCCAGGCAAAGTGCCTCTGGGTTTGCGTTGATCAGGCCTTGTTTGTCTCGAATTTCCTCTTTTTGGAAAGGCTGGTTCTGTTTTCCTGAAACTTCAGTGATTTTTCTCATGGAGGAGCTTGTGCATACTGTACAGTACAGCACATCACATGCAGGACATCGGTGTACTTTTACATGAATCACAAGGACTTTAGCAGACGACAGACAAACTCATTTTGTACTCGTATAAGGGATTTAAACCCTGGTTTCCTGAGCCATGGGGTCAGTCAGATGGGAACTCTGGGAGGCCACCCCAGAATACTGCATCTTCCCTTGCCATCATAACCGAATGAGGATTTTGATAAGCCTCTGATACAAATGCCTTTTGTTTATTTCTTCATAGTCATGATGTGCGAAACAGTTCTGGCTGTGCGAGCTTGGCGAACACACAGAGCAAATATGCTTCTGGATAAGTTTCTGGCTCTCCGTCAGCATAATCGCCTATCGTTCATAACATTTTCAATCAACAAAGTTTTTCTCCATATCAAAGTTAGTCGATCATATGTTTGCAACAAAATAAATGTTTTAATTCCACCTTCATGAAAATCACACTCACTGCTGCCCATCAGCCAAGCTTAAAGATCATTCTCTCATTCTCTCATTCTCTCATTCTCTCATTCTCTCATTCTCTCATTCTCTCATTCTCTACCTCTCTACCTCTCCACCTCTCCACCTCTCTCTCTCTCTCTCTCTCTCCACCTCTCTCTCTCTCTCCACCTCTCTCTCTCTCCACCTCTCTCTCTCTCTCACCTCTCTCTCTCTCTCCACCTCTCTCTCTCTCTCCACCTCTCTCTCTCTCACCTCTCTCTCTCTCCACCTCTCTCTCTCTCCACCTCTCTCTCTCTCCACCTCTCTCTCTCTCACCTCTCTCTCTCTCCACCTCTCTCTCTCTCTCCACCTCTCTCTCTCTCTCCACCTCTCTCTCTCTCTCACCTCTCTCTCTCTCTCCACCTCTCTCTCTCTCTCCACCTCTCTCTCTCTCCACCTCTCTCTCTCCACCTCTCTCTCTCTCCACCTCTCTCTCTCTCCACCTCTCTCTCTCTCCACCTCTCTCTCTCTCCACCTCTCTCTCTCTCCACCTCTCTCTCTCTCCACCTCTCTCTCTCTCCACCTCTCTCTCTCTCTCCACCTCTCTCTCTCTCTCTCTCTCTCTCTCTCTCTCTCTCTCTCTCTCTCTCTCTCTCTCTCTCTCTCTCTCTCTCTCTCTCTCTCTCTCTCTCTCTCTCTCTCTCTCTCTCTCTCTCTCTCTCTCTCTCTCTCTCTTTCTCTCTCTCTCTCTCTCTCTGTGTCTCTCTCTCTCTCTCTCTCTCTCTCTCTCTCTCTCTCTCTCTCTCTCTCTCTCTCTCTCTCTCTCTCTCTCTCTCTCTCTCTCTCTCTCTCTCTCTCTCTCATTTGTGTAGCACCTGCCTGCTGGCTGATTCAATTATAGGACCGTGGACATCCCTTTAATGCGATGTCCCCTGCAGATCAGGATGGGGAGTGAAAATGTGGTCAGGGTACCATCGCACAATCGTTTCATTTTTTCCATGGAGGTACCGTGACGTCTGAAACATCCTCAAGCGAAAGTTAAAAAATGGGGCAGCCGGCTTGAACTCCCCTCTGAAGGACAACAATTATAACCGATGGATGATGAAAAGTTAAATGCTCGTCTAGTTTTCCAAGTATTGCATTATAATAAGCCTGGAAAATCTAGACGAGCCTTTGCCTTGGCATAATCCATCGATAAGGAATCTATACTAGCGTTTAACATTTCAGGAGGGGTGAGACAACTCATTCTGGAGATTCAATTTTTGTTAGAAGCTAAGACTCGTCCTGAGAAGGCCATCAGTCTCAGGGATACAAATGAAAGAGTGGATAGAATAGTGTAGACTGAAGAGTAGCAGAAAGGGAGAGTAAGATTAGTCATTGTTCATGATGGGACAAAGTGAGGGAAGAAAATTGATTCAGCGGAAACAAAGGTGAGATAAAAGCTGATGGGGGAGGGGGGAGGGAGGGGAGAGGGGTGACTCTTTAAGATAAGGTCAAAGACAAATCGAACACTTTTGGAAGAATGGGAGGTGTTCGAATTGGAGAAGGTCTGGGAGAATGGCAGCAGAAATTGTTGTGTAAAGGCAGCTTGTTCTTCCAAGTGAGGGAATAAGACAAACAAGATGGGCAGGAAAGCAGCGAGAGGAAGAAGTCATGGAAACTGAGTTCTCACAATGATGTTGCCAGATTAAGGGGTCGGGGGAGTTGTTATGAAGCCGACAAGAGATGATGGATGTAAACAGATGTTTACAGGTTTAGAGGGTTAAAGAATTTACAGAGGGGTGGGAAACCAGAGAGAGAGGATGAGGGGAGGGGGATAGCCTTGTTGGTGAAGGAAGATAAAGAAGAGGAAGGAGGAGGCGTAAATGATGGTCGTCTGTGACATTGGTGAGACAGTATAGACAGAGGTTAAAGTCGACAAGGTACAACAGTTTCTTGATAATTAAAATACGTGGAAATGGTTTATTGTATTTGATATCCATGATCGACAACACCTTGTGATTGTGCCTAAATCATGTGTAGGATGAAGACATTGATAGACATTCATGTACGATTGACATCAGGTCAGGTCAGGTGTGGAAGCATGCGCAGGAGCAGCGGGTCATTGCATCCACTTTCCTGTGTTACTCCAGGGGCTTCCTCCTTGCCATCCCCCAGGCAGATGCCTGGCCCATCCCCATCTTCTTGAGATGCCGATTAACCTGCTGCAATCATGAGGTGCGTGGAAGGCCCATTGGCCCTCTGAATCATCCTCCTCCACTCACAAGGGTCCATCGATGAGAGAATTCGATAAGCAGGATCAGCGTCAGGAAAATGAGCCACATGTCCATACAGCCACAGCTGACACTCACGGACTATGCAGGAAACAAATCTCATTTGAATCTCTCTCAGCAACTGCTCATTGGCCAAAAAGTCTGACCAGTGATAGCCAAGGATTTTCCAAAGAGATCTGGTACCAAAGGAATGAAGTGTCCATCTCAAATGCACGGTCAGAGTCCAAGTCTCACATCCGTAGAGCAAGACTGGAAGCACCAAGTACCTGGAGACTCAGACTTTCATCATCATGCACAGGTACTGACAGCACCACACCCCATGATCCAGTGAATCCATGACTCTTCAGGCCCGACCCAGACATCTATTGACCACTGGCTCACAGCCAGCAGAGACATGAATATCACTGCCAAGGTAAGTGAATCTCTGTGACCTCAACATCCTCACCACAAACAGGTACAGACAAGATCGCAGCATCCAAGACGTCAGTGAAAGCATGGATCTTAGTTTTGACTCAGGAATCCCGTAATCCAAGCGGCTCCGACTCCCCATTCTGCACCACAAGGGTCCCCAAAAGGATATCCAGAGTCTCCACAAAGATGACTGCATCATCTGCGAAAAACAGAATCCAGTCCATATAAGTGCTGAAAAGTATGGGCGCCAGTACATACCGCTGACGAACTCCAGTAACAACTGGAAATAAGTCGGAGATGGTATCACCACAGCTAACAGCACTCTCAGTACCAGAGTGTAGTTCAGAAATCAGATTGATCAGTTTTGGTGGCACGCCACGAAGACCAAGAATCCTCCAGAGGGTGTCCTGATTCACTGAGTCGAATGCTTTGTGGAGATCAACTTAGGCTGCAAGTAGCCCCTGCCGAAACTCTCTTCTGCATTCGGTGAGGCCCCGAAGAACAAGGATATGGTCAATCGTTGACCTCTTTTGTGTAAAGCGTGACTGCTCTGGGTGCTGGTGCTCAAGCAGATTGTGGTGAACCCTATCATTAATTATCCAAGCAAAGACCTTGCCCGGCACTGAGAGCAGCGTCACCCCTCAGTAGTTGTTGCAGTCCTGGCGATCACCTTCCTTTTCCAGAGAGGGTCAACAAAACCCCTCTTCCAGTCAGATGGGATGATGCCTGTGTTCCAGGCGGAGCACAGAACTGCATGCAATGTCACGAGTGCAGCATTTCCACCAGCCTTGAGAAGTTCAGCATGGATGCCACAGATCCCAGGAGCTTTACCCCATTTCAACGGGATCACCGCAGCCTGTGTTTCCACAAACGAAGGTGGACCACAGTTGATTGGAGGGTCAGCAATAGAAATAGTAACACCCCTGACATCCAACTCAACAGCTGGTGGATCAGCCTGGTACAGCTCCTCAAAGTAACCGGTCCAGTGGGCCTGCACTTCGAACTCCTCTGTCAAGAGCCCACCACCCTCCGTTCTAACTATAGTACACCGAGGGATGGGCTTGGATAAACACAATGCGTGAATTTCCCCGGAAGCAGGACGAGAATCACTTAACCACAGGTGATGCTCTACCCTGTCACAGATTCCTCACACATGGGCTTCCTTGTCCACCCTTAGCGCATGTTCAGTTTTTCACCTAAACTCCCTAAACAGCTCAGCTCTTCCATTAAGCCTGGCCCTGTGCCTCTGGCCAATGGTATCCAGTGTTACTTGAGAGACAAAATTCTTCTTCGCCCTCAGGTGAGTTACAACACATCCACCGACAACATCGAGGAATGTGGTCTTGAAGGCACTCCACATCTCTTCAGGATTCCCCAAAGCACGCAGATCCCTCAAATCGCCACTCAGCCTGTTCACAAACTCCTCAGCTACCCTCTCATCCTTGAACTTGCCAGCATCCAGCCTAGGCTGGGATGGTGCCATTCTCCCAGATTTGAGCTGCAACTTCAGAGTTGCTACCACGAGCCTGTGGTCAGTATTGAGGAACTGAGCACTCCGGTAGACCCTGCAGTTCTGGATCATCCTCCAGTGACCACCAACGAGCACATGGTCAGTCTCCTTTGCCACACCATCAGCGTTGGAATACCAAGTCCAGCGATGAGTCTGTGTGCGCTGAAACCATGAACCAGCCTCCCGAAGTCCATGACTTCTTGCAAAGTCAAGGATCTTACTGCTATTCTGGTTCACAGTTCAAGACCTATGGGGACCATCACATGTCTCATAACCACACCTGTCAGTTCCAGTCAATGCATTGAAATCCTCCAAGGCTGGAAGAGTATCTCACCTGGGGCACTGATCAACCACAGACTTGAGTGTGACATAGAATGCGTCCTTCATGGTGAGATCACTCACCTCATTCGGAGCATATACAGAGACCTGGGAAATGACAGCCAAGGAGTGACAAATCCATAGTCTCATAATATGCTCATTGACTGGTGTTACATCAATTATTATGGAATCAGCTTATTGGACACAGCTCCAGCAACTGCTTGGGTATGGTAACCATCAGAGCGACCAGACCAATTGTAGGTGTGACCACCCGCCATGATCTTGCCACTATCTGGTCTCTGAACCTCAGAGAGTACTGCAATAACAATGTTCAAATGGTTGAGCTCAGATGATAACAGACACAGGTGATCATCCTCTCTTAGGGATAGGACATTCCAGGCACCCACCAAAATAGATCTCCTCAGGTTAACCCAAGGAGACCGCCGTCTGGTGGACGACACCTCAACAATACTCCGACACACACTTCCGCAATCTGACCCGGGAATGTTACCCCCTGGTTTTCCTCCTATCATCAAAGAGTGGGGGTCCCGAAGGATTTGCTCCAATCCTGTCATCCGGTGAGCTGCCTTGCGGAGGGAAGCTGCACAGGAGGTACTCCCACGGAGTGGGTTTTCTATGTTCTTTGTGTTTTTCTTGTTTTGCAGAGTGAAGGGTTTTACGGTGGCCGGAGTACAAATCCTGCCACCAACCTCCGAAAAATAAGTAACCCAACTGCAGGAGGACGTCCGCAGACACAGTTGGGCACTAGATATGGATCGCCTTTCGCTCACAAGGAGCTCCCCCGCCCTTTGTGATCAGTGTTTAGGTGGGAACACTAAATGGGCCAACCCAAATTCGAATGGAATAATTCCAATCGGGATTTTTGTATATCGCTCTTTCCAATTGTAAGACCGACACCTCTAAACAGTTCTACACCTGCAGAAAAAGTGAGAGGAAATATCACAAAAATTATTGGTGGATTTTATGCACACTTTCCTTCCACATCATGAAGATCTTCACTTAAGGCAGTCTTCTTCGCTTCAGCTTTCTGCCAGGGTGATGCCCTTTTTCGAGAATATTTACCAAGCAGATCAATTTACCATCAGAAAATATCCGTAAATGAAAATATACATCAACTAGAAGGGCAGTCGGTAGAGCGCATACCTCCGCCACGTAATGCCTGATCCACGAGAACATATCGGGCCGAATACATTTTTGAAATATCATGCTATACAGTACTATATGGTTTTTGCCCTTTTTCTCAATGGTGAAGAAACACTTTAAAAATTAAATAATTCTCGTATCCAGATCTGGATTCAGAGCTTCACCAAAATCGAATCAATTCATCCCTGCCAAACACCCAACATGTCCACCAAGTTTCATCCAAATCTGTTCACAACTTTTTGAGATAACGTGCTATATATCGGTTTAGCCCTATCTCAATGGTGAAGAATCACTTAAATTATCAGATCCGGATCTGGATCTGGATCTTCGCCAAAATCGAACTACTTCGTCCAGGTCACAAAGGCAACCTGTCCACAAAATTTCATCCGGATCCATCACATTTTTTTGAGATATCCTGCACACAGACAAACAAACAGACAGAAAGACAAACAAACAGACAGAAAGGGGTGAAAACATAACGTCCTTCACCTTCGGTGGCGGAGGTAACAAGACAGTGCACATGTAGTTTGCCAATCACAGAGATCTTTTACGTTAAAGGTTTCAAGTGGTGTGACAGAACTTTGGGGGTGACTGCTGCACTGTCGAGCGTATGGCAATTCAACCCGCAGATCCATTCGCTTTTGCCAACACACTGTACATTAGAACTCCTCCATGCCTAGATCGTCTAGCCAGACATGCCATTTTGCTCCAACGAAGGACTAATTCTCAAAACATCAGCCATGCCTAAGAGGGTATAAAGTGAGATATATTACTGGGTAAATACATAAGCAAAAGTTCCTAGACTTGGTACAATTGTCAGCTCGTATTACAGAACAGCCCACATGTGGCATTCCTATATTTGGTACTTGGTAGAGATTCAAACATGGGAGAACAGATTGAGGTTTGAGCGGGGGAGGCTGGGAGTGGGGTAGGGGGCATTTAGTGATGAGTGATGATAGCACTGAGGAGGACTTCAGTTGAAAGTAGTAACCAAGGTCAATGAGATAAAGACATGAGACTTCAGGAAGTCAGTTTTTAAAGGGGATGAGGCAGGAACTCAGTAAGAATTGATTGGGGGTATTGCAGGGTCAGGACAGGAGGATTATAGCAAAGTGGCAAGGATTCAAGGATATCACAGGCAGGGTGCAGCGGAAATTCATTCCAGCCAATAGCAAATTAGGAGTGGAAATAAAAACATGGTTGGGCAAGGAGATTAGGTAGTGTTTGAAACAAAGGGGAAAAAAAGATATTAAAACATACAAACAAAATTGATTGGAGGCAGATTGGTAGAGTTGCTGGAGTGTGCAGAAAAGTAGTAAATGAAACAGTGAGTATGCTTAAAAACTAACAAACAAACAAAAAACAACAGAACGTAATTCGAGGAAGGTATCATGAGGAATATCAGGCAAAATAATGTTTTAAAAATCGTGTTCGTGAGAAGGAGAATGCTGATAAGGTGCTTTGGAACACTTCCTCTTATCCCACCTACACACCTTTTCCACCTTCTACACCTGCTGAAGTTAACACTCAAACACACACACACACACACAACTAGCCACCCCATTACATCACCATTGAAATGAACCTCAACAGGTAGTGGCTGTAGAAGCCCTATAGAGATAACATAATCCATGACAGTGGAGTAGCAAATTGGATTGAGAACTGACTTTGAGATAAGATGCAAAGATTGGTTGTAAGTGGGAGTATGTCAGACTGGGAAGTTGTGAGTGGATTACCTAGGGGCATAGCTTGAGGGTAAATACAATGGGAGTTAGGACACCAGCAAGGTGGGCGTATTTCAGCTTAGTCTATCATGTATGGAATGGTCGCACAGGGAAGATTATCACAGCAGGGACAGTCGAGAGATTTAAAATAGAATCTGATGGGATTGGAGGGTGTGGACATAACACGGGCATGACGCCTGGTGTTGGCTTTGCAGTTAGGGTGACTGGCTTGGGATTCTAGAGTCCTGAGTTTGAGCCCTATCGGCCACTGAATTAACACCAGGTGGGGTTTACTAAGCTTGTTATCCTTCTGAAGTTCATGAAATGAGCACCAGCGTACTGGTGTTGGGGCATAAATCATGGGCATAGCTACGTCCTTCACCAATAATTCAACCAGCAGCCACAAAGGAGAGAGAGAGAGAGAGAGAGAGAGAGAGAGAGAGCGAGAGAGAAAAAGTGAGAGACAGAGAGAGAGAGAGAGAGAGAGAGAGAGAGAGAGAGAGAGAGAGAGAGAGAGAGTGTGTGTGTGTGTGTGTGTGTGTGTGTGTGTGTGTGTACACGGGCATGTGACAGATTGACCTTGTCCTGTGTTGATATTTCCTTGTAAAAGGGCAGCTGCCTTGGTGACAACATTGTCCATAGATGAGTATCCATATTACCATTACTATATTCCTAAATACATCCAAATGACTTCATAATCATCTTTGGTATCTCCTCTTCACCACTTTTTGTATAACCCAATTTTACTTTTTACTGCACATTGGATAAATACCAAGAAATAAAATTTTAACAAAACGTGATGGCTCACACATGAGATGGACAACCGTGGGCACGAGGATGACAAACCAACAGAGGAGTGGATGGAAATAGACAGACAAGAGAAATACAGATACTAATTAAGTGTGGAACAGCAAAGCTACAAGTTGACATTATTTACAGAATCAGCAGGTATAGAGGACAACACCAGATGATGACTGGATTGAAAAAATATGATGTTTCAATAGCTCTCATAGAAGCAAAAAACCGGTCTTCAGTACCTTTCAGGTCTTGATGAATGGCGGTTTTTGTCCACTTTGGCATACAGAGCATCAATATCAAAATCATCTTTGAGATTGCACTGCTGCTCAGACCTATGTTCCACTGGCTCTCTTCCCGCCTCGTCAGCCCAAACCCGTTCGTAACCCGGTTCAGGAGAGCCGTCATCACCCCCCTGCATGGGAATCGACCCAGCAGGCTGTTGCATGGGCTCTGGAAGAAAGCAAGAGACCCGAGCGTAGGCTGGGTCAAACTCGTCGTCCTCCATCTCAGGGAGTGCTGGCGTTGGGCCAGACACCAGAGGCTGGCACTCACGAAGCTCTGCGTGCTTGGCTTGAATCCTGTATGGAAGGACAACATGGGTGTTACATGTCGGCATCATTTTGTGCGTGTGCCAGATAAGCCCTGTAATGCTGGCCATTTAATTCAAGGGATCTCTACAGGTTTAGAAACACCTTCCCAATTTGTAATAATTATTTGTGCAAATATAGAACATTGGCATTGATGGCTTTATGAAGTGCAACTCACAATTCTAATGGTTTATCAAGTTCATCAAATGATAAATGTTTTGTTGTAATATTTTTCAGATGTCGAAGGCTATATTTGTTTCCAAACAAGCTGAAATATTTCAGTTTGTTTTTTTGTCTTTCCAAAATGTATTTCCCAGCAGTCCATGCTTTTCCTTGGGGTCAATAGAATGTAAGCAGATGTAACTGGGACCCCATTTATCTTGCGGTGATAAGCACTGCCACATAATTATGAAGAGATCCTTGTATCTGGCCATCTATCACGAAACACTGTGTAGAATACTTTCGTCGAAGCACAAAACCATAGGCTGGTAGGGCAGCCTGGAGGGATGCATATTCGCCTCTGAGCTGTCTAGCCTGGTTTTGAATCTCGACCCGGCTATAAACCATCATCCTGGTGCTTCGCAGGCAGGGTGAGGCATCAATGAGTGTGCTGTCCCACAGATGGACGTTAAAAACTGGGCTTCCTGCTATCTGTCTGCCAGAATTAGTTGTTGGACATTAAAGATCCCACAATGTCCTTCGATGAATAGGAGGCTAGCTATCACAGGCAACCCGAATAAATTACAAATTCCTATCCAAATTTCAGGCATGTATAGCTGAGTCATGAAGGACTTTGGCCAAAAACTTTTCTCGGCCGATGTCAAAATATGGGAATTATTGGGGCTGCTCAGTCGTCGTAGTAGAAATAGTCGGAGTAAGTTGTAGTAGTAACAAAGTCAATGAAAGCTCATTTGCTTCTGCACACTCCCACCTAAATGATAAAAAATTTTTACGATTCCGACTCACCTTTTTTGCTCCTCTTTCATCTTTTCAATTTCTCCTTCAGTCAGAGCTGTATTTTGAGCTCCTTGCTTCCTCGAGTCTCCTTTATCCACTTTATCCCCTTTCTTACTCTTCCCAAACCTACAGAAACAGCAATAAAATCATACAAAACAAGAAAAAAAAGCAATTGGAGATTGCAGACCCTCACCAGGACTTGTTTTGTGTGGTGTTTGTGCGGTTTTGTGTTGTGTATTACTGTGTCGGAGTGGTGACCCATCCAGGATTGTGCCCCATAGCCAAGGAGACTGCTAAGGCAGCACCAATGCTCTGCACAGAGTATGGTCCCAATGGATGGATAGATTTGTGTATTGGTGTGTTACATAACTAGAACTGCCACTCTAACTGCTGGCAGTGATGACCGGGTACCAAGACGTCCCGCTTTGATCGGATACCTGACCCTGACCCATGATGTTTTTTAAAAATAATTATTCAATAGAATTCAGAAGTGGATTAAAATAAATTCAATTCAAATCAACTGGAACACCAAATAGGTACAGTCCAGCATTGGAATAATCAGGAAGAACCAAAACAAGCAAAAAGCAAAGATGAAGTCATCAGGAGGAACCTGGATAGGATTCACATTTCAGTTGCTGCTCCTCTACCCTCAAACCCCTCCAGGCACAGCCAAGTGAGCCGTATGCAAATTTTTTAATTTATTTAAATATAACCCAGATAAAAAAATTAAATAAATCTGGCTGCCAGACCATTCATCCAATCAAGTTCAAATTTAAAACATATTCAACATCAAAACTATATCATAATTGTGAAGTTTCACTACAATTGATGCAGCTGTTCCA
This sequence comes from Eptatretus burgeri, assembly GCF_056783735.1. Classification (NCBI taxonomy): domain Eukaryota; kingdom Metazoa; phylum Chordata; class Myxini; order Myxiniformes; family Myxinidae; genus Eptatretus; species Eptatretus burgeri. Next base: position 83,010,464 of record NC_140963.1, on the reverse strand, counting down.
GAGAAAACATTAGCTAATATTTTTCTTCAATCCAATATAGCTGTCAAACCATGTGACCGATCAATTATTCATTTACAAACTTGTACACCCAAGGCTGGGAGAACATTTGTTTGAAGTTCCCCTCCATTTGTCCAGCCGTTCTGGAGAAGATTTTTTTTATAGGTTTTTGGGTAAATCCAATATGGCTGCCAAGTCATGTGACTTATGCCATCATATGTGAGAATCTTTTCTTCTTTATGGTTAGGCAGTCATCTGTGCAAAGTTTTGCCTCAACCTGTTCAGATACTTCAGAGAAAAATATTTTTGAAGGTTTTTTTTAAAAAACAACACAATATGGCTGCCAAATCACTTGACTGAGGACGTCATCAAAATATTTTATATGGACCATTTTATCCCAAGATGGCCCTCAAAATTTTTCATTCTGATCAGATGTGGCATTCCACATATGCAGTTATGATGTCACAAAAAAAAAATAAAATCACTTCTTCCCCATGAGGACTTGCAGTGTGCCAAGTTTCAATTTTTTTCTTGGTGTGGTTTCAGAGATACAGAGGAACAATTTTTTCACGTTTTTCTAACATGGCTGCCACACCACGTGACCTATGACGCTATAATTATCAATACAACATTCTACATGAGTAGTCGCTCCTATGATAAAAATTTCATTTCAATCCGACAAACAGTTGCAGAGAAAAACACGAAAGTTCTTTGCAGACAAACAGACAGACAGACAAACAAACAAATGAAAAAAATCACTCAGAGTGACAACTTGGCACAACAGCACAAAGTGGAATGGCACTCAGTTGAGCGCATACCTCTGCCAGGTGGAACAGTTTACATTTAGTATCCCACTGATGGGTTGGATCCGAACCAAAATCCAATCCGCTTGTTCTTGTCACCTATTCAACTCATCCACCATGTTTTGTCATAACTCGTCCACAACTTTTTGAGATGGTGATATATTTAGTTTTTGGCCCTGTCTATCAATTTTATAAATTAGGCCTGTGTTGACCTTTTCACCTTATAAATCATTTGTAGTTGAATTCAGCGACCTGACATGAAAATGCTCTTCAAATTTCAAGTCAATCGGATGAAAACTGAGGATTTTGGAAAATTTGGCCCAAATTGGCTGATGTCCACCTTTTGACCTATGTTTACCTAAAAATTAGTAGGTGGTTGAATTCAGTGACCATATATGCAAATTCTCTTCAAATTTCAAGTTAATAAGATTAAAATTAAAGATTTTAGAAATCTGGCCTATGTTGACCTTTTGGTATATGTTGACCTTTTGGCCTGTGTTTACCTCCAAATCAATAGGAGGCTGAATTTGGTGACCCGATATTCAAATGCTCTTCAAATTTCAAGTCAATCGAATGAAAATTGAGGATTCTAGAAAATTTGGCCCAATTTGTCTCAAATTGGTCTTTTGGCCGATGTTGATCTCAAAATTAATAAGTGGTTAAATTCAGCGACTTGATATGCAAATGTTCTTCAAATTTAAAGTCAATCGGATGAAAATTGACAATTTTAGAAACAATTAAAAAATGTGGCCTATTTTGGGTTGACCTTATGGCCTATGTTGACCTTTTGACCTATGATAACCTCAAAAGTAATAGGTGGTTGAATTCGTTGACCTGATGTGCAAATACTGTTCAAATTTCATGTCAATCAGATGAAATTAGAGGATTTTAGAAAATTTGGCTCAAATTGGCCTATGTAGACCTTTTTGGTCAACCGAATGTTGTGAAACATCAATGCGGGACGATCGCAGGATCGGTTGCATTAATTTCTGAAAAATTCAGAACGATTGGTAGAGCGGTTTGTGTTGGAGGCAAGCTGACAGACAAACAAACAAACAGACAAGCCAGTAGGCGAAGAGGGATCCGCGAGGATCGAAGCGCTGGATACGATGCTTTTCATTCTGACCGATCCACCGATGAAGATTCATTGCCAAGATGTATTGGTTCACATACAATTGTTCCTCTGCCTGGCAAGATTTTTCCTATTGCGTATTTTTCCAACTGGCACTGCTCATAAATAATTACGGTAAATAGACACCCTATTTTTGAAGGACTACCATTTGAAAAACAAAACCTAAATCAAAAATCGGCTCCAGTAAAATTTTCTAAATATCTCGAAGTGTTTAATTCCGAAGTCTCGTTTCTCCACATTCAAAACTGTAGGGCAAGTATTGAAAATAGTGAACGCGGTTTTTCGGCCGCTGCATAGCAACGAAACTCAAACGCGCACACTCCCAGCTCATATGGCACCTGATCACCAAGTTTCATCGAAATCGGTTTGCTGGTTTGTGCTGTGGAGCCTCGCGTTGCAGAGACACACACACACACACACACACACACACACACACACACACACACACACACACACACACACACACACACACACACACCGACAATAAGGGATATCGAGCAAATCCAACAAACACAAACACACAAACGGAGGCGATCAACATACTTGTGAAAAAAATGTTTTTCTGCCAAGTAACAAATGGACCCAAATGCCATACCCTCTCCTCCGGCGAGAGTAACAATGACATCATGCTTACTGGTGAAAGCATAGCTTGAATCACATCAATCCTGACCACACTAATCGAATGCACATCCGGTTCTTTTCCCTCACAATAAGCTGAACTGGAAAAACAAAAAGGAATGTTTTAATTAAAAAAAAATTTCTCAAAACGACAATAACATTGTCAATTCAGAAACACATTGTAACAACCTTATACATCTGATCGATATGTAGAGTCGCCATGAATAGTAAACACCAAATGGTACGAGTGTGCAGGTAAAGGAATGCTCGTTAAGGCTGTTGCTCAAATTGCTGAACATGACCTTGTACCTAAACATGACCCCAAAGCTCCTCAGTCTGCTCTCCTTGCGCTCCTTCTCTTTCTTCCCCTTCTTTTCCTTTTTCTTCGCTTTGCCCACAGGTAGGCCGAACGAAGAGGGCAGCCTATCAGCGCCATTTTGTGCGGAGCGCTCCTCCTGGCCCAACAAAACACTCTCCGTTGCGTCTTCGTCGGCTGTTATCGGGAAGAAATGCCACGAATAAACATTCAAAGATTCAGTGCATTTCATTGATGTCAATGGATGTAAACAGTGCACGGATGTAACATTCATGGATTTCACTCATCCCCAGCTCAAAAGAAGCTACGGAGAGAGTGCCGTGAGTTTTGTACAAATGAGATCTGTATTAGGATTCCCAACACCACTGCTCCCTCGTACAGTGCTCCAAAAAAGGCTTCAAATGGCTTTGTTTGTGACCCTTGAAAGGCTTTTGGCAAATAAAGCAGATCCACATGAATGCTGCAGGTGCAATTTTGAATGCTAATTAACAGAGACTCACCAAGTTTGCCTTGTTTTCACACCTTAATATTTATAAATTCCAATGGTCAATATCAGCCACTTTAAGGCGTTTGATTTATTATCAGATGTGTTGCTAATTATAAAATTGGAGCCATGTGGTGTGGCGTGGGAGTAAGGCATCCATTTAAACTAAACATTGTGTTGCCATCGCTCATTTATTGTGGATTAAATTGTATGAAACAGGAGAAAAATTGCGTCGATGCCCGTCCCTGGAGAGACCAAGGTCTCAATCATACTCGCGCGGACAGCAAACGTACCTGGCACACAAAAAAAGGCAGACAACCACAAAGCCCGTGAAGCTGCATGGGGTAGAAATGCTAAATTCCTTAGAAAACTTGAGGCAAAGGCTCACGAAAAGCATGCAAGAACGGCATGAACGAGAGGCACGGATCAAGGGAGGACATTGGCAGAGAGAACTGAGAGGAGATGCAGAGAGGGAGGAAAACGTTCGAAAGAACAAAAGAGTGAAAACAAAAAAAATGGGCGAAAAGGTTGAAAGACAGGAAGATATTGAGATAAAAGGACACTCAGGCATGTATAACAATTTCCCACCACATTTCTCCATGAAGGCCCATCAAGCCTGCAGATTGGTTACCAACCTATTGCTGTTTCTCTGTGCTCTATCTTTCATAATGCTGAGTGTCAAGCAAGGAAGTAGCATGGACCATTTTTAAAGTCTTTGAAACAACTCAGCCAGGGTTTGAACCGAAGACCGCCCAGACTCCAATCAAATGCTCATTATTAGGCCGCCGAGTGTGGTTTAAGGTATATGAAAGCAGAATAAAGTCTCAAACAAGCATCAGCTTTTTACAATCCATTTAGGGTCAGGGTGGAGCTTGTACGTATCGATCACATGTAAGACAAGGACATGAGGAAACATCACTGTATTTTAACGTGGATTAAAGAGAGAAAGACAAAGACAAAGACAAAGACAAAGACAAAGAGAAAGACAAAGACAAAGACAAAGACAAAGACAAAGACAAAGACAAAGACAAAGACAAAGACAAAGACAAAGACAAAGACAACGACAAAGAGAAAGAGAAAGAGAGAGAGAAAGAGAGAGAGAGAGAGAGAGAGAAAAAGAAAGAGAGAGAGAAAGAGAGAGAGAAAGAGAGAGAGAAAGAGAGAGAGAAAGAGAGAGAGAAAGAGAGAGAGAGAGAGAGAGAGAGAGAGAGAGAGAGAGAGAGAGAGAGAGAGAGAGAGAGAGAGAGAGAGAGAGAGAGAGAGAGAGAGAGAGTGCAATGACTGCTTGAAGTCTTGGAGGGAAGCAGGAAGCATGGTATTCAACTGCCTCTGGAAGGCGATCCCACAAACAAAAGAGGAACAATGTTTTCACAGTGGCATTCAAGGCTGCCTTCATTCCTGGATCTTTGACTTCCTTCACCCAGACAGTCAACGTGCTGTCAATGAAAACCTCTCCTCCCTCTTCGTGGAGGCTGAAGTTTCCCTAACCAGTGTGTTGGGCCCAGTCGCGTTCATCATCTACGTAAATGACCTATCTGATACTCTGGAAAACCCTCTATTCCTTTTTCCAGGTGACGCCACATTTGGGGGTACATTCCCACCAGGCTGCAGCTGGTTTTGGAGGCAGTCAGCAGCTGCATCTCTCTCTGCTGATCTGGAAATGATTAGATTCCGGTCTGATAAATGCCACATGCTCTTCAATGGTGGAAAATCGTCTCACCCTTTTACTCCGGAATGATCGTCAAATTAACCTACCTGTCTATTTCTATGGTCAACCAGTGGAAGAGGTAAAGTCTCTTGAACGTGTTGGCTTCACCCTCAGCCATGACCTCTCGTGGCCCAATGGCAAAGCAAAGCTGGCCTCCAAAGCCAGCCGCAGACGAGGCATTCTCTGTCGATCCAATTATTTCCTTGGAAAATCAAAGCTAATCACAGACTCACTGCTCACACCCACTCATTAATTCATCTTTTTCTCCCTCCTGTGGAACCAATTTTTCAGTCTGTTGAATCCCATTCTTCTCTCCAGGGCTTTAAGATGGTTGTTCTCCACATTCAGGTGATCTCTCATCCACACCATAAATGGTTTGACCCTCAATACCATCACACCCCCCCAGCCCACCTCCTTCCAGGTTTCCAGGTTGCTGGGTTTGACCCCACTCCCTCATCCTCCTTTTACTTTATTTTGTTCCATTTCTGCTTCTTCCACAGTTTTCGCTTCTACTTCTATGATTGAGAATGTGTGGCTGTATCCAGCTTGTTTACTCCATGGTGTCCTCCTACTCTTGCCTATGTTCTTCCCAATGTCGTTTATTAGTCCCCTACTGGTTTCACTGGAGGGGACTATAGGTTTAATCTCGGTCTGTCCATCCCACCTGTGGGTTTTTTTTTTCAGACTTTTTTTCCTCCCATGCTCTTAACATATTCAAAAGAAACTTTATTATAAGGGACATTTTAAAAAAAGCGGGTCAGGTAACGGTAAAGACTGTCCGAGAATTTTTATCAAGCATATATTGCCCAGTTATTGCAGAGGCCTTATGGTGATCCTGCGTTGCTGACATCATTTGAACATTTTTCTAGGCCTTATAAGGGGTTCAAGCACTATTTCGAGAATATCAAAGAAAGTTGATTTTTGAGTTTGTTCTTTACCGTTACCTGACCCGCTTTTGTGAAAATTTACCATAAGTTACAGAACAAGTTTGAGTTTCAGGGCGTTTCATAAATTTTTCACAGAGTTCTGCCCTTTTTGGACTTAGAAAATATCACATCAGTCGGGGACATTTATTGCAAAGTAATTCTTGCTCTTGCTACTTTCGATCTCCCTCTATTTTGTCCCTCGACCCACCTCTTGGTGTGTTCCACCCTGACACCCCCACTCCACTGTTCTTTTTGTTCTGCTGTGTCCTGCTCCATTATGTGTTCTCACACCGCCACGAGCCTCGACTGTATAAGCTATGAGTAGCTCTGGTCTACCAATGAATGAGTTGGAACAATAGAGGATCCCCAGGCTGCAGCTGGCTTCAGAGGCCAGCTTTCCAACATGTTCAGCACAGGAGAAGTCATGGCTCGCGATGAGACATCGAGGTTCAAGAGAGACAACCTATTCTAGTGGCTGACGATGTAAATAAAGAGGTGGTTTTGTTGAACAGTGTGAGACTGATAGATATTGTTACATGGAGGGGGGTGGGGTGTGGGGTGGTGCATAACTCGAATGCATTAAGAGTGATTTGGTTCATGTGCTCAGGTACTTTTGATTTACACTTGTATTGGAACCTGTCAGACATAAGTTGTATGTAATATGTACACTGAGGAGGCAGTGACTGGAAATCATAGAGCAGAATAGAGTAAGGTTGTGACGTATAAACCTTCTGTACGGGCAAGGCCAGGTGGAGGACTTGTGGGCACCAAGGTAACAGAAAGGCACTGGTTGTAATGGAATGGAAACAACATAGATTGTTAGGCCAAAGACTACAGGCCACAGGCCACAGTGATGTACTGAGCTGCAGATCCCCTAGGGAGCGGCTAGACAGCCTGGAGGGCGGCGCTGCTCACTTGCAGTGGGTGGCCAACGGGAGGGCTGCTCCTCACCCCCCTCACCCCTCCCCCCCCCCGTGTATGAGGGTGGGCTTAGAGGTAATAAAAGCCATGTACATTGATGTGTGCACTTAAGGTGAGCTCCTGGTTCCAGATTGAGAAGACATCTCTCTCTGCTTCATCGCTGATGAGACATGGATGGTTTGAGGACCGAGGATGGCATCTCCCCACCACCATGTCTCATCGCCTTCCTCTTGCCTTCGTACCATGCCACACCAGTCCTATACAATACCAACCTGCATGGGTCATCTTGAACCCAACAAGATGCCTGCTCAAGTCCTTGCCTGCCCCTTTGTTTCTTGTTTGAATCCGGTATTTTGGCACCATTAGTGGGGTTTAGGGTTCTTGTATATAAGTTTCTGTGAGCCCTCATATCATATTTGTGTCTGTCAACCACCCGATCTGTTCCATTTATTTATAGTGACCTCTTTCCTTATCCCATGTATTATTTTTAAAATAAAAAACATTTATTTGCAAGGAACGTCTTCCCGCCTTTTGCCATGTATGGGCAACCACCAGTTTTGCAACACATTTGGCTGGAGGTCCTTTGGGGAACATTAATTTATCAAAGAGTTTCCACCATTATAGTGTGGATAGGCGCCCAAACACTGTTCACTCGCAGCTTCATGCGTGAAGATTGATAGCAAAAGATCCAGAAGAATTCTGATGTTTTATTTGCCTTTTCCGTCTTAGAAAAACGTAACCAGCTTGGAGCATCATTCGTTACAGAAGCTGCTATTCTCACCACTTGATCACTTCATTGGATTTTTAGGCCATTTGAGTGTTGTTCCTATTCCTTTCTTGCTTTGATTTTTTTTGTTCCTATTCCTTTCTTGCTTTGATTTTTTTTTTTTTTTTGTTCCTCTTCCCTTAATTTTGGACAGTGAAGTAGGTATCAATATAGTTGAATGCATGCCAAAAAGATTTTTCCCAGAAAAAGCAGCACAAGTGGCAATTTAGTGCTCAAAACCCTAATTTTTCCATGGCCAGCCTTCGACTTCGACTTCGATACATCCCAGATCCTACACCATATGGTCTTCACACGATGTGCTCACATGTCCCCCACACTTTTCAATAATGATCGACGCCCTTGGTCAGACATCAGGCTGTTTGAAAATAGGACAAAATGACATCGGGTTTGCTTCCATGAGTTTGCATGAGTTTTCCATGACTTTTCTTCCAATTGGAGGAAAGGTCTAGAGTTGAGAGGATATTTGGGGTTTTTTTGGGGGGGAGGGGGGAAGATAGGATTTGTATGTAAAGTCGAGGCTCGTGGAGGACTTCAAACATATAACGGATCAGGACATAATGGAACAAAAGGAACAGCAAAAAGAGAGGGGGTGAAACACACCAACAGCAGTCTTGAGGGACAAAATAGAGGGAAACTTGGACGAATAAGGAATGTGAGGAAGAATGAGGGGGTATGGGAAGAGGCATGGGGTGGACAGGGTGGATACAAAAGCAAACTCTCAGGAAGGAAAAACTGGAACTTTGGAAAGAAGTGAGCTTGGGAAAGGTTAATGAACACAGAAAAGATCACGGTTTTGGATGATCTGAGATGGTGGTGAACAGCTGTCTTGAAGATCTGGAGGGAAGAATGAAATTGACGAGAATGTAGTGCTGTAGTTGGTTCCACAGGCAGAAAAAAGAGGAACAAATGAGTGGATGTGAGCAGTGATTCTGGATTTTGGGCGTTTCACCAGAAGGGGGTTGATGGTGGACTGTGTGCGCCGTGCATAAATTTAGGTGGGGGCGGAGGGGACAAAGCACTGAAAGAACAGAGGGTGCAAGACCAGAAAGGAGGTGGTAGAAAACAAAGACCACTGACCTGTCTGTGATGTGAAAATTTTGGAAAAAATGTTTGTGATTTTGCACACTTCTTGTGAATGTGAGTGATGGAGGTGAACTATCAGGAAGATGGGAGGTGGCCAAATGAGAAGCACAGATTGAAGAGTGCAGACAGAGGAGAAGCAAGGGCAGCAGAGAAAGATTTGAGAACATGTGCAATGATGCCATCTGGGCCATCATCAATGCACAGTCAAGGCTGGACAGCACTTCCTCTACCCTCTTGGGCGAGAAGGACGCAGAGTCCACCAGACAGTGGGTACAAGAAAATAAGGTGGGGGCAGAGTGGGATGGGTTGAATACACAAGATTTGCAGACAAACATTGAGTTGAGACATTCTACCTTATCTCAAGTGGAGTCTGTGGTGAGGCCAGTTGAGGTGAGCAAGGGGATGGAAGGGAAGCTGACATGAGTGATGGATTTGACAAGGCACCACCAGGACTTTGATGAAGGATACTAGTTGGAAAGTTCTGCCTTAATATTACACGGGATGTGAACCCAGGATCCTCGAATCATGAACGAAGTGCTCAGGTGGGAATGTGAAACAGGCCAAATCAAACTTCCCAATATAGCATGACGAGGATAGATCTCCAGCTGGCATACAGTTCTGATCCACGGTCTAATTAATGATGACGGATCTAAACCCGGTCCTGCACGTGCCCCTTTGTGTATGCTTATTTTCCAACAGCTTTACTGGCATATCATCAACACGCCAATGCTGTGCCTGTGGGCAGTGAGATATAATTACTTTCTCATGTCTGAAAACATAAATGGGGGAAACAGATATTTGCTGTGTGAAGAATGTTTGAAAAACTTTATACTAATAACTAGACCAAAATATATATTTTTACATTTTTTTAAAGACTTATTGTCATTCTAACACTGACCTAACGCACACTTCTGAAGCTGTATTACAAAATTTGGGAGGATTTTCTTTTGTTGTGGTTCCACAATCGAAAGTAGTGGAAGTGAGTCAAAAATAATGGCGGATTGTGGAAGGGGGGGGGGGGGTGGTTCGTGTGGTTTTATAAGATACACCCACAAGCCGTTTGATAAACGACATTGTTTATTCATGTAATCAGGGTGTTTCACATGTTAATAAAACATTGCATTGACTCCATCGGCTGATGGAATTGATAAACTGCCATATTAAAATATCTGATGATAATTATGTAAGAAACATTTTAAGACTATCAGGGCAATCGGTCGAGTGCATACCTCTGCCACATAATTCCTTATCCATGGGAACACATTGGGCCGAATACATTTTTGAAATTTGCTATATGTCGTTTTTGGCCCAATCTCTCAATGGTGAAGAATCACTGAAAAATTAAATAACTCTTGTATCCAGATCCGGATTCAGATCTTCACTAAAATCGAATCAATTCGTCGTGGTCACAAATCCAACCTGTCCACCAAGTTTCATCCGACACCATCCACAACATTTTTGAGATATCGTGCTATATATTAGTTTCGCCCTATCTCTCAATGGTGAAGAATCACTAAAAAGATTATCAGATCGGAATCTGGATTCGGATCTTCACCAAATTTGAATCAAATCTTACTTGTCACATTCCCAACCTGCCCAAAAATTTCATCCGGATCTGTCCACAACTTTTTGAGATATCTTGCACACAGACAAACAGACAAACAAGAAGAAGCCGTCGTGCAGAGCATTATACTTGCAAAATCCATAAAACAAATTTGACCTCAAAAATAATTCACTGGTTGAATCCAGTGACCTGAAATATAAATCCTTTTAAAATTTCAAGTCAATCGGATGAAAATTGAGGATTTCAGAAATACCAACTAAGTTGCTGACCTTGGGCCTATGTTGACGTTTTGGTCCACGTTGATCTCAAAAATAAATGGCTCATTGAATTGAGTGACCTGAAATATATATCCTCTTCAAATGTAAAGTCAATCGGATGAAAATTGAGGATTTTAGAAACACCACAATGGTTGTTGACCTTGGGACGATGTTAACTTTTTGGTCGATGTTGACCTCAAAAATACTTGCAGAGTTGAATTCTTTGACCTGAAATATAAATCCTCTTCAAATTTCAAGTCAATCGGGTAAAAATTGAGGATTTTAGAAATACCAACTTAGTTGTTGATCTTGGGCCTATGTTGACCTTTTGGTCGATGGTGACCTCCAAAATAATTCGCTGGTTTAGTTCATTGACCTGAAATATTTATCCTCTTCAAATTTCAAGTCAATCGTATGAAAATTGAGGATTTTAGAAATCTCACCTAAGTTGTTGACCTTGGGCCTATGTTGAACTTTTGAACTCAAAAACAAGAGGCTTCTTCCTTATGACAAAGTCTACCATGTGGTGAAGTTTCGTGAAGATCGTTTTAAAATTGTGACCAGTAGGCAACAAACAGACAAACAGACAGATAGACAGACAGAATAACAAAATCGACTGACCAATATACTTGAAAAATCTTAGATTTTGCAACTACCAAGAAAAAGACGTCGTGCAGAGCACGATACTTGCAAAATCCACCTCCCCCCTCCAAAGGTTGCAACGGATACATCAAATTGTCAATTTCATTAAGATTAAAATTCACAATCTTCACAAAGTTCAGCTCAATCAGATGAAAATTGATTCTTTTTCAAATTGAAATTGATGATTTTAGAAGTTTGACCTTGAGTTGACCTTTGAACGTTTAGCCTCAAAAATAGTCGGTTTCCCAATTCAGTGACACAAAATGCAAATCTTGTTCAAATTTCAAGTCAATCGGATGAAAAATGATGATTTTAGAAATTGGACCTCAAGATGATATTTGACATCAAAATCAATAGGCTTCTCAGATGAGACGACCTCGACAACTTGGTAAAGTTTCATGACGATCGGTTTTTAATTGTGACCTGTCAGCGACAAACGGACAAACAGACAGAATAACAAAATCGACTGACCAATATACCAATATACCAAAATCTTCGATTTTGTAAGTAACAATAAGAAGACGTGCACGATACTTGCAAAATCCATAAAACAAATTTGACCTCAAAAATAATTGGTGGTTGAATTCAATGACCTGAAATATAAATCCTCTTGAAATTTCAAGTCAATCGGATGAAAATTGAGGATTTGAGGAACCTCACCGAAGTTGTTGACCTTTGGCCTATGTTGATATTTGACCTTTTAACCTCAAAAACGAGGCTTTTTGCTTATGGCAAACTCTACCAGGTGGTGAAGTTTCATGAAGATCGGTTTAAAATTGTGACCTACAGGTGACAGACAGACAGTCAAACAGACAGACACAGACAGAATAACAAAATCCAATTGACCAACATACTTGAAAAATCTTCGATTTTGCAAGTCACAAGCAGACAGAAAGGAATGAAAACATCACCTCCTTCACCTTCGGTCACAGAGATAATAATTCACACAAAACTATGAGAAGTTGCTTATAAAGTGATAAAAAAGACATCACAGACTTACCTTGAAGTTTTCTTTAAAAAAAAGTAAATCAGAAGTTTTGACACTTTCATCACGTGTCACCAACCTTCCTCAGATAGGGCAGTTTCCTCCTCCGTGCCAGGCCGTCCTTCATACGATTTGTCAATGGCCGCACGAAAGCTGTCGTTGCAGCCGCGGCTCAGAGCCACCCGGCTCCGTGGGAGCTGTCCACTCGCTGCGCCATCAGTCGTTGATCCGGATAGGGCTGCTTGCAGGCTCTCCAGTGAGCTGGACATCTTGAGGCCTAGGGCTGGTCCGTACGCCCAGGCCTGCAAGCCTGGAAACACACAGATATAGAAATGGCAAAATGTAAAATCATTACTTCAAATGGAGCCGTGAATTCCTTCCTCCACAAGACTGCACTTGTGTGGGAGAAAAAGAAAGGAAAACGTTTTAAACTAGACAATAAGTACTGTATAACAATAAAGTTAAACACACCTGTACATTTGCTGTGGTTATCTATCCGAGGTGTACAACTTCCAACAAACTATTTTATTCAAAAGAAAAGTGTAAGGTACCATATACCAGGGATGTACTTTGCTTCTTCTTCTTCATCATCTTCATCTTCCATCACTGTGAAGGCGAATGGAACACACACAGGTGCATGGTTGATCCGATCGCTTTCGTTGATCAAATGGTACCCAAGGCTATACTCTGTGAATTGACAAAAACTGAACCAGTAACCTAATTATTTGCATTTGTTTACTCACAATATATATCACAATTATTTCTCGCAATTACAAATAAACTACAGACATACAGAAGGGGAATCCTGACCTAATTCATAAAGTATTTTATTTCCACCTGTATGTTCAGAGAACAGCTCAAAAGTTTATGGCAAAAATTTGGACCCTTGTGAGTTCTGAAACATCTCCAGGTGTAGCGACTGATATTGATGACATCATCGGTGGCCAGCAAACGGGTTAAACAGTCACCTGGGACCATTAGGATGTGGTACGAGAGAGACTTCTGTATAAAGCTTTGAGTACCTGAGAACTTTTGAGGTTCAAACAAACTTTAAAAATTTTCCTGGGAAAGCCACATTTCCAAGCTGGTCTCCAAAGCCAGTCGCCGACTGGGAATCCTCCGTCGTGCAAAGTCCTTCCCCAGTCCACCTGAGCTCCTGACAACATACAAAGCTTTCCTCCACAGCCTGATGGAGTACTGCTCTCCCCTCTGGGCTGGTGCTCCTGCTTCTCACCTTTCTCGACTTCACACTGTGGAAACCAAGGCATTTAGAATCATTGGTATCTCCCGCGATGAGGCTGAGTCTTTAGGCCTCTCACTCTCTCACCGCAGGGAAGTCGGTGGTCTTCCTATCTTCTACAGTCTCCTCTCCAGCCTCGCCCCCAAGCTCTGTCTGCAATATGCCTCCCCCCCTATATTTCCGCAGGGTGCTCAAGGTCCGCCAGCAACCCCCTTCTGGTAAAACTACCAAAATCAGGAATCACTGCTCACCTTCACTCCTTCATTCCTATTTTTTCCCACCTTTGGAATAAACTCCCACACTCTCTTCAATCCCACTCTTCGCTCCATGTCTTCGAAACAGCTGTTCACCACCATATCATATGTTCCCCCATCCAAATCCTCAATCTTTTCTTTCCCTGTTAATCCACTCCAAATCCACCTCCTTCAAACTCCCTGATATGTCCATCTTGTTTACCCCACGTACCCTGCCCGCCCCATCCTTTTCCCTTCCACAGATCTTCTCTTGTCTCCTGCTCCCTTTGTTATACGTTGTGTGTGTTAGCTCTGAAATGAGCTTCAACATTGTATACAAAAATAAAAATCACTCATTGACGATGAAGGTTAACCGAGTGGGTCATCAATACAGTCAGGCATGATATAACAATTTTTACCCAGCACACGCAAAGCAAAAAGTGGGATTAAGCAATTGGTTCACTTATGTCTGTCTGTCTATCCACAAAGGTCAGTTTATGATCAAGGACCAACTTAATTTCAATTGAATGTCATAATTTGAACATTCATTGCATCTGCAGCGGTAAACTCCCCCCCCTCCAAATTATTTTTTCCAAACAACGTTTAAAATCTTATTTGATTATGTATTTGAATACTGTAGAACACAAATAACCTTATTAACAATTTGAAACACCTTCTGTTTCGCAGTACTTGGAGGAAAAAAAAATGTTAATGCCCTGAGGACAAGATAACTGTTTGAGAGTCTGAATTCTGACAAATATTGCGGCGCATAGTGCTCTGTGGCTACTATCACGCCTGCTATGGCAATGCAAGGTTCACTAACAAAACAAACGTACATGTTGCTCGGAAATGCAAAGCAAGAGTTGAAAAGACTCTTCGCATGTTCTTTTTCTCAAGACGACACAGGGCAAGGTGTTCTCTGAACTCTCCGGCTCATTTAGCCGTGGAAAGTAGTGGTCGACATGATTTTTAACAACGGATTCAGAAATACCAAATCAGTTTCAGGATAAACACAACATCCAATGGAAAAATACCTCTTGAAAAGATACGTGGTGTAAAGCAGTGTTTCTCAACCTTTTTTGTCCCACGCCTCACTTTGATTTTCAAAAAAAATTGTACGCCCCACCATGATTGGAGACACTACAGTATATACTACATATGTATTCAAAATGCATTATTGAAACTTTATTGAAAATTTTATTCAATTGCTGCTCACTTCAATGGGAGCCCTGCCCTTGACGCTGGCTACAGATTTCTTTGATTCGAGGAACCAATTTTGTCAGATTCAGCCATAAATCACCACGTTTCATGATTTCCAGTCGATTTCTCTTAGCTTTCTCTCTCTGTTTCTCTCGAAAGCGATCATATATTAATTCTGAATAGTCATGCCCCACCAAAATATTACCACGCCCCATCTTGAGAAACACTGGTGTAAAAGCACAGGTGTAAATAAATAATCACAACACTAACCCCAGGTTGTTAAGGTTGCGTCTGTTTCTTAAAAGGCCAAACATTAGATATTTTAAAGAAATCACCGTTGCCTCCAAGTGGAGACAATAACTCCTGATCCTCGAATATCTTCCAATGTGCTGTAGTTGGTTGGACAATTTGCAGGAGATGATGTTTTGGACAAACTGCTTTATCTACTTATTGTACAGCTGCTGTGGGCAAGAATATGCGCAAGGACAGCATTTCATGAAATATTGCACAATTTCTGGGCATTGAGCAGATTTATCCAGAAGCAAAGGAGAATGGGAAAGAATCAGCTTTGGGCCTTCTCTCAACAAGCGTCACAAATAGTGACCATTGGGACGCCAGTAATGAGCTACACCCTCCACCGAAACCGGACCACAGGCTACCTAGCCTGATTGGATCTGTTCACGGGTTACAACGATTTTTTTGAAATGCCCTCCACCAATCGAGTTTTAGAGACAACAGATTTGTTTACAATGTAGGTTTAGCTTTGTATTTATTTGCTGTCCTTTTATTTATTGTTTCTTGTTTCTGTCATCATCACAGGGGCTACAGAGATTGTTCAAGCTTGTTATGCTGCCCTCAATGCGATTCGTTTGACCAACAATGTCATACCTCGTCTTCACTCTCATCCGACACATGCCCAAACAGGTGGAAATATCAAGATTCAGTGAAGAAAGGGATGGGAATGGGAATACATCGAGGGCATCCAATCAGGGTTAAAGCAATGGTGTAAAGAGTCGGTCATCCAGACATCCCTCAACTCGAGCCTCAGAGATCCCCCTCCCTCCCTCCCCCCAAGAGAATTCACACAAAGCATCCTTACAGAGATCCATGCTCCGAGATTTCCTGCCGGACAGCACATCGTGACCACCACTCTGAGACCTCTCGATGTCTCGCCCGAGTGCGCTGACGCTGCAGAAACCATCAGGCCGGAGTCAGCAGAGGTGCGGTGATGGAAAACAGGGGCACAGAGAGGAGAAAGAGCAGGGGGGTGGGTGTTGGAGCAGTGGCCCAGCACATTACATCTGCTATCTTAATCAGACTGCATGATAGAACAGCAGGGAAATAAACCAAAGGATGTTCACACCCCAAGAGAGGTCATTGTGGTTGGACCTTCCACCAATGTGTTTCACGCAAATTGCACCATGCTGTTCACCTGCATCATAGGTGTGTTTCATCAAGCGTTATGAGCCTTGTTCAAATATAACCTGACTGAAACTTTGCTGAAAGAATAATAAATGAATTTGGGTGAGGAAAAGCAATTTTGTAATGAGATATGTGCAAATGAGTGAGAAGTTGGGATGATGACAATATAAAGGATACAAAACAAATAGGTGGGTGGAAGGGTGGGATTTTTCACTCTGAACAGTCATTTTTCCTTATTTATCTCAAAGACTACCACTACTACTGCTACTGTGACTCCTACTACTACTACTACTACTACTACGATGAATCCCACATTCTTGTGGGCTTTGCAGAGGAGGACCTTTTGGTCACGTGTTTCACAAACTGGCTGTCCAGACCTAATGTTCGATTTCAGGTGATTTGGTTGGAATTTGTAATTTGTGGAGGATGCCGGCGATAACTCGTCAGCATGGGATCTTGGATGTCCACCAAGTAAGGTGAGCTGATGGGACACCCAGCTAAACGTCCATCGAAGGGACGGCCACTTTCTGATGAAACGCCCGGCCTGCAAAACACCAATCCGACAGTTTATAGTCGATTCGGGAATCGAACCCAGACTATACCCAGTGGCAAATCCAGGGGGGGTTTTTCTGGTTGCCCAGAACCCCCCCCTTCCCAACAAAAAAAAATTTACTATTACAGTGGCAAACCCAGGGGCTCCCTGGTCACCCAGAACTCCTTCTCCCCTTCTCCCCTTCTCCCACGAGAGTGTGCCACAAAAAAGGCCAGAAGCCTCAGAAAAACTGTATCAATACAGGAGATGATCACCGTTCCACCGAACTAGAGGGGGAGCACTCGGTAGAGTGCAAAACCTCTGCCGCCAATACTGCTAGGTCACTCAAGTGAACCTGATATCCTATTCATTCAATTTGATGTCAACAGTGCTCACAGAGTAAAAGGTTGCAACTTTCCCTTTTACTTTTAACTTTTACATAGTCAATTCATTCGTCATAACTAGATTCCTTGAGACAGAAATTGATTTTACGTGGGTATATCCACCTGAAGTTCCAAAATCTCCCGCAATTATAATTTTGGGATGTTTTTTGTTGGAAATCACTTATAACATGAAAAAATGCAAAAAAAAAAAATCGAAATTTTGTTGAAAAAAATTTGCAAATTTTATTTTTCTCTAACAATTTTTTTTTTTGGGGGGGGGGTTGGAAATCACTTAAAACATGTAGAAATGCAAAAAAAAAAAGAAATCGAAATTTTGTTGAAAAAAAAGTTGCAAAAAATATTTTTCTCTAACAATTTTTTTTTGGGGGGGGGGGGTTGGAAATCACTTAAAACATGTAAAAATGCAAAAAAAAAAAATTCTAATATTTTTTAAAAGTGGCCGCCATAGCGGCCATATTGGATTTTGGACCAAGTACAAAATCTAATGGCATGATCCTTGGACCATACCTAATCCCCCACCAAGTTTCGTCGAAATCCGTCGAGGAGTTTTTCCATAATACTGTTCACAAACAAACAAACAAACAGACAGAAAGGGGTGAAAACAGTAACTACAATCAATCTTCGATGGCGGAGGTTAATAAACAATAAACCACTAACAGCTCACAGTAATTTATTTGGAAATTATTTGGAAAATTTATAATTATCTGTTATTTGGAAACCCCCCCCCCCCTACCCAATTCCTGGATTTGCCCCTGATACCGCACAAAGGTAAGTTTGCACCATGCTGTCAGGACCAATGATTTATTTCCAGGAGGCGACTTAAAATTTATCAAGTGATGATGTGTAATGCGGAGTTAACCAGAACCTTATTTATCGAAACCATAGACGACATAAATACACGCGTCACAAACGGACTGCAGGTTGAAGCACACAGAACAGCCGGCTTCCAAGCTGATTGCGCATGGAGAGGGGTGCATCCGCCTTACATGCTCGTGGAATCCAAGTTCAGACTGATGGAGCATCCATCGTGGTTGTCATCCATTTTTAACCGATGGTTAAAGAAACCAAAGTCAAACAAACATTAAAAGGCTGAATTAAGGCCTGGCCTGTCATCCAGTGGCATTCGAGCCAAAATGTAATTTTCAGAAAATAAGAAATTCTAACAATAGCGCCACATTGTCATCATAAAAAAAATGTCCACTTTTAGGAAAGATTGAAAGCGGGTCAGGCAGGATGTGCTCCGTGGAATTTACTACCACAACCCTTCGCCCTCTTCGACGTTCCCCTAAAACTCCAAAACCCCCAAACAGAGACATAAAAACAAGCACCGAGGCAAACAATCTGAACAGAAAGGGTTATAACAAGCTGAAAATTGAAGCATTAGGAATCAGATCCTGTTTCTGGCTCAGCCTGAAGCAATTTACAAGCTTTAAATCCAATTAGCCCCATGACCTTTGGTGATAGGTCCGAGAGTGACGTTTGAAAATGCTCCTTATTAATTCCCAGCCATGGTGAATTGCAGCAGGTGTGCATTGTAAATTTTTCTTGTACTATGCATCACCACTAACTATTACTACTATTACAACTACTTCTACTATTTTGACGGTCCCAATTAGCCCCCTCTTATTTTGGGGTCAGCTGGGGAACGTTTTTGGCATGTCTTTCACAAACTGCCTGGTCAGGACGGATGTTCAACTGAAGATGATTTGTTAAGGGGAACAGAGATAACTCACCCACTCTTTGAACACCGGAGAATCTTTTGCACCCCCAGGTTTACTCGACACGCATGCACAGAAACCCCTAGTAACGAAGTAAATGAGGGTGGCCTGGACATCTTTCATGCCTCCTAGGTACGGATTGTACAATGAAACGAGCAAAAAACTTTTAAAGAAGCCGAAAATATTTGTCAGCGTACTTGCGAGAAATGGATGTTGGAAAACTTCCTGATCATCTCGTCCAAAGAGTTATGTTCGATATGTTACAGTCCGTATTACAGACTCCCAGCGATGTGTGCCTATGAAAGGCTGAAGATTTTGCATTCCAAACAAACCTTCGTACTTCTTAACACCGATGGGGAAGTCATATCTGGGGTTTGTAGGTGTAAAGGGTAAGTTTTAAATCATGATATGTGTGATCAATTATGTTGGGGGGGGGCAGTGGGTGTTGTATGGCTGTGTGTAACGTTTCGATATAAATATATTTTTTGTTTGAGTCCGGGGCGACAAGATTAATTACACGACATTTTTGCATCTATTGGTGAAAGAAGTGTCTGTTCGTGTGTGTGTGTGTGTGTGTGTGTGTGTGTGTGTGTGTGTGTGTGTGTGTGTGTGTGTGTGTGTGTGTGTGTTATAACCACGGCCGCCACTAGCTAGTTGTATTAATAACAGGAAATGATACGAACCCGACTTCTCTCTTCCACAGATATTTCTCATGTTAAGATACTCTCGTGAGTCCGATTTGCATTGAGGAACAGAACAATAATGGTTTAACCATCTTGAAATTGCCACTCTTTTGGCTGAATGCTGAAAATTATGTTGAAAGGAGGATTTGAATAACATATTTCATGTTAGCGGTGACGTGTTAAAAGTGCCCGGTGAGCCGAACCGAATAAGTGTAAACAAACACACAGCGCTTGCACAAAAGGGCTCATTCGGCATTCACACGTCATTTTGAAAGTCGCGTGTTAATGCCAGCAGACGGGACACTCAGCTCGATTTCCTTCCCATGGATGGCACACACATTGATACTTCACCCTGCATGTGAAACACCAGGATAACGGTTTATACATCTGGGTCGGGGTTCAAAGCACCCAGACCAGACAGCTTAAAGGTGAGTGTGACCAAGCTAAACTGCCAGCATCTTGTACTTGTACTGGAGCTGTGCATCGAGTTATCAATCGGAAATCCTTACGGGTGAGATTTCTGCAATCAACAGCTTTGTGTATCAGGCTATTGGAGGAGTTTGTACATCAAATGAAGGACGTTAAGGGATTTTTATTCCTTTGTTTTTGTATGCAGAGTCAAAGCTTGTGGAAGAGCGAGAACACAGAACAGATCAGGGTGCAGCAGAACAAAAGGAACAGGAGAAAGAGAAGGGGGGGGGGGAATGCCAACAGCAGGGCCGAGGGACAAAATAGATGGAGATGGCGAATAAGGGAAGCTGGTAATGATGAGGGGTAGGAGAGGACGCATGGGGTTGATAATATGGAGACAGAAGCAAATGCTCAGGAAGGAAAAACTGGAAATTTGGGGGTTGGGGAGATTTAACATGGGTAGAAAACAATGGTTTTGGATTGGGGGGGGGGCGGGGAGAATTGTTTAAATCAAGGTAAGTTCTGGGCTCACACCTCTTATGTATCACAATCGAGTGTTCAGCACGATAGATATCAAATAGGTGTCATAAGAACCAACAACATACATACCTAAAAACACAACCCTTCAACGACATGCTGCAAAGCTGGGGAAATCAAAAGAAAAGGAAGGAAAACCACGGATCTGGCAAACTTCTCTAAAGCTGAACGTTAATAAAGAAAGCGATTACAGAGTGCCAGCAGGTGCAAATCCAAATAAAATGGACAACATGGTGGCAGTAACCAAGCGTAATGATGGTCACTGCTGAAGCCACTGGAGCAATATCAGGAAAACGACTCAACAGCCGAAATACACCCTCGATAACGTCACGGCGAAAACCCGCTCGTGATACTGTACTGTGTTCACCCCTGAGTGGACTCACAACATCTGGCCGTTATAGCCATCGATACTTCAGGCCCAGGAAGGGTCTTATCCTTCCTTCAAAAAAAGCATAAAGGAGATTACACTTGATGTACAAAGCAGCAGACTAGCTGAATACACAATGAGCTTGGTGAGCAAATGTATACATCAAGAAGCTTTGTCCACATCAAAGATATGGGGGGGGGGGGTTAATGGTGCTCTTCGTATCAAGTAAACACTTCCCGGTTCGGCTACACACCTGGCCGCCTGTGAGCGCCAAGAATCCCAGCGATGCAACGGTGTGGAACTGTCATGGCCAAGGCTGGTGAGCGGTGGGCGAGGAGGCAGGGGTGGTGGAACATCATCATCTGACAACGCGTGACTCCTCGAAGGCTTACCGGTGCCTTGGAAACCTGCAAGCCGTGAAAATCCGCCCGAACATGCAAAGTCCTATTCAATTCTATTATGCTGCTGTGAATGTGAGGAGTTTCGCTCAGGGCTGGGATAATGCATGGCCTGATTATCTGGGGGACATGAGCAATCATGTGACATACCACTGCTGACACCTTTTGAATGCATATAATCTCTTCACATAGTTTCTCTTGCAGCAAGAGCATTTAGTGCAGAAATAGCATCAGGATATCACGATGGCAAGGTTAACATTTTGTGTGCCTAAGGAGACACTGTTCAGCTGTTTGTTTGTGTTTGTCCAATCAGATCAAAGGGCAAGGGCCGGCACTTCCTTTGCGGTTGTGTTTAAACGCTACAACTGCATCATTTCCCTTCCTCCACTAGGCTCCTTGGGGTTGTGGCCACTGGAGAGCGGGCTGCGGCTAGAGTTAAGCCACCGGGGCAGGTGATCGACAGGTCGATGGCCAGCTGCATTCGTAAAGACATTAAAATCCAAAATCTTCAGCTACTAAGTTAATGCCACTCGTTGCAGATTTGTTTTAAAAGGTGAAATGAAAATAAGGAAATGTGAAGAACTCAGGTCCATCCTCATGTCTCCCTTACCCAGGATGCCACTGTCTTGTCCCCAGTGATGCAAGAAGTTCATTTGAATAAGCTCTGTCATGGCTGCCACATGGTCACTCCCACGCAGGGGGCTCGGCGGTGATGCTGTCTGCTGGTGATCAAATACCACACGGAGATCACACAGTCGAGCCACTGTGCTCTTCCACAGATTACAAAACTGCACCAGCATTTTGTCTCTGGCAATGGATCTTTGGCACCCCAAACACTTTGTTTACAATAGAAGTGCAATAGACATTCATTCATAAGATTGGAAATTATTTTGAACCATTTATCTTAATTTATATTTATTTTAAGTGGCAATCTACATATTACAAACAAAAATATGGCAGAACTTTAAACCACTAACACCCCTCTCCCCACTCTTTTTTTTTTTTTTACAGAGCGTCGGTGCTGCCGAAATCAGCCTCTTGGCAAGGGTTACGGTGAGTGGTTTGGTTGCGCTGGGTGGATTGCCATTGCCCTCCCAGCAGCCAGTGAGGATAGGAATTTGCAATTTGTTCAGGGTTCGGGCGATAACTCACCTAGTCTTCAAGAAAGATACTGAAGGATTGTTAACGTCCACCAACAACCACTGCTGGCAGACAGGTCCTCCAGCCTAACGGCTGTTCGATGGATGGAGCCCACAATGACGGCTTGTCATACATGTTTTATAGCTGGATCATAATACGAACCTAGGCTAAAGAGAGCTTGAAGGAGAGTGTGCCTACCTCGAGGCTACCCTGCCAGCCATGTTCCTGTGTGCATGCGCTGTACATGTGGTGTTGTGCGGAAAGACTGCACTCCTACCACGCAGGAATCCGGCCCATAATCTGCCTAATAAACGGAGCTGCGGGATACATCACATTGGCCTTTTCCATCATTTCAAATCCACTAACAATGCATAGAAATTCCAGAGCGACTTGTGCATTCAATATCGCTGCTGTATTGTGCCTGTTATTGCAACTGAAACCAGTAATAACACCACAACCAATTTGAGCACATGACCTTTGGGATCGTAGGTCTAAAAGGTTTAATATATCCACGTTTTCAGGGTCGCAGTCACATTCCAGGTGCCGGGCCATTCCTTTTGCGGGAACAAAAGCAAACATGATCTTTTAATTTTCTTCTCGGAGCAAACACATTTTCACTTTCGTATGGAACCATTAGAAAACATTGGAACCATGTGAGCCACAGATCATTATGTCGACTGCACTGTTACACTCACATCATTTGAGAGGTGATGCAATGATGTGATGACAATGAATAAAATGTTTGATTCGGAAGCACGACCAAAAGGGGTAACTTTTACCGATCTCACCGTGATCAAAAAAAAATATTTCGTTTTCTTTGCACTACGCACCCTCCCAACTCTTTCCATTGTTATCCAGAGATCCAAATTTCAGGACTTTTGCTTATTATCGCTCTGCGTCTCGCACAAACCTGCGGGTAAGAGCCGCCGCGTCGAGCAACCACGATCTGGATCATTCCACGTAGGTTCCCATCTGTAGACATGGAATGCCTCAAGGTTTCCATGGCATCAAAGTTGGTCTTCTCGAGCAGTGACTGTCCATTCACAGCCACCAGCTGGTCATTCACCTGCAAACGCCCATCCTGAAACAGCAAGCATCGATAGGATCACAAGTAAGTGGGCGTTTCAAACCTGGAATATTTCACCAAATGATCTCAATGTCCGGATAGCAGGAAAGCTCCGAGGAAGCACACTCAACAAGCTGGCAGATCTTGCTTTGATTCTTGGCCTGTTGTGCTTTACAGACATGGTGTTGCATCGAGTATGCCATCCCTCCTTAGGAGCCATTAAGCTGGCTATCCCATCATTTATAGATGTTAAAGATGTCATGGAACCTTTTGAAAAGAGTAGGCCATTGGTCGTTGGCACTGGCCAAATTCTAAATTCCTGCCCGAATATACTTGGGTCATTGTGTCAGCGGAATAACCACACATGCAGAAATGATGCAACCAGAAGCCAAGTGCAGCATACAGATGATTTAATCTCAAGGTCTATTTCAAAGACCCTTGCCCTTGCCAAATTATGACCTGCATTCATTGGCACAAGTTCTCAGCAACATTCCCTGTGAAAATTGTGAGAAAAAAAAAATTGCTTAGATAATTACAAAGGGTTATATTTTTCTGCTGTTACATCACGATATAGAGGCCTCAGGAGCTCACCTTGAAGGCTGCACCACCACGGATAATGGACTTCACGAATATCCCGAGGTCCTTCCCCTCCTCGCGCGAGCCTTTCACGCTGATTCCCAAGCCAGCAGAACCAGAGTCATTTAGCGTCACCTCGAAAGTCATCAGTTGCTTATGCGCCCCAGTAGCTGCCGTTACCTCATCCTCGCCTTTCTGCAACAACATTTCCCATGTGAGCTGCACTCCAAGCCTGGAGTGGCCAGTAAACAAAGAAAGGGAGTCATCGATATAGATCCATCAAGGATGGCACAAGAGCCTCAACTTGGATATGGAAAAAATACAGAACTCGAGAAGCCAAGATGGTCAACCACAACTCAAGCAGCTGGAGGTGGTATTTCCCTCAGCGGACATTGCTGGCCCTCCCTCTGCCACTTGGGTCATGTTGAGATTAAGGGCCAAAAAGACCTTGTAGGGGGACCCTGACTAAGGATCTGGTTGCGGAGAGGACATCGTCTGTTCATGTCCACAAGATGTATTTTGAATCTTATTCTCCAGACCATTACGGTGATTTTCCGTTGTCCAGGTTTCTCTGTAACTATAAAGCAAAAATAGAAAAGTGAGACCCGTTTGCAGGGTGGGTCATTTGATCTGAAATAAAATGTGACCCAAAAGCTATTCTCATCGAGATAGTCACACTAAGCGAAGACTATGCTGTACCACACAGCACCGTTAAGAGGTGGATACCATGTAGAACAAATGAAGAACTGAGACTGGAAAAAAAAGCATCAATTGCGGATTGTTACGTTAATCAAATCGAAGGCATGGGTTAATTCAAAGCAGTGAGGTTCCGTTCTACAAGCAGCATGCACCTTGACATTCAACTCTGATGAAGAGCAAATATTTCTACAATGATAAAAATGTTGATACCAAAACAGAAGTAACACTGGTATTCAGGTCTCACAACAACTACAAAGCATTCAAGGTATCCTAATTGTTTTTTTTTTTTTTATCATCGCATGATGACTCACATTGAATTGTGGGCTCATCATTTTAATCTAGCAGTGAAATAACTCAATGTTCAGTGGCATAATGCACACACTGCAGTGCCACACAAGCTCAGAAGTCAGCACCTCATAAGGAAAGGTCAGAGCATCTGTTTCTTGGGAGGACATGAAGGCAACAGTTATGGTAGTCCACAGGTGAGCAATCATGGGAATATACACTCACAATTCACGTGAAACATTTCGAAGTACTTCGGAAAGCTGACTAAGTTAGAAGTACTCCTTGAAATAAATAAACGATCATTCAGATGGCACATGGCAAGCAACTTAATCGATGAAACTGGTCTCTTCTGCCTATTACCTCTTTCCTTTACAGTTTGAGTTGAATGGTGATGTCATTAGAGCAATCAGATGCCAGATATCTTGCAGGAACAATAGGCCTGTTAAAGGCTTGTAAAGGCCTCAAATTGTTGGTAACAGGTATTACTGTGTCTCGTTGCTACCTCGGTTGGTTGGTCACTCTCTTCTGACTGAGGGCTCAGGGACAGTTCTTATGATATTCTTCCAATTTCTTTGGTTGGTAACAACCGGGTTCTTTGATTGGCTTTCCAATCAGTGTTTGGACTTACTTAGTCCATTGCAATTTTTGTTCCTGCTTTGCCTTGAGCCTGTCACTTCAGAAAGTATTCTTAAATTTGGAACACTCTGGATGATGTTTCCAGGCTGTGCTTCAACCTTTTGGAGCACTCTTCATACAAGGGTATTCAACATTTACATTTTAGTAGAAAAAGGGCAATCGGCTTTCTAGTTGGGGTTTGTTCACAAGTGTGTGTGTTTTTCTCAGCTCTGTGACACCTACAAAGGCTAAAAATGCCATTCCAGATCTGTCTTGTCTAACTTTACTCCCTGTACTGCAAACCATATTGTGTATTTATCCCTATCCTTTCTAAATGCCTTGCTCCCAAACAGCTTCATGTTCTTCCCACCAAATATATTGCCTTTCCAGTTTGCTCGCTTACTTCCATCGCATGTCCCTTTATTGTGATCTGAAAACTCCATTTTCCTTAATGATTTGAACTCCCCTTCCTACAGCAGCTCCGATTGCGATCTGCGTTTCATCATACTAAACTTGGAATCCAGCAGAGTATAATGGTTTGCAGTAATTGCCATCTCACAGCCATTAACACCCTTTCATGTGTGTAACTCCCAACAGATTCTTCCACCACCCCACTTACTACTACCATCACCCCATATCCTGCCACCACCTCAACCCTGCCCCACCACCACCTCAGCACCTATTTTTTAAAACTCCTCCCTCACAGTGCGATTCACCAATATTTGCCGTTTCCATTCTAATGTCACAGATTTTCCATACAGGGGACTTATGCAGGTACGGAGAGGGTACGCTAAAGAGTCCCTACATACTCAGATTAGCGACAAATTGTCATTAGAAGCCATTTTGTATCCATCGAGCACGACATACCGAACCATTTCCCATTGTATGTGAAGCATAATGTGTCCGTTTTCTCATTAAGCCGTCTTTCTCTTCGTTAAAAAGGGAGATTACATGAGTTAATTTGTTTTTGTAGTTCTTCCAATGTGTCAGAATAAACATACAATCACACAGGATTGGTTTAACTTTAAAACATATCACAGAAACCGTGGGAAATTAAGTGTAACACACGAGTAAAGGTTCGCACTGATGAGTGCCTAATTTGAGGTGTAAGATCGTGTGAGTCGAAACACACAGGTAGTGACAGAATGGAGAAATTTGAATGAAGTGGAAGAAAGAAAATGAGACAGAAATGGAGGCACACCTTCCAAGCTGGATGTGCACACCATCAAGAGAGTAGAGAATTAACAAGCTCGAATGAGCTTCGATCCTCATCCTCTGAATGATGACGTCATAAAAACGAATATGACATCATTGTGATGTATCATGTTTGCGATAAATTATCTGTGCTAATGCCCGGCTTGATTCCTGCAAACAAAATTCAAACAGCTGGCCTAGTTTCAGAGATAATGGTATAGGCGATTTCCATTAGCGGCGATATTATGATGTCAACTTTTTTTCTCGGAAGAATTTCCAAAATTGGAGATGGTTACTGCCTGCGCGTGGGCTTTCTGCATATACATGGCAAGTTTCACAAAGATCCGATGAAAACTCTGGGTTGTGAAACAAAAAATGTCAAAAAATAGGAATGACGTCATAAAAATTGATATGACGTCATAGTGATGTATCATATGTGTGGTAATTCATCTCTCCTAATGCCCTGTTCGATTCCCGCAAACAGAATTCAAAAAGCTTGCCGAGTTTCGGAGATAATTTTTAGGCGATTTCCATTAACGGAGATATTTTGACGTCATAACTTTTTTTCTAGGAGGAATTTTCAAAACCGGAGATGGTTACTGTCTGCGCAGGGTGTTTTTACATATATAATATGCCAAGTTTCAGGAAGTTTCGATGAAAACTGTAGGCTGTGAAACAAAAAAAGTCCACAAGAAGAAGATGAAGAACAACAACGTGAGTAAGACTTAGAGATCCTCCACGAGGATCTAAAAAAAGACAACAATTGTGAGTGAGTCCCCAAGTTCCCCCTATCTCCCTCAGTACCCTCCGACCAAATCTCCTGGCGTACCCCCACCACTCCCCAATTCGAGTCCTTGACTCCCTGTGTCGGATATAATATAACCATGTGATTCGCGAGAAGTATACATTGTTGTCCGATGTAAAAATAACACAAGCGTTGAATATTGTAGTTCACGGTGAATGGAAACAAAATAGCGAACATTGACGACGTGACCAGAATTTTCCAGATACGTCATTTTGCAACTCTCCGAGACAGGGACTCCAGATAAACAGTTCAAATCACTCCTCTCATTAGATGTCTCAGATTCCTTTGTCTCTCTTACTGGCTATTCTCTCTTTAATTTTGATATGCCACTCACCCAACCCATAAGTGTTTTTTGGATTCAAAACCAAGGCTTGTGGAAGAGCTAGGACACAAACAGATCAGGATGCAACAGAACAAAAGGTACAGTAGAAAGAGGAGTTAAACACCAAGAACAGGGTTGAAGGATAAAATAGAGGGAGACTTGGACCAATTAAGGATGTGGGGAGGAAAGAGGGGAAGGGGAGGACACATGGGGTGTACAAGATGGATACAGAAGCAAACTCTCAGGAAGGGAAAACTGGAAATTTGGAATGAGGTGGGCTTGGAGGTTGGGAGGGGAGTAAACGGGGGTAGAAACATGATGGTTTTGGAAGGGGGGTAATCCGAGATGGTGGACATCTGTCTTGAAGACCTGGAGGGAAGAATGAGATTGAAGGTTTTTTTATTATTAATATGAAAGGCTCCAGTCATGGACTGTATCATCCTCATCGAGGCCAAGACTTGAATGAAACAAAAATGAACTGAAGAAATAGAGACGTGAAGAGAAGGAAAAATAATCTAAGTTTTTGAGGAAGTGGAAAATCTGCCTTTTGAAAAGGGGCAGGTTCTAACTGTTGGGAAAGACATGGGAAAGTAAAGAATTCCAGAGCTTAGCGGTGAAGGGAAAGAAACAAATATCATAACAGCCCACCCTTGAGCTGCCAATGGCCACAGTATAATCATGTGATGCATATGGTGGCTTGTCAAGTGTTTTGTGGTCTAGCTAACTACAGTACCTATAGAAAGTGTACACCCCTTTGAAATTTTTTCATCTTTTGTTGCCTTGTAACCTGGAATTAAATTGCATTAAATCAGACTTTTTCCACCTTGATTTACACATCGTAACCCACAACTTCCAAGTGAAAAACAAATTCGACAAAATTTCATAAAATTAATTAAAAACAAGACCAGGGACATTTCAAAGCACACCACCCCATGCCAAATAAATAAATAACAAATCCTCCAGCGCAGAGGCGCCCTGGCGATGCCGCCTTGCAGCACATGGAGATGGAATTAAGAGGGAGCGATGTACAAAAATTGATTAAATGACTCATTGCATAATTGAAATAAATAAATAGTAATCATAAAATAATTAAATTCTCAATCAATTAGCTAATAGCATACCTGAACCACCACCGTTTCATTCGAATCTGTAACTTTTTGAAAATTAAGTAATTAATCGAAAAATCAAATAATTAGATGATTAATCAATAAATCAAAAATACCCCAAAATAATCAAAAATAGCCAAATCACTTGTTTACTGTTATGTCCAAATATCAGCTTCCGAGCTCAATAAATCGATAATAATTAAGTAATTAATCAATTAATTGATGAATCAAAAAATGAAAAATAAGGTTTTTGCCAAAGCACATCTTCACTTTTGTCCCCACATTTCAGCTTCCCAGCTCAAAGGATGGCCGAGATATCGCCCGGACAAACAAACAAACAAGCAGTCATAGACTGGTAATTACGAAATCGTCAACTTGACCTCTGACCTTGTCTAATAAAAGCTCTCTCTTGAGAAGGTAGCGACGCAAACCAGAAGTTTCTACGATGATTTTGTACCAAACCATCAAAAATCGAATGTTTGACCTCACTGTGAACTTGACTTTGACCGATTTTGACCAAAATCTAATCAGCACAAGCCACCCTCCTGAATTACGTGGTGTAATTTGACATTGGTAGCGTCTTCCATTCTCGAGTTATCGTGCCTACAAACAAACACAAAAACACACCCACAAACAAACAAACGCACAAACAGATGACGGAAGTCATCAATATCCTTACGAAATCTAAAGATTTCGTAAGTAACAAGCAGTCATAGACTGGTACTTATGAAATCGTCAACTTGACCTCTGACCTTGTCTAATAAAAGCTGTCTCTCGAGAAGGTAGGGACGCAAACCAGAAATTTCTATGATGATTCTGTACCAAACCATCAAAAATCGTCATGTCGACCGAAGCAAAAATCTTCATTTCTCCACGCAATTATTTAATATTATTTTATCAAAGTCACAAAACCGTAATATTCGGCCATACACCAACAATCTTTACATAATCCGACGGCTTAGCGAGTCAGGCATGCGACGATAACCTTTATTGGGATAAAAATGACTTTTAAACACCATATTTATCGAAAACACCGTAAGCGCACAAACGGAAAACCTTTACGTGACTCAACGACACCTCTGCTCGAGCACGCTGCACCACGTGATGAGCTGTGACGCGGTGAGTGTAATATTTTTATACAATCTTAAAACGTCTCCAAAACATCTGATTTTTTTTCCAGAATTTCGACAACCGAGTTTTAAGCGTCCTAAGCGACGCAAAAACCGAAGACAAAATTAAAATCGAAGTTAAAACGAACTCGTAATGTTGACCGAAGCAAAAATACTCCATTTCTCCACGCAATTATTTTATATTATTTTATCAAAGTCAGAAAACCGTAATATTCGGCCATCCACCAATAATCTTTACATAATCCGACGGCTTAGCGAGTCAGGCATGCGACGATAACCTTTATTGGAATAAAAATGACTTTTAAACACCATCTTTATCGAAAACACAGTCAGCGCGCACACGGAAAACCATTACGTGACTCAACGACGCCTCTGCTCGAGCGCGCTGCACCATGTGACGAGCCGTGACGCGGCGAGTGAAATATTTTTTATACAATCTTAAAATGTCTCCAAAACATCCGATTTTTCCCAGAATTCCGACAACCGAGTTTTAAGCGTCCTAAAGGCCCGGTCACACCTTGACGTTTTAGCCAACGTATGCCGATTTTTGAATTTTTTTTCTAAAACGCTGGCACACGTTGAATACGTTATGGGTAAGTTTTGATAACATTGAGAGCACGCTGAAAAACACTGCCATACGTCGTTGTACGTTGGCTTTAAACGTACTTTTTGGTTGTCCTCAAATTTTTTTCATGCTTGAAATTTCACGACGTATGCCGGCATATGACTCACACGTTCCGCTACGCTGGCCACAAGTTGTATGCACGGTCTGCGATCGTTGACAGACGTCAACACATGCTACTTGTAAGTTAATCATAAGTTGAGACACGCCGAGGTAATATTTAGCGTACCCGAAACTTATTTCTAACCTATGATTAACGTGTTGTTGGCATGTTACGCGATTGTTGCCACACATCGACAGACGTTACTTTTAATTTACTCATAGGCTGAAAGACGTCGGTATAATGGATCGTCCTTGCGTCAGCGTCCACGGCCACGGCCAGGACACTTATTTGCAGCATTCTTCAAACTTTTCTTCGGCATGACGAGGATGTTCACACTTCGATGTCTAGCTTGGCTATGATTCCAATTGTCCATCGGTAGCGTCTATTTAAAATAGTCGAGTTTGAGCGTTTTAACACGTTCAGAAGAAACGCTTCAAATTTCCAAACCCCAGCGTCAAAAAACAAAGGCGAGTGACAGCAATTTAAATCGTTCATTGTAAACAATGAAACCAGCTGAGTGGTACCGTTTAAAAGTCGTTGAGTGTAAAAAAAAATCCAATTGTTGAGCGCAAGCGTCTACTTTCAATAGTGGAGATGCAGCCATTTAAATCGTTGAGTTTATCATTTAAATCGTTAAATCGTTAAACGCAAGGACGATCCATCATAACCCACACCCTCCCCCTCACACTCACCTACTACTGCCAACATGAACAAACTACTACTAATACTAATACTAATACTGATACTGATACTGATACTGATACTGATACTGTTACTGCTGACATGGACATCGACTCAAAAAGGACTCGAAAACACTGTTGGGTTCCCCTTTTATGAGCAGCATTTTTATATACCAATTCCCCAAACCGCTGGGAACACGTCTTTATATGGCAGTTGTAAGCTAGAAACACATTCATTTATTTTTTTTGTCGACCGGAAGACGTCATTGGAATACGTCTACATACGTCGATGTGTGTTGGGACTACGTAAATAATTGGTTCAAAGCACGTCAAACATAAGTTAGAAATAAGTTTCGCGTAAAAAAGACATTACGGCGACGTGTTTCGACTTATGAGTAGCTTTTAAGTAGCCTTTCTGGACGTGTGTAAGCGTCCACATATCGTGTGTAAAACTTATCCCCATCGCATGCGGAACGTGTGTCATACGCCGAGTACGTCGTAAAATTTTGAACATGTTTAAAATTTCTTGACGTACTCTACTTACTACGACGTATGATAGCGTACTTTAGCGTTGTACTCACGTATACCAAACTTACTCATACCGTATTTGACGTGCTCCAACGTTTTAGACACATTTTTCTTAGGTTGGCATACGCTGGCAAGATCGCCAAGGTGTGACCGCGATGTTGACACTTCCATTTCAACGGCAGTTATGATTCGAATCGTTGTGCGTCAGCCTTTTAATAGGCTACGTCACGACATCGTCGGCGATGCGTGCAACGCGCTGTGCCTAAGTTAGACTATCGTTGGGCATCGGTTGTGTAGGCCGACAACAGGTTCAGCATTCGTTGGTATAAGTTATCTATAACACAACGAAACGTTCTGTGTCCGTTACTAATGCGTTATACATAAGACCAAGTCGCTATGAATACGTCCGAATCTTTAAAAAAAACATAAAAAGTTCAACGTAAGCCAGCGTTTTACATACATTTTAATACGTTGCCATCGCTGGCTAAAACGTCAAGGTGTGACCGGGCCTTAAGCGATTGCAAAAACCGAAGACAAAATTAAAATTGAGGTTAAAACGAACTCGTAACGTCAAGCGAAGCAAAAATACTCCATTTCTCCACATGAATTTACGGAATTATGTTTGACCTCACTGTGACCTTGACCTTTGAGCGATTTTGACCAAAATCTAATCAGCGCTAGCCATCACCCTCCTGAATCACGGGGTGTAATTTGACATTGGTAGCTTCTTCTGTTCTCGAGTTATCATGCCTACAAACAAACACACAAACAAACAAACAAGCAGTCATAGACTGGCACTTACGAAATCGTCAACTTGACCTCTGACCTTGTCGAATAAAAGCTGTCTCTAGAGAAGGTAGTGACGCAAACCAGAAGTTTTTACGATTATTCTGTCCCAAACCATCAAAAATCGAATGTTTGACCGCACTGTGAACTTGACCTTTGACCGATTTTAACCAAAATCTAATCAGCACAAGCCACCCTCCTGAATTACGTGGTGTAATTTGACATTGGTAGATTCTTCCGTTCTCGAGTTATCATGCCTACAAACAAACACACAAACCCACACAAACAGAGGACGGAAGTCATCAATATACTTATGAAATCTTTAGATTTCGTAAGTAACAAGAAACCCAGAACTCCCTTCCTTTGGCGCCCCGCAATGACGTCATGCATCGCCTGGATATGGAATTTGGAAGGAGTAGTGTACAATATAAAACTGGAATATCTTGGTTGGATAAGTGTCCATCCCCCACCCCCTTATAATAGCAATTGTAAATGAGCTCAGGTGTAACCAATCACCTTCAAAATCACACTCCAAGATAATTGGTCTCCACACATGTTACACTGTAGTAATTCTGATTATTTCAGAAAAAAATCAGCTGTTCCTGGAGGTTTCCTCTGCTGGGTAGTGCATTTCATAGCAAAGACTCAATCATTAAGAGGAGCTTTCAAAAGGCCTCCAGGATAAAGTTGTGGAAAGGCACAGATCAGGGGATGGGTATAAAAATATTTCAAAGGCCTTGAATATTCCTTGGAGCACTGTCAAGACAATCATTAAGAAGTGGAAGGCGTGTGGTACCACCAAGACCCTGCCTAGATCAGGCCGTCCCTCCAAACTGGATGATCCAGCAAGGAGGAGACTGATCAGAGAGGAAATAAGAGGTCAATGGCAACTTTGAAAGAGCTGCATGCTTTCATGGCAAAGACTAGTCACTATGTGCATGTGACAACAATATAGAAGCCCTCCACAAGTCTGGCCTGTATGGTAGAGTGGCAAGAAGGAAGCCATTACTCAAAAAGCCCACCTTGAGTCCCGTTTGAGGTATGCAAAAACACCACTCCGGAGATTCTGAAGCCATGTGGCAAAAAGTTTTGAGGTGTGACAAAACCAAGATGGAACTTTTTGGCCTAAATGCAAAATATTACGTTTGGCACAAACCCAACACAGCACATCACCCAAAGAACACCATCCCTACTGTGAAGCATGGTGGTGGCAGCATCATGTTATGGGGATGTTTCTCATCAGCAGGGATTGGGTCACTTGTTAGGATAGAAGAGAAAATGGATGGAGCAAAACACAGAAAAACCTGCTGCCCTCAGCAGTAAAGCTGAAATTGGGACAGAAGTTCACCTTTCAGCATGACAATGACCCGAAACACAAACTCAAAGCTCCACTTTAGGGGCTAAGGAACAAAAACATAAATGTCCTTGAGTGGCTCAGTCAGAGCCTCGACCTAAATCCAATCAGAAATCTGTGGCATGACTTGAAGATTGCTATCCATCAATGCTCCCCATGTAACTTTACTGAGCTTGTACAGTTTTGTACAGAGGAATGAGCAAATATTGTCCAACCAAGGTGTGGAAAGTTGGTGGAGACCTATCCCAACAAACTCACAGCTGTAATTGCTGTCAAATGTGCTTCCCCCAAGTATTAACTCGGAGGGGGTGGACACTTATCCAACCAAGACATTCTAGTTTTGTATTTTTAATTAATTTTCTGAAATTTGTACAATTTGTCTTTCATTTGGAAGTTGTGGGTTTCGATGTGTAAATAAAGGTGGAAAAAGTCTGATTTGATGGAATTTAATTCCAGGCTGTAAGGCAACAAAAGGTGAAAATTTTGAAAGGGAGTGTACATTTTCTGGAGGCGCTGTATGCCATAGGCAGAGAGTTTGGAGAGTAAGGCTGGATGCCAGACTGTATCAAAAGCTTGAGATATGTCGAGACAGATGGCCCTGATCTCATGTCTGACAATGAGGGCCTCCATCCATTGTTGGGAGAGTAGGAGCAGCATCTCCAAGGTAGACCGAGTGACCTGGTCTGAATTCAAATCGATGGTCTGAGATGAGGTTGTTGGAAAAAAAAGGAAGGATTTAAAATCAACTGTGATGATGGTTCCATTATTTTGCTGATGACTAGAAGTACACCACTAGGTCTGTAGTTAAGAGGATCAGTTTTTGCAACTTTTTATGCAATGCAGTGATGTTGGCTGATTTTCAAGTAGATGGAAGCTGACCGGAGCCTGGTGTTGGCGTAGTGGTTAGGGCAGCGGCTTGGGATCCAAAAGGTCCTGAGTTCAAGCCCCGTTGGGCCACTGAATTAATACACCAGGGGGTTGACTCAGCCTGTCATCCTTCCGAGGTCGGCGAAATGAGTACCAGTGTACTGGGCCGGTGTATACCCTGGTTAAAATAGGTGTACCATATCCCTGTGTTGTAAGAGGCGACCAGGGTTGCGTCAGGAAGGGCATCCGGCGTAAAACATGTGCCAAATCACTATGCGGATCATACGGATGATCCGCTGTGGCGACCCCGAACGGGAGCAGCCGAAAGAAGAAGAAGAGGAAGCTGACCAAGCAGAGGCTCAGGCCTGTCAAATTGGAGGAGACAAAAGGGGGAGAGGGACACTAAGGAGTCAGGAACATCCTGAGGGAAGAAGGATTCTGTTCAACCGATGTCTGATTTATCAGCAGGGGCTTGGATTGAGAGATTTATCAGGTTGTAGTGGAATCCTCGTATGTTTGAGGTCCACACAGTGAGAGACTGGGGAGGATGCATGACGGTGGTGGTGTGGCATGGGGTGTGGGGAGGCTGAAATTTGGTGGGACGAGGGGGAAGGTGAGGGGGAGCAGAATGAGGAAGGGGGAGCTAAGAGGGGGCAGGATGAAGGGGTCAGCTGAGAGGGGGGAGGACAAGGAGGAAGGATTGATGGGTGGCTGAGGGAGAAGCCTTGAGGGGGCATGGTGAGGGGGAAGCTTTGAGAGGGTGGGGTGAGGGAAACTTGGAGAGGGTGGGCTGAGGCTGAGGGGATGCAGAAAGGGGGACATGAAGTGGAGGAATGCTGAAGTGGGAGACACTTGGAAGGGGTGGGGTTGGAAGGACAAGGGCTTGTTGGAGAGGGGTGGAAGGTAACTGACACGGAGGGGTTTGACACCCAAAATAAGTTGAAGGGGACCTGATTGCCATGAGCAGACAACCTCTGCAAACTGAACTTCTCAAGATTCCCAAATTTGAGAATTGGAGATAAAGATCATGGGATGTGTGGAAGTAATTTTTGTTGAAGGCACAGATAAAGGTCATGCTGTAGGAACGGGAGGAACGTTGATTTACCAGAGGGTTAGGTGAGACAGCTTTGCAAAATATTCCTTGAGAAGAAGAAGAAGAAGAAGAGCAATCGGAAGAGGAAGAGGAGGAGGAATTGATTGTGATGAAGAAGAACATATGGGGTACTTATGATGGAGATATAAGGAAAGTGAAGCATTTTAAAAAGCTTTTAAAGGAAGAATAAAAAGGTGTTTCCTTCAAAAAAGCCTCAGTTTGGAGATATTGAGAAAAGAGACATGAAGAATGAGGTACAGGAAGTACTCGTAGAGGGCAGAATGAGACCTTTGGGGTAAAAAATGTTAATTTTTAAAGTTTTTTTTTTTTAGTTTATTTTTAAGTGAGGAGGGGGAAAAGGATATATGTTTAGGAACACAAAGGATATATGCAGAAAGGACAACATTTTGGGGAAAAAAAGAAGCATAACGAGAAACTATCTCCAAACTGAGATGATTTTGCTCCTGGCTATCCAAGGAGTAGGCCTGAGCTCCAGGAAAGCAAAATTTTTCAATACAGCACAAGGTACAATTTAACACTGAAAATTGGGTGGAAACATAAACAGCAACACAGTGATGAAAATATTATGGAAAAACATGACGGATCCAGTTTGGAAAACTTCGATTTGTGGTGGAAGGAGCGGCTGCAGATTCGACCTACATGTGGAGCAACCCTGAACTGGAAGTCAAAACCGGAAGTTGCTGTATATGTCGAGAACTCTATTCCACACTGGCCATTGCCTGTGCTAGTCCATCCTACCACATTGGAATACCAATGGCTGTGCATTCCTTTCAACAACTGTTTAATGCTTGTTTAACTCCCCATCCCAACTGTTTAACTATCCATCCCGTCTCTGTACCTCATGTGTGGTGATTTCAACTGCCATCCTGATGGCTGGCTGGATGTAAGCTCTGGAAAAACTGGCCATGGTGTTGCAGCAAAGGCTTTCTGAAACTTTGGAAGTCTGATGGAATCTGCGAACTTCCCAATCCATATCTCTCTAATGGCACATTCTCATTTTTAGGAGCTGAAAATGACTGACACAAGACCTTAAGGTTCCCTACTCGATCAATCCAAAACTGGAAGGCAGTTGAACTCCAAAGTCAAAGTAAAAGTAGTAGCTAAAACTCCAATGTGGCCCTCAACTTTGCTTTTTCATTTATCCAGTATATCATCAGAGAGAAAACATTCACGGAAATCACTCCCTTTACAAACTGCTTGTACTTGCTAGACAGTTCTCTGTGTCTCTCTCTCTCTCTCCCCTCACCTTTTTTTTTTTTTTTTTTCCTTCTTCTTCTTCTTCTTCTTCTTCTTCTTCTCTCTCTCTCTCTCTCTCTCTCTCTCTCTCTCTCTCTCTCTCTCTCTCTCTCTGTCTCTCTCTCTCTCTCTCTCTCTCTCTCTCTCTCTCTCTCTCTCTCTCTCTCTCTCTCTCTCTCTCTCTCTCTCTCTCTTACACTGGTTTATCTCACCCTATCTATGGCTAGCCTATCCATCTTCTTGGTCTCAGTGAATCAAATCCCATGGTGATCAAGGCAGTTGCAATCAAGCAGGCTAACTCAACTTCAGGCAACTTTGGTCACTCCAAAAGGTTCAGAACAAGTGGTTAGCTAGAAGGTAAGCCAGAAAGCTAGAAATCAATATCCTGCAGGTTTTAAGGCTGAACTCTGCAACCGATCATCTTCCTCAAGGTATTGGTGGAGCCTTGTGAAGTCAGTCTCTGGTGTATGTCCCCCGCACATCACCACAAATGGCATAAACACAGACTGCATTCAAGTTAAAGCACAATGTCTCCACTCGGTTTGCCACCAAATCTCATTCACTAACTTATCCCAATCTCTCCCCATACCTTCTCACACCCAAATTTCCTGGACTGGGTGTCTTTCTCATGCGAAAAATGTCGAGAAAGTTTTGTCTTGCCTCAACCTTGCATCATGGATGGGTCCAGATGGAATGACTGCCCATGTTACAATTCCAGTTCTACTTTCTCACCATTAGGCATGACTTCTCCTTGGCTTATGATATTGCAAAGCTGCCATCTAAATTCAGCTGCAGAGCATCCTTTATCGTGATTCCTTGAAAAATCAGAACTACAGTACTCATACCCTTATGCAAGGCCTTTTGTGCATTGCTAAATCGAGTACTGCTCTAGCCTATTGTCTGGTGCCCCAGCATCACATCTATCTCTCCTGGAGTCTGTGAAATCTAAAGCTCTAAATATTATTGGAGTCTCTCCTGATGAGGGCGAAGCACAAGTCTTGTAATTTTCATAATGTAGATAGGTTGGTGGTATCTCTGTTTTTTACAGCCTCTCTTCCGGTTCACCGCCTCTCTCTGTCCTCTCACCCATTCAACCCTCCTCAGCTCCTCAAGGATGTAAGTGTTCTTCCAGTCACTCGTTAATTCAGGCTTAATGAACACATCCACTCTTTTGTTCTTTTTTTCTCTTGTTTGTGGCACTGCCTTCTGGAGATGGTTCAGTCGCACTGTTTCCTCCAAGGCTTCAAGCAGGTGATTCACTGTCATCTCATGTCATCCCACATCCCTATCCAAGGACCTTTCCTACCCATATTAACTCTCCCTAAAAAAATATGCACCAATAATAATGCCAAAATATACTGGTACAGCAAAAAACATTCAGCAAGGTAAATCTGAAGAAGTAACAGCACGTGCAATTTGTACCGTGTCAACATTTTGTTTACGAGACTGTGCAGGAACAAGCAAGAGATGTTGGCATGTGATTATATTCCTTCCCTTTTATCAAAATTCCTTGCAAAAAATCTTCCCAGAATAATTACCCTGAAAGAATGACAAAGGAAGCGATGAAATCATGCCGAAGGCCTCAAGCCTTCCAGGTGTTCAGGCTTATTCATTCCTCAAGAAATGCAACATTCCATTTATCCAAAGGATGCTGGAAACAGTTTCCCTCCCCATGGCTGCTTCAAAACAAGACGAGTATATGAGATGACAGGATATGGTGTTACGTGGTACTACCAGTCCACGTTAAGCTTACAGCCTCGTGAGCAAAGCATGACACTTTTGTTTTCCATGGAGGACAAAGATCAAAACTATGTGGATGCATCAAGGTGCTTTTGAATAATGAATAATTTTAACAACAAAACAAATATACTCAAATAAAAACGAACATGAAGAGGCTGCTGGAAACACCTGATAACCACATGCTCAACATCAAACGCTCGTTCAATCCATGTTCAAATATCAAGCAAGAAGTGTCCCAGCTGTCCAATACTTAAACTGAAGGGTCCATACACTTTCAGGATGTTTTAAAATATGTGAACAACAGATTGACAGAAACAAGTGGCATAAAGGGGGAGAATGTGGGATCCCAAGACGATGGTTGTGTTTGTGGAAGATCAAGTGTAGTGACGTGGCGGTTGCTCTGCAGGCGGCTCCAATCCATCGCTTCTGTGGGCTTTAGGGGAACTCCAAGGTTTCCCAAGAGGACCAAGAGCCAAAGAACAATGGCCGTTGTCCGTAGTATCTCTACTGCGATGTCAGAGGAAGCGACAAGGTGTGGAGCAGAGCGGTTAACATGCAGTTCACTTTTCAAAAACTTAACCCATTCATCGAGCACAGCACCAGATCTCTAACCTGGATTATTTCCACTGTGCTTGGATTTCTATCACAGTACTGCTTCCTCCTATTTTCCTAATGAAGCCCCCAATAAACTCCAGGCCGAAATCTCCTGGGGCGATCACGCAGCAATCATGACTTACAATGTTGGGTGCATGCTTGCGTGAGCGTGAATACTGATTGTTCGCATGCGTCTATGTTGGCATGTGCATGGTAATAAACCAACAGAGACAAACAGGAGTTAAGAAAACACAGCAACACATAAGGAAAGAGTCAGCGCAAACATGGAAATGCACAAATAACACATCATTAACTTGCTCATTGTGGCACGTTCAAAATCAATGCCCCTCATTACAGGATATTTATTAAACAACCTTGTATTAAATTCCTAATACATCCCCCCAACTCTCCCAATCAATGAATTGCAATAATTGCTGCTGAGGTTCATGGCTTCCTGTCACATGGTATGCACCATTGGCAAAATGGTCGAGTTAAAATTTCAATTGATGAGCTCCAAAAAAGAAAATCAACAAACAACCAAATCCATCAATCCATCACATAGTTTGTGGGAATTTAAACAACACAATATTGGTAATGGCACTCAAGAGTGAGAGAGATAAATGTCTTCCTCAGGGCATTGTGGGTAGCACAAATCTACATGCGACATGCATGTCGTTACTTGACCTTGTACCAAAGGTTATCAAATGCCTCTTGGCAAAGAAACAAGTACTACTCTTCAACTGAACATCATCATCATCATCATCGTAATCATCATCATCATCATCATCATCATGTACCATGCCATATGCAGTGTTGATACTGTTGAAGCAGTTACTTTATGCTAAAATCCTGGTCAGGTCGCCACTCCGACTCAGGAAGTCAGACCAGGAATTAGGAATTAAGCCAGGGTGCCGGTGATAACTCACCCATTCTTCGTGAAGGACATCTTCTTCTTTAACGGCCACTATTATTCCCACTTGTGGAATTGGCCGGGGAAAGCTTGGCTCACGTCTTTCACAAACCGGCTGCCCCGTGAAGACTAGGCGAGCTAACGCCGGCACCATGGCCAAATTCCAAAGTCCTGCCCCAACTACTTTGTTGAACATCAGGCCAGACATTCGATAAAGTAGTTGGGGCAGGAATTTGAAGTCTGGCCATGGTGCCGGCGATAACTCGCCTACTCTTTGCCAAAGATACAATGGCATTTTGAATGTCCAACAACTAATGCCGGCAGACGGGACGTCCGCTTAACGTCCATCCGAGGGACGGCACACACATTGATGAATCACCCTGCCTGTGAAACACCGGGATGACAGCTTATAGCTGGGTCAGAATGTGAGCCCAGGCTAGACAGCATCGAGGGGAGTGTGTGCACCTCTGGGCAAACGAAAAATCATCTCAACGAATATTGCCATCTCATTTACAGTCCCCTCTTGCTCTTGTAGTTCTTATATGTTTAATCAATACCATTAGACATCGTTGTCTATCTGCAATGTTTCTGCACAGATTCCCATTTACACATGGTGCCAAGTTTCTCTCGCTCGAGATGTTCATCTCAGCAGCGAAAACACCCTCGTCGGTTCTGCGACGGCTTACGGTCTGTGCTGGGAAAGGCATCATACATGGAGCTGCTTTTAATAAGGCAAGCCAATCTGCTTGCGATTATTACGTGGGCAGAGTTTGAAATCCAAAAATCACAAGCTAAATTCCAATTGTGCAGCTTTCCGACAACACAATTCAACATGCTCAGCCCAAAACCTCCCAAGAAATTAATCCCTTGTCCTCTGATGTGGTTTCCTGGTGCGTATTCGGCCAATCTAGTCCCTTTTCCCACTTCAGTTCCAGTGTGCAGAAGCAAGGCATATCATAGAGGTATATAGTGCCATTACATGCACTGATTCTCAACTAACTACGAACTCTACATACAAGGACTGCTCACCATAAACACAAGTGCAAGTTAACCGAAAGCTCAGAATATTCTTGTGGTTATCAATATCAGACAGTCCTACGTGTAGAGCAAGACTGTGCACAGAGGAGATCCATGGGGGTCCTTTGCTGAACTACATAAAGCCAATGACACTGCGACGAAGTGGCGCTCATCGCTCGTTAAAGTGTCAGAAGAAGAAATATGCACCGATACATCTGTCGTGATGTTTGCATGACTGCGTGCACGCCCAATGTCCATCACCTCGTCATGTGGCATTAAACACACGTTTTCCTGCTCCATAAAATCAAAAGCTTAGATGAGTATAAATATGGAAAAGCTTCCTCTGTGGGGAACAAACTGGGAAAATGCCCAGGCAATGGGAATAGGAGGCTGGGGGTGATGTTAAAAGGTCAATCAGGCTAGGGTTAACACAACTAGGAAGTCTCTGTGGCCCGCCATACAAACAATACAAAAATATAAAATTGAAACTTCCTGCC
Source organism: Eptatretus burgeri (assembly GCF_056783735.1). Taxonomy (NCBI): domain Eukaryota; kingdom Metazoa; phylum Chordata; class Myxini; order Myxiniformes; family Myxinidae; genus Eptatretus; species Eptatretus burgeri. The sequence continues at coordinate 82,968,110 of NC_140963.1, read as the reverse complement.
ATGGAGCCTCAGCCAAAGTTAAATTTGCGAAATTCGGAACAGACCTTTGTTTGGTCCAGGTCTGCAGCTCATGCAGCATTTGGCTTGATTACAAAGAATTATTACATTGGCCGGTGCAGGCAATTGGACTTTCCAAACAGTTTCCACAAAACATCAGCAGCTTTTTAAACCAGATACAACGCAGCGATATGATAAACATGGTTTACACAAACAAAGCTGTTTCAACAGATAGCTCAGTGATTTTGTCATTACATTTTGGTCACATTTTACATTCCTGTCCACACATGGTCTAAAAAGTTCAACAGTCCAGAGAGCATGAGGAACTGACATGGTATTTTCACTTCTAAGCTTACAAAACCATATTAATGGCATTTGCTGTCAACGAGCACCTCAAAGTAAGACCACATGGAGTCTAAATTTTTAGCACTGCAGCCACATAAGGGTGACAAGCACAGAGTGAGCCAGGCGGTGCTTACGAGTTGCCTTGGAAGGAAAACGTCTTCCTGCCGACAAAGGGTCAGAGATACAACGCCACCAGCTTGAACCGCACGCAGAACGGAAACCACCTCCTCTTGACTCTTCCCAACCACCTCTTCATCGTTCACCTGAGAAGGTGAGAGTGGGGGAGGAGTCGTGTTGTTGGGGTTGAGGACAAAGGGGTGGTGGGTGCAGGAGAAAACAGGGGTGGTAACGGAAAGGAATGCTTCGGGGGGGAAAGGGTATACCGGGGTTAGAATGGCACCCCTCAGAGTGAGAACATCTAATCAGCAGGAGCGCAGGCACTCATATGGGACAGAGAAAAACAAGAAGGGCGATGACCCGCTTGTGTGTTCAGTGACAATGTGGTATGTGATTGTTCAGGGAAGGCTCCAGCCTGGAATAATTTGAGTCTATTCACCTGCCTTCAAGGAAATTGCTCATTCAAAAATGGAGTCGTGTCGAGACGGAATGATGAAGAGGTTGAATGACGCAGAGGCTGAACGAAGCAGAAGTCAAACAACGGAGAGGCCGAATTACATAAAGGCCGACCAAAGCAGAGGCAGACAACGCAGGGCAGAATGATTCAGAGGCCGAACGACGTAGAGGCCGAATGACAGAGAGACCGAACAATGGAGAGGCTAAACGACGCAGGAGCCAAGTAATGTAAAGACTGAAAGATGTACTTTGGGCTGTTTTTCAAGACACATGCACCACTGTAACATTGTGATCGAGATACACAAAGAATGCTCTATGAGGCTCAATTCAACCAAAATTTACGATGGACAAACTCACAAAGAACTGTCAATAATAATAATTTCCTTTCGGAATTTTAATTTGGTTTTATCAATTCCGGTTTGGAAAGAACACTTCCCAGCAAAAATCCCTCCGGCATGCCCTGTCAGAATATCTGCTCTGGTTCCATGTTTCAGGGCAGGTTGAAGTATATTGTAAAGGGGGCACCGTGCCGTCACATCTCATTATTACTGCTCTCCGAACATTAATAAACTACAGGCACCATTTGTCCTCACAAACTGGCAGCAAACTATTAAAGTGAGCTATCATCAAGGAAAGCTAGGCCTGCACTTGACAGGCATCTTGGTTGTATCTTCAGTAAAAGTTAACAGTGCTAGCAGTAGTTGATGAGGTGTCCATCACCGCAGACTCCCAGCCATGCACATCGCTCTGGTCTTCCAGGCCAGAGTGAGCATTTCTCCTTATGCAGCTCTATAAATGCTAGATGAGTAGGTGCAGTGAGGGTACAAACATACATCACGACTGGACAGTTCCCACCCGGCACATACTGAGCAAATAAAGGCATCGATATCAGCACGGGGCCGATGTGCGAGCCGCATCAACCTTAAGTAGCAGATCACCGGGCCTCATCCGTCCATCCACGATGGCTGCCCCCCGAGGAAGCACGTTCTTGATGTATACCGGGTTCTGCTCACCAATAGGCCCATCCTTTGTGGCGATTGTGAAGCCGAGGCCGTCGGACCCTGCACACGAGCATCCATTGTTTTGAGTACCCTCCGGGCCTTGTAAACCGGGCACAGCTGGGTTGCCAGCAGAAGGCAAGATCATTTTTAAATGTCTTATGGTCCCTTGAGGACTGATTCATGGTGATTAGTACAAAAAGATGTTCATGGGAAAGTGAATCAACTGAAAACTACATTAAAAAGACCATTGTTTCAACATCAAGCAAAATAAATGCCTTCGGACACAGACTGAGAAGCTACTGCAGAAAAGAACCTTAAGTAATATTTTTCTAAATTTACAATCAGATTTATATTTTACATCCAGTATATCAAAACCTTTAATCATATTGAACAAGCTCCTCACCAGACCCCGCCGAGATCATGTCAAGTGACAGGTCATATGACAAAGATGCGCCAATTGAAGGAAATCCTGGTTTATCTCAGTTATCGTGTAAATCATCAGCAGTTGAGAGTATAAGGAGATCTGGATTAATGGCAAAACCCACCAGGACCGGAGTGGTGGAAATTTGCCACAAATGAGATGTTCTTTTTTTAAAAAACAATCTCTCAGTTTTGTTTTTGAGTGATCCCAACGGATAATGCAAATGAATATCCACAGTGTGTAACTGGATATTGTTCCAGTAACCTACTAGGGCCCTACTGGTTAAATGACTATCCCGGGTTGAACTGCATAGCTGGAGGATGTCCATCTCCCCCTCTCCATTGACTCTGCCGATCTGAAGGACCGTTGTTGATTCGGTCAGTTAGTCAATTACTCAGGTCAATTAATCATTTTCATTGTAATTCTTGACTATTGGTGAAAAAAATGGGTTGTTCTTGTTGTTTGGATTGTCTGCTTTGGTTGTACGCATTGTTGTTGTTCAAATTGTTGTTCAAGTTTTGTGTCGAAGTGGAGTACACGTTGACAAAATTATTCAGACTGTGTGTGTGTGTGTGTGTGTGTGTGTGTGTGTGTGTGTGTGTGTGTGTGTGTGTCTCCTTTTCTTGGAAGTCCTGACATGTGAATGCTGTATTGAAGAATCGATGGGATTTGCCCACAAAAAGGCCCATTGTGTAAGGACTGTGGAGTTATCCTGTTATCATGACATTCACTGTGATGTAGAGCTGCAATGAAGATAACTACGTGGATTTCCAAGCACAACATCATATTGCATTTCCAATACCGTGCCACTCAAACATTATAACAACAAACGTACATTCATGTGCATTTTCAACACCACAGGACAAGCAAACAAGCCTTTTGTTATGAATTTGAAATGTACAATCACTACGTTTTATTAAATATTTAAGCAGTATAACCAACTGAGGAGTGGGATGGGGGGGGGGGCACAATGACAGCAGGGTTGGTGACAAAACAAGAGACTGTGTGTGTGTGTGTGTGTGATTAGTGGAATAAGGGATGTGGGGAAGAATGAGGAAGACACAGTTATCTTGCACTTTTGCTTTGTTTCACCAATGACATGGATTAGTTATATCAATGGCAACATAATTTGCACATCCGATCACCTGACCAGTCACGTGACACGTTTTGCATGGAAAATACAGCTCACCTGAATGAGCATTATTTGATAATCACAACAGTTCCTCATGATGGCTCTGGAATAAGAAAATATTGTTTCCTAATTGAAGTGCATTAAACTTCCTTTGCACTCCACAAGCATAAATCACCCTTGGCCTGGGGAAAACAAAACCAAAAATTTAAGAGTTTCTACCCAAAATTCCAATGTCCACCATTCAGCTGTAATTATAAGAGCTTAAATCAACAACCTATCTCATGTAGGGAAAAATCTAGTCAAGCACACACACACATGCACGCAAACTGTACATGCACACGCATACGCTAGCACCTTTGTGGAGCCGAAGGGACATTCTCTTGCGAAAGCTTCTTGTGGCTGGTCCGAGTGATAATGGGGTTCCTGGTTTGCGTGGCCCGGGGAGGGTCTGTATTGCTGGACTGGATGACTGCTGTGGAGAGGTCGGTTCTGAGGTGGATCTCAATCTTGTCTCATCCAATTCACACAAAGATCTGGCAAACATCAAACATAATGGGATAAAAATACACGACAAAGTATTTGGAAGCAAAAACCTTTTTAAACCTTGATGCCAGTTACCATCATTGAACAATAACACAGAACATTGTCCATGAGCCTCGACCAGCTTGAATAAGGAAGTCCAACTCCACAGCCTACCTCTGTGTAGGTGGCGATGCCGACCGGCCTGGACTGCGGCGGCCAAATCCCAGACGAGGCGGTAATGAAGCCCGATAATGAGCCAGCTTGTTTGCTGGAACCACCTGCAGAACCATGGGTCCTGCCCGCATTGCGCTCAAGAACACCTGCTGGGATCTTCAGGAGAATGAGAGCGTGTTCAGGTTCGGAGGTCGAGGAAACTTGCTACTGACTGTGCAACACGTTACACTTTGTGCTCGAGCCTCATATATAGAAAAGATAATTAGAATCCACGACATAGTCGACTGGAGGGGCTACCGGCGCTGCCTGTGGGAGAGGAGTGGGGGAGGGGGCTTACCAGCATAGACCGGCTGTGTGAGCTTTTCCCAACGGTGGTTTTGGGACATGCTGGACATTGAAAAGCTATGGAGTTCTTGGACTCATGGTGGTTACCTTTTGCCTGCGGGCCGGCAGCAGCCCTGCCTAACCCCATATCCCAATACAGACTTTATATCAGTCTTTGGTTGCCTCAACACAGAGGTCAAGGCCAACGTGTGGTAGCTGAAAACCTTGCCCAGCTTCTGAAGTACCGACTCCCAAAAGTAGGGTCCTTTAGGTGCAATGGTTCGGCCATGTAACAATAATGTACAAACCCACAAACAAACACACAAACACTTGAAAATATTGATATAAATATAAATATAAAAATAAGCCTCGAAGAACTTCATTGTTTATTTCTAGCAGTTTTTGTTGTTCCGCATCCCATTATCTGGGGCATAAGGTCATCCATAACCGCATCATGAATGTTTCCCCACTTGAAAAATTCTGGACATGCCACTACTCAACTACAGGACACTGCCGAAGCAGCTCTGAATCAAGACAGGAACCTAGAAAGAATATTGGCATACAACGGCTGACTTTTCAAAAGGTACATAAGATATTTAACATCCACAAGCAAATGCTAACAGGCAAGACAGACAGATTAATTTCCCAGGAGAAGGATTTGGTACCCGGAAGCGAATCCAGGATTCTTTTTTCTTTTTCAGGGATGGTTTACTCAGGCATGTAGAGCTTGACAGCCTTGGCGAATCCATGGCATCTGGGGAGGTCTGGAGGGGATGGCTGACCCTTCCCTCCAGAAGCTAAGATTTTTACAGAAATAGGTTAGATTAGCTGTAGTGAGGTTCTCCAAGTTTAACTTAAGAGTTAAAGTCGTTCAGGCTTTCACAACCTTTTGTGGTTGGAGAGGATCCAGAAAATGCTGCCTTTTGCTGTGATGCTTTGCAAAATTTTTATGTAAGACTCAGAGAAATCCTACTATCAGTATCATCGTTGGTTTGGTGACATTAAAAGACCCTTGACAGTGTATAGTGATTGTGCAATGATATATCACATGACCATCACAACATAATATATTGTCACACCATCCCAGCCACTGCTGTGGTAGCCCCACTGCCAGGTGCTGACAATTGGTGATTCATAGCATCTGCCATTTGGAAATAATTAAAGACTGGAAGGTCATTGTCATTGTCATGAGATTCACGTGCACTGGGTGAACCTTCCCAAATAAACTGCTAATGTCACCTCTCTGGAAAACTCCAGGGTGACAATATACACTCAGGCCAAGAATCAAACACAGATAAGACAGTTCAAAGGTTAGTGTGCTACTTCTGAGCTATCCTGATAATCCATAATACGAGCAATCATGCCTTCCAACTCCCTTTGACAATTCATTTTCAAAATAAATTGTAAAAGGAATTCATAGAGACATAAACACATCAAAGCAGACTTGTTTAAACGTCATGTCACAACTGTGACCTGCAAAATCCTCTGTCCCACTCCAGTCTATTCCGCATCCCCTCACAGGTCATTTGAGGGAAATTAAAACAATGGTACCAACTATGACTACAACTACAACAATGATGAGCACATGACCACCACCATCACCACCACTACTACTACTACTTCTACTACAACTACTACTTGTGGCCTCAATTATTCCCACCTTCTTGTGAGGTTGGCCAGCAAGGCTTTTGTCCCAAAACTTTCATGAACCAGCTGGCAAGGCATGATATTCGACTGAAGAAGGAAGGAATTTGTAATTTGTTCAGGGTGAGGGTGAAAACTCATCTACTCTGCAAAAGACACTGTGGGATATTTAATGTCCAACAACGAAGGTTTATGCCTGGTGTTGGCTTAATGGCTAGAGTGGTGGGCTTGGGATGCCAGGGTCCTGAGTTCAAATCCTGTTTGGCTGTTAAATCAATATCAGGTGGGGTGGGGTCGACTCAGCCTGTCATCCTTCTTAGGTCAGCAAAAATGAGTACCAGCTTGCTGGTATCCTGCGTCGGAGTGGCGACCGGTACAGGATTGTGCCCAATAGCCCAAGAGACTGCTTAGGCAGCACCAACGCTCTGCACATCCATACAAATGGACGGATATAACTAATGTTTGGAGATGGGACACCCAGCTTCGCATCCATCTATGGGTCCACACTCTCAATGATGCAATGTCCTGCCAGTGAAGCACCAATCTAACAGTTTACATTTGGTTCAGGAATCAATCCCATGCCAGTGGTAGTACATCGTGATGATGTTGAAGTGAAAGTGCACCATCTCTGTACCACCCTCTTGGACTATTAAAATAATTGATGTGATGAGACAAAAATGACAATGTGCCAAAGTGACATTGAGTGTTACAAAACAGCATGATGAGCAAAGTGAAGAGAAAAATCCCAATGTCCAGATAAAAGAGGTAGAGGAAGAAGTCAAAAGGCCAAAGGTTCCAAACATACTGCTCAAATGTATTATCCAGAAGGCTGGTGTCATTAACGCAGACGATGCAATCTCCTGAGTCAAACCATCCTTCCTTCTCAGCCCTGCTGCCCTTGGAGAGGCTCCTCACATGGAGGCCCAGGTTCCTGCAACAGGCCGACAACAAATTTATTCATCTCCATTGGTAAAGTGAAACAACTTTAGTGTTCCTCTTTCGAAAGAAAACAACAAAAATCAAATGCCAAAGACTCTCAGAGCAATGACCACACTTTCTTTGCTTTTATGATAAACTTGTAACATTACACGTGGTTTTTCAAACCGTGCCTCTGAGAGTTCAGGGCCTGAATCGGACTCGTGTGGCATGTGCTGGTAATCTACAAACTCCAGATGCCGCCTCCTTTAACCCACGTCAAACTCTTTCTTGATGCACATATCGACAATTTTCTGGCCAGGAACACTGCGGACCATCTCGGGAGTCAATCTTTCATTTGCCAAAACAGATTTTGATCAAAAGCCAAATGCAAAAAGAAAAGGTATCAGCTGTAATTGCGCCATAAATAAATAAGGGCTTTTATTAATCATCCACTTCGTGTTTTTAGCTGTTGTCACCAAAGCGACATGATTAATGGTGAATGAGACAAAAGGGCTATGCAAAAGTAACAGTTACATGACATACCACAATTCACAACTAACCGCTTTTGGATAGAATTTCACCCAAGGCAAGATTTTTTTTGAGGCCGAACCTCCACGGGTAGTCCATCATTGCAATCTCCACCACAGGTGCCTGCCAGAATACCCACGGCTCACCATGGCGCAAGACAGGCCTCGTGAGAGGAGGAAGAGCCATGGGGATGGGAAAAGGCCACGCGGATCCCCAGCCTGCATCGCAATGAAGAATGGCTTCATTCGAAATTACATGGTCCCACTGGTGAAGGTTGCATTGCTAAATCAGGAGGGGGAACCAGATCCGTGGGTTCACTTTTCAAAATTATCCTGATCTCTTCCAGGCTTGTTATTTGTCAACTCCCAAATTGCATCCCTTCGACCCCTCCCACTCCTTTCTGAAGTTCTTTTTTGATACAAGGAAAGAAATGAGTCAACTACAGTAAGTGGACAAGCATCGCATGTGGACGAGACCAGTTGGAGCAGCCAAATTACACCACTCTCAAGGTCGTTATTGAGCCACCTGGGCTTTTACCAACATTATAACACTGAAAAGGCCATACTCCTGAAACCAACTCGAGTTCCTGAAGCTTATCATACAAATCATTAATACTACTGCCTTCACTGGCTTTGAACACAACTTCGAGGATGCCAGTCCAATGTCCTCAATTCCAAATTAAGATTCACAATGTCAATCACGAAACGTAGAATATCGGTGGAAAACAAAATTCATTACCAATCATGTCTCTGAGCCTTGATGGCATCTGCAGCTAAAACTCTTACTTTGTGAGCACAGCTGTTTGCAATCGAGAGAAATCGTTGAATATTAATAGAGTCGGTGAATGATACTAATACGAAGATCGACATAACTTCCGATGAAGAGATGCATGTGTGGTGTAAATCAATTAGAGGAACGAAACAAACCTTTTGGCTCTGCTGCCAAAGTGAACAATATGCATGCCCAGCGGTTCACTGCCGGTCTCCACAGTAATCGTGCGCACCATCTCACTGCGGTACAGAAGGGTATATGAACAGAGCTGGTTAGTTATCCATCCATCAAGTGGTAAATCCAGCAAGCAATGGGCACCAGTCTCGCTCGGCACCAACCATCCCTTTAACAGTTCACACGACAGTCTCCTCTCCCAAATTAAAGACAATTTCAATGGTTTGGTGAGCGAAAGTATCATCAAGTGTCCCACGATGGCCGGCACGGAGCGGGGAGCCAAGAGGATGTTTCCGGAGAAATGTGATCAAACTGCCACTCATTCTCAGTGGCAGAAGGTTCTGTACCGTAGAGAAGAGGAGCCCTCATCTGCGCTGTCCTGCTCCGGAGTACAATACTCCTGAACACAAAACAAAAGAGGAGAATGTGACGGTAAGCGTCACTGTACAATCGAGAACAACAGGCAATCATTTATACTTAGCGTGTGCATCGGCCACCGCTTAGCCTTTCATACAAACCATTTTGGCAGTCAAAGCAATGAATTCAAAAATGCAACTCTTAAACACAAGATGGCCAGCGGCGATTCGGTGCGATATTGGCCCAGGTTGAAACGGAAACATTTCAAAGAGTGCAAATGCTCTACAACGAAACATATACACGCCATTGTATATCAACCCCTGTTGAGTTACTAATTGTGAAAATGAAAGTGAACAAAAGAGGATGCGAGGTGAGCGATAAAAACAAAATGCCTTCGTCGGCTCTGGTGTTGTGGACGTGAGAGACCCGAGGGTCCTTCACCGTCTCACTTAAAAGTGCAGCTCGTAATGACAGAGCAGGTAACTCACACTATGTCCAGCAGCACTCACTGCACAAATGAGTTTAGGAGATGAGTTTGCGGATCGGACCCTTCCTGAAGTTTGGGTTCCATCGCTTGAGAGGACCTGCGGGGCCAGACCTAGAAACAGACAAACCGCTTTGTACATCTTCATGTACACACCTCATCTCTACATCACATAAAGTTTGCTCCCCGATGATCCGAATAAGTTTTCATCAAATACTTCGCATGGACTTCGTGATATAATCAGCTCAACAGGAACAGATGCTATTCTGCTGTTATTCCTATAACTTGGTGGTCTGTCCGTCCAACGTGCTTAATAATCATAGTTATAGGCATGTTGGGAATAGTTCACAATGCAAAACAGAGGAATGTGTTGCGTTGAGGTTTGGGCCTACTCATACACACAGGCCAAGCACAAAATCAGTATCCATGATCTCCATATGTTCCGTTCTGTTCCGGAATGCCCTCGGCCTGTTCAGATTTCTCCATGCAGACAGTGTTTGGTTTCTCATCTCCTTTGTTATATTTGTGTCTAATTATTTGTCACCAAATGAAGATAGAGCATTCCGTTCAGCAATCTTCCACTCGCATCCTACACAGTCTTCCATATTGGCACAACTCCCCCACTGTGTGTGTTCTATAAAGTTTTGCAACTTTTCTTTGAACTGGAAGAACCTTTAACCAGTTTGCTCATGTTCGCATTTTGTGAGACGCTCAGAGGGAAAGCAGAAAAGGTTTCAGTCAATGAGTGATCATCGTAATGCACGGAGGAAATAGCAAATGGCAGATCTCTTGGGTTTGTGCAGCATAATGGTGGGTATTGCTGTGAAACATTTGTGGATAACAAAAGACCTGCGGGAAGAATCACGATCTCAAGGGTGGGATGAAATGAAGCGGAAGAGTGCGGGGTTGCGGTGATGCAGATGGAGAGAAATTGTGACCGTTTCGGTCAATACGAGATTGTAAGGTTCATAAAGCGGTGCGAACGGAAAATTAAAATGAGCAATCGAGTCATGCTGCTGAGGATAAGGGAGGATGATCTGAGTGAAGATGAAGGGGAAGTTGACGTGGAAGAAGTGGAGGAACAAGCAACTGATGCTGATGTGGAACAAAAGGAAAAGTCGAGATTGAAAAGAGGAATAAAGGAGGAAAAAAGTAAATAACAGTAGTCCGGCAGGATGGTGCGAAGGTAGCGCACTTACTTCTGGGCTGTGTAGTCTGTGTCAATTCATTCACAAACCAACTGGTCAGGCCTGATGTTCGACAGAGGGCGATTTGGGCAGGAATCCGTAATTTGTTCATGGTGCCAGAGATAAATCACACACTCTTCAG